>NC_087161.1:15923413-15943413 GCF_035594125.1 Scylla paramamosain
GGGCAGTGGCTGGCGGAGGGACAGGGTGTGGTGGACCAGGTGAGGGGGGGTAAGGGTGAGAACGGGTGCGTGAGTGTTGTGACGGGCAGTCCCCTTCCCTACAGCCACGTGGTGGTGGCACCAGGGCGGGGCGCGACGCCCTGACAAACCTGCAGGGTGGTGGTGAAGTTCGGCAGGGCCTGGGCCTGCAGGGAGTGGAGGTAAAGGCTGCCGTCTTCAAGGCTGATCCTTGCTTGCCGAGTCTGTCCCTCCACGTCGTGGACGGCGAAGACAAGGCCAGCCTCCACCAGGCCCCTGGCACGCTGTGTTAGGCTGTGCAGGTCCTCGGCCTGCAGGGAGGAGGAGGCAGCAAGTCAGGCTGGCAGTTTGGGGAAGGGATACAAGCAGTACATTTCAAAAGGCAGCAGCAGCAGCAGCAGCAGCAGCAGCAGACCTTTAGGCATTCAGCAGCCTGCTCAGTGTAAAGGGAGACTTACACGGGGTAATTCACGGCTGCTTTTAGCCGGGATCATGCAGCCAGAAGAAAAAAGCAGCCGGGATTTGCTGAATTGCCGGAGCAGCCGGGAAGCCGGTTTGTGGGTGTGATGGGCCGCCTTGACGCCATTTTCCCGGGTCAAATAAGAACAATTATCAATATAAAATTGAAAATAGTGGAATGTTGATGGCAAGTGTTTTAGTAATAATCACTGACTGTCTGCCAATATGTACAATAAATGGATTAAATATTTACATTCATTTACAAAAATTGTGGAAAACAGACGAGGAACATCATGTTTGTTTATGTGTTCAGTGAGGCAGCCAGCGCCCCAGCACGTGTGTACCACAGCACCACAGCACCACAGCCTGCCAGGCTATATACACCAGGCACTGAGGCAGCCAGCGCCCCAGCACGTGTGTACCACAGCACCACAGCACCACAGCCTGCCAGGCTATATACACCAGGCACTGAGGCAGCCAGCGCCCCAGCACGTGTGTACCACAGCACCACAGCACCACAGCCTGCCAGGCTATATACACCAGGCAGTGAGGCAGCCAGCGCCCCAGCACGTGTGTACCACAGCACCACAGCACCACAGCCTGCCAGGCTATATACACCAGGCAGTGAGGCAGCCAGCCCCCAGCACGTGTGTACCACAGCACCACAGCACCACAGCCTGCCAGGCTATATACACCAGGCAGTGAGGCAGCCAGCGCCCCAGCACGTGTGTACCACAGCACCACAGCACCACAGCACCACAGCCTGCCAGGCTATATACACCAGGCAGTGAGGCAGCCACCGCCCCAGCACGTGTGTACCACAGCACCACAGCACCACAGCCTGCCAGGCTATATACACCAGGCAGTGAGGCAGCCAGCGCCCCAGCACGTGTGTACCACAGCACCACAGCACCACAGCCTGCCAGGCTATATACACCAGGCACTGAGGCAGCCAGCGCCCCAGCACGTGTGTACCACAGCACCACAGCACCACAGCCTGCCAGGCTATATACACCAGGCACTGAGGCAGCCAGCGCCCCAGCACGTGTGTACCACAGCACCACAGCACCACAGCCTGCCAGGCTATATACACCAGGTACTGAGGCAGCCACCGCCCCAGCACGTGTGTACCACAGCACCACAGCACCACAGCCTGCCAGGCTATATACACCAGGCAGTGAGGCAGCCAGCGCCCCAGCACGTGTGTACCACAGCACCACAGCACCACAGCACCACAGCCTGCCAGGCTATATACACCAGGCACTGAGGCAGCCACCGCCCCAGCACGTGTGTACCACAGCACCACAGCACCACAGCCTGCCAGGCTATATACACCAGGCAGTGAGGCAGCCAGCGCCCCAGCACGTGTGTACCACAGCACCACAGCACCACAGCCTGCCAGGCTATATACACCAGGCACTGAGGCAGCCAGCGCCCCAGCACGTGTGTACCACAGCACCACAGCACCACAGCCTGCCAGGCTATATACACCAGGCAGTGAGGCAGCCAGCGCCCCAGCACGTGTGTACCACAGCACCACAGCACCACAGCCTGCCAGGCTATATACACCAGGCAGTGAGGCAGCCAGCGCCCCAGCACGTGTGTACCACAGCACCACAGCACCACAGCACCACAGCCTGCCAGGCTATATACACCAGGCAGTGAGGCAGCCAGCGCCCCAGCACGTGTGTACCACAGCACCACAGCACCACAGCACCACAGCCTGTCAGGCTATATACACCAGGCACTGAGGCAGCCACCGCCCCAGCACGTGTGTACCACAGCACCACAGCACCACAGCCTGCCAGGCTATATACACCAGACACTGAGGCAGCCAGCGCCCCAGCACGTGTGTACCACAGCACCACAGCACCACAGCCTGCCAGGCTATATACACCAGGCACTGAGGCAGCCAGCGCCCCAGCACGTGTGTACCACAGCACCACAGCACCACAGCACCACAGCCTGCCAGGCTATATACACCAGGCACTGAGGCAGCCAGCGCCCCAGCACGTGTGTACCACAGCACCACAGCACCACAGCACCACAGCCTGCCAGGCTATATACACCAGGCAGTGAGGCAGCCAGCGCCCCAGCACGTGTGTACCACAGCACCACAGCACCACAGCCTGCCAGGCTATATACACCAGGCACTGAGGCAGCCAGCGCCCCAGCACGTGTGTACCACAGCACCACAGCACCACAGCCTGCCAGGCTATATACACCAGGCACTGAGGCAGCCAGCGCCCCAGCACGTGTGTACCACAGCACCACAGCACCACAGCCTGCCAGGCTATATACACCAGGCAGTGAGGCAGCCAGCGCCCCAGCACGTGTGTACCACAGCACCACAGCACCACAGCACCACAGCCTGCCAGGCTATATACACCAGGCACTGAGGCAGCCAGCGCCCCAGCACGTGTGTACCACAGCACCACAGCACCACAGCCTGCCAGGCTATATACACCAGGCAGTGAGGCAGCCAGCGCCCCAGCACGTGTGTACCACAGCACCACAGCACCACAGCCTGCCAGGCTATATACACCAGGCACTGAGGCAGCCAGCGCCCCAGCACGTGTGTACCACAGCACCACAGCACCACAGCCTGCCAGGCTATATACACCAGGCAGTGAGGCAGCCAGCGCCCCAGCACGTGTGTACCACAGCACCACAGCACCACAGCCTGCCAGGCTATATACACCAGTAATAAGTCCACACTCATTTCTTCCTTTGCTTTCTCTTCAAGCACAGCAAAACTACAGCCATAGCAACCAGCTTGTCGGAGGACGACTCCATCTTGATTGTTTGCGTCGTGATGCAGCGGACCAGCGGGACCAGCGGCTGCTCTCCATCATCACCAGAATCTCATGCACTTTATATTTCTGCCCGGAACCATGCCAAGTCTGTTCTCCAACTAGCCAAAAACTCCTTCATTAACAGAAAATGTCAAAACCTTTCAAGATCTAACTCCCCTCGTGATTTCTGGCATCTAGCCAAAAATATCTCCAATAACTTTGCTTCTTCTTCTTTCCCTCCTCTATTTCAACCAGATGGCACCACTGCTATCACATCTATTTCTAAAGCTGAACTCTTTGCTCAAACCTTTGCTAAAAACTCTACCTTGGACGATTCTGGGCTTGTTCCTCCCTCTCCTCCACCCTCTGACTATTAAATATTTTCATGCCACCTATTAAAATTCTTCGCAATGATTTTTCCATGCCCTCGCTGGCCTAAACCCTCGGAAGGCTTATGGACCTGATGGGGTCCCTCCTATTGTTCTCCGAAACTGTGCCTCCGTGCTTGCACCTTGCCTCGTCAAACTATTTCAGCTCTGTCTGCCAACATCTACCTTTCCTTCTTGGAAGTTTGCCTACATTCAACCTGTTCCTAAAAAGGGTGACCGTTCTAATCCCTCAAACTACCATCTTATTGCTTTAATTTCCTGCCTATCTAAAGTTTTTGAATCTATCCTCAACAGGAAGATTCTTAAACATCTATCACTTCACAACCTTCTATCTGATCGCCAGTATGGGTTCCGTCAAGGCCGCTCTACTGGTGATCTTCTGGCTTTCCTTACTGAGTCTTGGTCATCCTCTTTTAGAGATTTTGGTGAAACTTTTGCTGTTGCCTTGGACATATCAAAAGCTTTTGATAGAGTCTGGCACAAAGCTTTAATTTCCAAACTACCCTCCTACGGTTTCTATCCTTCTCTCTGTAACTTCATCTCAAGTTTCCTTTCTGACCGTTCTATTGCTGCTGTGGTAGACGGTCACTGTTCTTCTCCTAAATCTATTAACAGTGGTGTTCCTCAGGGTTCTGTCCTGTCACCCACTCTCTTCTTATTATTCATTAATGATCTTCTAAACCAAACTTCTTGTCCTATCCACTCCTACGCTGATGATACCACCCTGCACTTTTCCACGTCTTTTCATAGACGTCCAATCCTTCAGGAGGTAAACATGTCACGGAGGGAAGCCACAGAACGCCTGACTTCTGATCTTTCTAAAATTTCTGATTGGGGCAGAGCAAACTTGGTATTGTTCAATGCCTCAAAAACTCAATTCCTCCATCTATCAACTCGACACAACCTTCCAGACAATTATCCCCTCTTCTTCAATGACACTCAACTGTCCCCCTCTTCTACACTGAACATCCTCGGTCTGTCCTTTACTTATAATCTGAACTGGAAACTTCACATCTCATCTCTAGCTAAAACAGCTTCTATGAAGTTAGGTGTTCTGGGACGTCTCCGCCAGTTTTTCTCACCCTCCAGCTGCTAACTCTGTACAAGGACCTTATCCGTCCATGTATGTAGTATGCTTCACATGTCTGGGGGGGTTTCACTCATACTGCTCTTCTAGACAGGGTGGAATCAAAAGCTTTTCGTCTCATCAACTCCTCTCCTCTAACTGACTGTCTTCAGCCTCTCTCTCACCGCCGCAATGTTGCATATCTAGCTGTCTTCTACCGCTATTTTCATGCTAACTGCTCTTCTGATCTTGCTAACTGCATGCCTCCCCTCCTTCCGCGGCCTCGCTGCACAAGACTTTCTCCTTTCTCTCACCCCTATTCTGTCCACCTCTCTAACGCAAGAGTTAACCAGTATTCTCAATCATTCATCCCTTTCTCTGGTAAACTCTGGAACTCCCTGCCTGCTTCTGTATTTCCACCTTCCTATGACTTGAATTCCTTCAAGAGGGAGGTTTCAAGACACTTATCAATTTTTGACCACTGCTTTGATCCTTTTATGGGATTGCCATTTCAGTGGGCATTTTTTTTTTTTTTTTAGATTTTTGTTGCCCTTGGCCAGTGTCCTTCTTACATAAAAAAAAAAAAAATGTGAAGGCTTTCGACTGACCAGCCGGCTGGAAAAACAGCCCCTGCAAACCCACCTTAGCACTCCACCCCACACTGGCAGGGGAGAGAGAGAGAGAGAGAGAGAGAGAGAGAGAGAGAGAGAGAGAGAGAGAGAGAGAGAGAGAGAGAGAGAGAGAGGCTGCGGAAAGAGAGAGCAACAAGGAGAGAGAAAGAGCCATGAGCCGCGCACCAAGAGCAGCGCTGACAGGCAGCAGTGACACTCGTGACCTGACACACTCACCGTCAGGGTCGGCGCCAGCAGGGCCTGCAGCCTATCCGCGATGGAGGAGGCCTCGGGCCAGGCTGCTGGGAGGCTGGAGTCCCCCGAGGCTGCAGCAGCAGTGCCCGCTGCCTCCAGGGCTGCCTGTGTGGCAGCGGCGGCAGCGGTGGCGGCCTGCAGGGCTGCGCGCGATGCCTCTGCCACCTGAAACACAGCACGGCAGTGAGGCTGTGTGTGTGTGTGTGTGTGTGTGTGTGTGTGTGTGTGTGTGTGTGTGTGTGTGTGTATGGTGGGGGGGGGGCACCGTGCAAACGGAGGGACGTGTGGTGAAGGCCTGGCCTGTGGTAAATAAGTTAGGCAGGAGTGTTGATAATGGTGGTTTGAGGTAAGTGTTTGTAATTAGTTTAATACTGTGTACCACTGTAACTCAACAAGTGACTGATGAAGTGTTGACGCGCTACTTGGAGTTTAATGTTTTAACATTGTTGTGAAGTAACTTTGGGACTACAAACATTGTATTGTATATGAATGTTGTATGCACAGCTTGAGGTGTGCTCAGTAAACTCACTCACTCAATCACTCACTGACCGTTGCCAGAAGAGTGACCTGCAAGCACAACAAGTGTGAGGCCACACCCACCCTGGTGACGAAGGTGACGGCGTGGACGTCGGGAAACACTCCCAGGCACTCCCCTGTTCTCTGACTGTCCTCCTCCACCAGAAGGTCTGTGTCCTCAATGACCTCGTAAGCTTCCTGCCGTGTTGCGGCCGTGCGCAGCGACTGTAGCGCGGCGTGCAGCTGCTGCTCCTTCTGCCGCACCTCCTCCTGCCTGCCCTCCACCCGGGACTCCTCGCGGTGCACCGCTTCCCGGGCACTCTTGCTCTGGTCCACCAGCGTCTGCAGCTCGTCTTGCAGCCGCTGCTGGCGACTGCTCCAGCCACCGAGGGTTGTCAGGTACTCGGCCAGCTGGCTCTGCTCCTCCTGGCAGGAGCGGATGGCAGCCAGGACATTCGCTTCCTGCTCCTGCAGCAGGGACTGTGCCCTCTTGCTGAGTCCCGTTGTCGCCTTTGGTGCAGGCCGTGTCACTGGTGGGGCTGTCTGCTTCCCTGGCTCGGCTGGCAGAGAGGCCAGTCCTGCACCCCTCAGCCTCCTCACCAGTCCCTCAACAGCATAGGCGATGGGGAACTGGCCCGCCTCGGGCACGGCGTGACTCGCCCGGCAGGTGGGGCACGTGACGGCACCCTGCTGCTTCAGTCCGTCAATGCACGGCGAGCACACTGTATGGCCACAGGGCAGGTTGTGTGGCCGCCTGAGGGTGTCGTCAAAGGTGGTGAGGCACACTGGACACTCCTCCACGTTGTCGTCCTGCAACAAAGAGGCGGCGTGAGGGACTCACTGCACACAGCCCGGCACGCTCCCCACACCAAACACCTCATGCTGCTGCTGCTGCTGCTGCTGCTTTCAATCTTTCCTCCACCATTAACCCCTCACCTTCATGTTTTCCCCCTCATTCACAACCACTCATTTAATATATATATATATATATATATATATATATATATATATATATATATATATATATATATATATATATATATATATATATATATATATATATATATAATTTCAGTACTGTTGAGGACAACACTCACCATGGCTCAAGCTGCCTGCCTCTGTGTTGCTGGCCTTGCTTCAGGCTGCCTGCCTCTGTGTTGCTGGCCTTCCTTCAGGCTGCCTGCCTCTGTGTTGCTGGCCTTGCTTCAGGCTGCCTGCCTCTGTGTTGCTGGCCTTGCTTCAGGCTGCCTGCCTCTGTGTTGCTGGCCTTGCTTCAGGCTGCCTGCCTCTGTGTTGCTGGCCTTCCTTCAGGCTGCCTGCCTCTGTGTTGCTGGCCTTGCTTCAGGCTGCCTGCCTCTGTGTTGCTGGCCTTGCTTCAGGCTGCCTGCCTCTGTGTTGCTGGCCTTGCTTCAGGCTGCCTGCCTCTGTGTTGCTGGCCTTCCTTCAGGCTGCCTGCCTCTGTGTTGCTGGCCTTGCTTCAGGCTGCCTGCCTCTGTGTTGCTGGCCTTCCTTCAGGCTGCCTGCCTCTGTGTTGCTGGCCTTCCTTCAGGCTGCCTGCCTCTGTGTTGGTGCCACAATGCGCGTCACACTCCGCCTCCTTGCTCCTGATTGGATGGAGATGCAATTCACCAGTTAGTCAAGAAATAAGCTCACTTAAAGTTATAGTAAAATTAACCAAAGTAATGGCAAATAAACCTTATTGCAATGGAAGCCGTGTGGGGACAATAGGTCGCTGTAAGGCACACATGCTTGCAGGCACCTTGTTGTTGTGCGAGCGTATCAAGCAAAGGGTGGTGATGCCGACGTGTGCTTCATGTGGCTCACTCACGGGGAGGGAAGCATTAATGAAGAACTAAAGGAATTAATATTGAGAAATTATGATGCGGTGAGAGGGGCAGCATGGGCGGATGAGGAGCAACTTCAACACCTATGTTTCTCCGCGTCACCAGCGCCGCCAGGTGATGTCGCCAGAGGTACTACGTGCTCACGCCACCGCCAACAGTCCACAGGTGAGTTAAGACAAGAGTGATAAGATTACTACTCGTATCACACCTGTGGCGGCGGGGAGTTGAGGAGGTGGCCACTGGAAGAATCGCAGTATCTGGCAGTATCTGATAACTTCCATCGCCTCTCATGTCGGGGAAAAGCTGCCACACTGATACCCGAAGCAACTCCCGCCTTGTCTGGCAGCTGACTTTCATGTCACTGCTGAACTGACCGACCATCAACGTGAACAACACAAACATTACTTTTATTCCGCTCTATAGAAGTATTCTTTCCTTAACATTTGAATAACAATTACCTCTCAGATCTGTGATGGGACAAATGCTCCTCACCGAGGTGTGGTCCTCTTATTGATGAGATACTGTCCTGTCTGTTGTGAGTGATGCAACACACATCACTGTCACTGGCGCCGCCAGTGACAGTGATATGTGTTGCATCCACGTTGTAATGTCGTGTTTCTATGTTGCACGGTGTTGGTGTGTCCCTAATCTATAAGACTGGCATTTGTGGGTTCAAGGGAACGCTTTAAGTTTCTATAATTTTTACCTAATTTGTGTCATTTACATATATTTACACTCAGACGATCATATACGACTTCCGACAACAACGAAAATCTACGAAAATAGTTTCATCTCTCTTCAGATAAATACCATTAAATATCTGGAACACTTCACATTACACTTCCGATTCAAATCATTTCACATTTTAAATACTCACTGATAAATCACATCCTACACAAACCTGGCAGCTAATATTCAATGAGGAACACATCGCACACCTACCCAATCCCTCTCTGTCAATATATAACACCAACATTTTACTGTGACTGCATTGCAACTGTCTGGCACCTTATGCCCATCCTGACCCTCTCTGGTCTGACAGCTCTGTCTAGCTTGTCTCTCTGTCTGTTTCTGTCTATTCCCGTCTCCTACACCTTGCAATATACACGTTATGTTATAGCAACCTTTTGCCCCAACAAGGCTTCCGTTGTTATAATATTTATTTTCCAATATTTCGATCATTTAGTTCATTTTCCTGTAACTTTCAATAAGGTTAATTTTCGAGTAAGTATATTTATTTCCTCATACTTTGATCATTTTCCTATACTATCCGCAAGATCCATTTTCAAGTAACTATATTTTTCTTCCCATACTTCGATCATACAGTTTATTTTCCCTTAACTTTCACTAAGGTTCATTCTCGAGTAGCTTTGGTAATTGCATCTTCTAATCAGGAACAAGGAGGCGGCGGTTCCTATGGTGTGCCGGCTGTCCGTGTTGTCCACATCATCTGCTTCCGGTGACCTCTGCTTCCCTCGTATACTAATTCAGTGATGGTCACCTGAGTACCTCTTCTTGTAATCTTGTGCTAATCTCAAGCTTTGTTAGTGTTGTGATGACTCACCGGATTTTGTTGTTCTCCTCGGCGGCCACGTCTCGTCTCTTCTTGCTACCTGTTGTCGTGTTTATCATCTTCTTCCCTCATTTATTCTTTCTACTTTTTATTTCCTTCTTCATTTCTTCATTCTTGTTTCATTCTTCTTTCACCTTACGTGTTTTATTTTGTCTTGTTTCCTGGGTTAAAACAGTAAATATGAGCAATGAGTCCCTAGAAGACTTTTTGAACGACAGCCACGATGATGAACGCTTCCTGCAGCACTCTGGACGTGTCGCTCGCTCTTACCTCAGTGACGACTCTCGCCTCACTCTCGCCTCGTCACCAGATATCTAGGTCTGGGATGCACAAAACAAGGAAATGACGCTTGGTGAGTCTAACCTGAATAAAATTTTCCTAGTGTTTTTAGATGCTGTGTAGGAAATACATGATTTACCAACGCCAAAATGTTGTCTCTGTTTGAGCATAAGTGTGACAGGGATATATTTACCTACATGAGGCCTGACAGGCCGTGACTGAGGGGAAGGCTGAGGGTAGTAAATCGTTCAGCCTGTTAAAGACTGCTATGTCATCTCCTGAAATGCCCTCCCTTAAAGACCCTGGCCAAGACCAGCCAGGGCACAGTCGCTGAGTGGTGGCGGGAGGCGCTGGCCAGTCGCCGCTCAGCATCACGGAGGTCAACCACCACCACCACCACCACCTCGTTTTCCACTTCCTCCTCTTCTTCCTCCTGCAAGTGTCGTGTCATCCTTTTGTTTATTTACAGTGAAGCCAAGGCTATGACCACATTTTCCGAGTAACCTCTTCAATCACTTCTACTGAAGGTTGCAGGACAGCTGATAAGGGCGTCCTCCCACAGCCTGATAACAGCTATCATGCTATAGATAACGCTGGCAGGCCTTCAGTCAGGCGGCCAGCAGAAGCAGCAGCAACAGCAACAGCAACAGTAGTAGTAGTAGTAGTAGTAGTAGTAGTAGTAGTAGTAGTAGTAGTAGTAGTAGTAGTAGTAGTAGTAGTAGTTGTTGTTGTTGTAGCAGTAGTGTAACCGGTAATAATTTTTTTAGTTTGTTTCTGTTTCCGCTAATGTGTTCCGTTTTCTATAACTTGTTTTTATCTCTACAGGCTTATGTTGCACTTTCTCAGATAAACTTGTGTGCCCCATTGTGCTTTCTGTCACTCCTGTCACTACATCTGGTAACTTTGCTGTTGTTCTTCATTAGTCATACCTGGTGCAATGCAAAGTTGGGCTGTCTATCCTGTATATGGATGAGTGTGAGGAAATACTGAACTGCCTTTAAGGCACAGGGAAGTGGATAGTTGTATCAACATGAAAATTTTATTGTATGTAAATCTTAATATTGATATGTTTATGCCGCAGTTTCAGCTCGTATCTGTGAAAAGAAAAAAAGAAAAAATCAAAAACCCTAGAAATAACATGTCATCATCTTAATTAAATAGGCTCAAACAGTTTAAGAGATAGGATAATTTTAAAACTAGGAATTTATAGCCTATTAAATTGTCTACATCATTTACAATCCACTTTTTAAAATTTTTGCATATGTAACCCTTTTAACCCACAGTGAATATGCGGTCAGTTTTTTTGTCAGTTGCAAGTTGTTAATAAAATTAATAATAAATTAAAAAAGGTAATAAAAAAATACTAAAATACGTTTATAAAGCAATTCAAGACAAAGAAAACAAGACAAAAATTAAGAAAATCGGATTATAAATAAAATAGATAGAAATTAAAGCACAGTGAGTGGCAAACATTTACGTTTCGAGAAAAACGCCCCTGAAGACTCGTCAGAACCCGCCTGCAGCGTACACGAGATCTTTCTGGAGTTTCTTGTTTCTCATCCTCAATCTTGGTTTCACATTCATCTTGGCATCTTGATTCTTCAAGTATTTGCTCATCAATGTGGTGTGTTCTACTCCAAGAAGTGAATCCAGGCAACTGGGCGGGGTGTTGGCATGCGGTGACGCCTGCGAACTCGACCCCGCTACAACCACATCTTCTTCTATAGAGGGTGGTGTTGTATTTCTTCTTCTTTTCTTTTCTTCTCGAGCCTTCTCTAGCCCTTACCTTCGCTGCTCCACGAATCTCTTCCTCTTTGGCATTTTGCAAAAGCAACAAAATGCTGATGAAAGACGGATGACGCGATGACACATACTCCCTCAATAACAGCTGGGAGCAGCACTGAGGCTGCGTTCCCACCAAGCCGCTCAATTCCATTCAATTCCATTCAATTCACGTCATTCAATTCTTTTTCAATGAACACCGTTCCAACCAACGCCATCAGCTTACTTTTCATTCAGGTCATCTAGTATGCAATAAGCCTTCGTGCGAGATGGACGTCAGTGACCTAGCAAGAATAACATTGTTGTTGTTGCAGCGGCGTAGAAGGCGTAGGAAACAAAGGAATATGTGGATGCATCCCATTAATAGCAGGAGAGCACAATTTGGGACATTTGCACATTTGTTCCCAGATTTGCTCAATAATCCAGATAAATTTCATGATTTCTTCAGGATTGACAAGAAGAAATTTAAGCAGTTGGTCGAGTTAAAGGCCTTTCAACAAACGCTAACAAAACGCTCCTGACTCCTTTAATTAAGAATAAGACTAATCACTAGTCCTTACATTCATCTGAGCTTCTCCATAACCACCTATAATATAACCATTTGCTATACGTCCTCTATAACCAACCTAACCTAACTTTAGCTAACTTAAGCTAAACCAATCTAACCTAAGCTAAACTAACCTAAGCTAAACTAAAGCTAAACTAAACTAAGCTAACTTAGCCTAAATTTACCTAACTTAAGCTAACCTAGTAGCCTAATCTAAGCTAAACTAACCTAATCCAACTCGAACTTTCCTAACTTATTTTATCCTAACCTTGCTATACGTCCACTACACCTTTTTCACCAATACATTTTGTCACTCCAGGGGAAAAAATACATCCCTGTCATAGCTATACAAGTCTCACTCTCCCTCCCTGTTTACCTTAATAGTCGAATGATTGTCATTCAAGAGAGAAAAATGGAACCAGATGCATCATTGAATGAGAATGGCCAGGAATTGAATGGAATGGAATTGAATTGAATGACCCGGTGGGAACGCTTACATAGGAATTAACGTGATCCATCATAGCCACTCATGAATGACAATGAATTGAATGGAATGGAATTGAATTTAATGGTTTGGTGGGAACGCACCCCGAGGTTGGAAAGGGAGGAATCAATGATGTGTTACCATATGAGTGAGCAAGTAATTTTCATATGTTTGATTTTTCATGGATTTCTCTCGAATTTTTTCCAAAAAAAATACCACTGCCTGCGGTCTGAGAGAGTAAATTAACCTTTTACGGGTGAATGGGCGTGTAAACACTTATAATTGAGATACTCAAATGAAATTAACACAGTGTTGCCATATGACTGAGCTAGTGGTTGGTATATTTTTCATTTTTCATGATTTTTCGAGATTTTCCATGTTATTTCGTTGCCCCGCGCCTTAACTCGTAGTAAGGTGTTATTCACGTCACATGACGTGCTCCTGTTGGGTACGTCCACAGGTTTCTCGCGTCACATGACGTTTTTCACGTTTTGCACTTGCTTGCTCTGTGTGGGCAATAACTATTCCTGTGGGAGTGTCTGGCATATCACTCGAGCTTTACTTTTCCCAGCAAACACTAATTCTTCATCACTTACTTCCTCGCTTTCAGCATCGCCTTCTCCACTATACACATAACCTTTATCTTTATTGCTATCATCTAGAGCAATGGTTCTCAAACTTTTTTCATGAGCGACCCTATTTGGACATTTCATTCCTTCGCGACCCATGATTGGTTCATATGTGATGAAGTTGTAGAATAAACCAATAAGAACGAAATATTATTATTATTATTAGTTAGTAAATATAGTAAGTAGCATATGAAGCAAGATATTATATAATTTTACACACACACACACACACACACACACACACACACTACTCACACAAATCATTGCAAACGGCACAACCTCCCTCGCCTGCGGTCGATGGAAAACAGACACCGCGCACGAGCCTGCATGGGCCCACTGCCAGTCCAACATACGCGTTTGATACTGGAGTCATTCCTGTCAGAGGCACCAGTACGTGGGGCCCAGGAGGAGGGAGGTGGGGGAAGATGAACATGCATAACAAAAGTAATTTGTGGTTAAAGAAGAATAATTCAATTAAGTAACTGAAATACACTGAAACACTGAAAGCATGATAATGTTCCTGTGTCCCTGCGACCCATCAAAATTGATCTCGCGACCCAACTTTGGGTACCCATAGTTTGAGAACCACTGAATTCTAGATTCTAGAGGGTCATCACTATCAGAGCTACCAGAATAATCAACAAATCTTCCATCATACTCGCTGATATTTGAAAAAACGTCACGTGATATGACAAACCTGTCGGCGTACCCGGCAGGAACACGTAAGAAAATAATCATTATGTGCTAAAAATGTTGCTGGAAAAATAAGAGTGGAAAGTGTATCAACAACGGGGAGTACATCTGGCAACGGCGCGGGAATTCCTGACGTGACTCACCAGTGTTGGGGTTTAAAAATAGTGAACTGCGCATTTCAAAATGTCTTCATTGTTTTACAGAGATGGTTCTGAATTGTTTGGGGTAGGAAAAAAAAAATTGTACTATGTAAAATAATGAAACACGTTACGGGTCGTATTAAACGCTTCCTCGTCCCCTCTCCACAGTTTTCAGGAAGCTCTACTGACAACGCAGTGGTTTTCAAGGACGTTCTAATAATTGTGATAATTTTTAACAAGCAATTCCGTATAATCAGTGAGGAAAACACTTATTGGAATGCGAGTGTTCACCTCTGTGCCATTTGAAAACTGTGTGTGTGAGAGAAGGAAGGGTTTGGTACAAGCCGAATTTCTTGATTAGAGGAACAAATGCATGGCACACCTTAACGTTCCTCTCTTGAGACAAAAAAAAAAAAAAAAGTGAGTAAATAAATAAATAAATAAGATAAATAAATAAAAATAAATAAATAAATAAATAAAGGGAAAATGTAGAGTTCGAGTGAGAGGTCTTGAGTTCCAGACCTCCAGCGTGATCGTAATTGGGTGAATGTACTTGTGAGAGACGGAGATAAATAGATAAATAAATAAAATAAAAATAAAAATCGCGATTGTTATAGAAAAAGAAGCAAGAAGGGAAGAGTTTTGGTTTGTGTGAGCAGGAGGGGTTAGCTGTGGTGAGTGTGAAGGCAGCTGTAACAAACATGAGGCATTTGTCAACAGAATCTGAATGGTAAGTGTATTGTGGAAGTGTTCAGTGTATGCGTGTATGTAGCCCACGTGTATGACTTTGTTGTAATGTTTGGTGAGCACTGTGGAGTGTTTGGCTTCCCCCGTCCAATGCAACATCTTGAAAGGGTAAATTATTCATCGTATTCCGTGACTGTGAGTCAGCGATTCATCAGCGTGTTGCCCCAGGCATGGTGATGTGGTGGTGTGGTAGCGGGGCGGAGCGGGGCGGGTGGCGGAGCCTAGTGGAGCGAGGGTGGAGGTGATGGGCGAGATGTGGAGTTTGCTTCATTGTGCACTGGAGGGTTTTTTGTACTGGAGTTTGCATCAAGTTAAGGAACACAGCAGTAGCAGAGGTAGTGTGCAATAGGCGCCGGATATATACATATATATATATATATATATATATATACGAGTATATATATATATATATATATATATATATATATATATATATATATATATATATATATATATATATATATATATATATATATATATATATATATATATATATATATATATATATATATATATATATATATATATATATATATATATATATATATATATATATATATATATATATATATATATATATATATATATATTTATATATTCTGGTGTATTACTGAACTTAGCGAGGAATGGTGACATAGACTTACGAGTGTTATATAAGCAAATGCATGTTTTCACTATTTAAACATAAGTACACATTTGTCACCTCTCTCTCTCTCTCTCTCTCTCTCTCTCTCTCTCTCTCTCTCTCTCTCTCTCTCTCTCTCTCTCTCTCTCTCTCTCTAACATGGCATATTTTTTTTTAGTTTTGCGTTTATGATGAGTATTCTATATGTAATAGTATTTCTAATCATAATTTCTTGTAAGTCTCATAATAAGCAATTTAAAACAGGTTGTGAGCAGGATTAGGGCGCACACTTCGTAAGTGGCGGCCCTTCACTCAGTTAACACGGTGTAAGGAGGTGTATTGGTGCTTTATACACCAAAAACTTGTCTGGCTGTTTTCTTTCCATATGAGCTGATGTAAGGCATGTACCGGTGGGTTTCTGTCTTGTTAAGTAAAGGATTATGTTAGTGCGTAGTGTTTACCTCTTTAGTGCTTCACAAAAAAGTGCCACTCAGCCACAACTTTTATGTAAGTCTTTGTAGTACACCACTGCACAAAACTTATGTCATTTCCCTGTAGATCTTGTTTGTATTTTTATTCCAGTATGCTCAAGCCCACGGGTGATTTCTTTCATTGATATGCAGGCCTCACGTACACTTCATTCTTTGTCAGTGTCGTGCTGTATTCGAGGTGATCAGTGAACTGCTGGCTGATGCAGATCTAGTCTTCTCTTGGGGACTTATTGTCTGCATGCTGACAGGCTGGATCAGCAGAGGAGCCGACACCGCACAGCTCGGCGCTCTTCCCCTGTGCCTGAGCAACACTGCGCTGACACGTCTGTCCGATGCAGGGAGGAGACAGCAAGCGAGAGGCGAGGCTGGGCGGAGTTTGGACATGTCAGGCAGTCAGTGTTCTTAACTAGAGTAAATACAATTGAGAAAAGTAATATACGTGGGGAAAAGGTTTTCAGTTCAGGTTTCCCATGAGATGAAAGTAAAAGGCATGTAGAAAGGTTTGGGTAAGCAATTACAGATTCAATTATGGTAGAATGTTTGTGGAAAAGGGAAATTGCTACATGTTGAGTGTCTTGTTGGGGCAATGGAAGTAAGTGAAAGGAAGGAGAGGCTTTGCTGAGTCTAGCCATGTCTGAGTATTACTGTACGTGATTAGGATAGAGTTGTGAGAATAATTTTTTTTATTTTTTATTTCTACTCATATTTCAATAGTTCTAGAAATAATACCTTCACATATAGCATGTGACATGGAGGGTGTATTTCACCTGTTAATTTTTAGAGTGATTTTTATATTGTGTGCCCTTTACTTTCCGTTTTCTTTCACGGTTAAGGCTGTCTATCGTTCTTTCTTATGATAGACTATGGTATCTCGCCTCGGGTCGATTCACCTCGCAAACTTTGCACATTTTCATTCTTATTTCTGTTATATTTGTGTACTTTAATTCCTAAACTGGGTGTATACCTTGAAGGGACACTGCTACTGTGTCATGCGTATAATCACGTTGAAGAAAGTAGCCTATCATGTTTACGGATTCAGGTTTTTTTTTCCTCTCAAAGTCCACCAGATTTATACATTTAATATGTGAAAGGAGTGGTTGTAACCCCCTTAGAGGGCTGGGGATCCACCTACCATAGTTCCACAACGCAGGGTTACCAAGCAGCCCTTCGCATGAGGCCCCAGAATGCCAGAAACAGCCTTTGTTATGCGAGGAAAAAATAATGAGTGACTTGTGATGTCAGAGTAAAAAATGAATAAGGGAGAGGAAAGGAAATATTTTGATCAGCACGTAACAAATGAAATATCTTAACACAGTACAGTTGATAATGAAACACTGGGTCACTGCATGCGAAGCACCACAGAGAGCACCGTTTCTCACATCTTGATCAAGCACCAAATAAACACATGAAACACGAGATGTGAAGACGATAGTAATTGCTAGGACGATTCTAAGTATTACTCATGACCATGATGAGGTACAAAGCAACCAGCCACCCGCCTGCCTTCATGGCTCCACTATCTGAGAGTGCAACACCTCGGCACACGAGCCTCCTGCTGTCTCCCACTGTCTGCCTGCTGTGTGCCTGCGCTTCGCCTTACCTTCGGTGCGCTACACATATCTACGTACACATATCTACGTTCACAAGGTCAATATCTTGCTTCAGAAATTCAGGATACTCACTCCTACAAAATGGTGTCCCTCAGCTCCCCTGCGCCACTAACCACCGATGCACTGAGGGAAGCAGCGCCACTCACGCAGTCATCACTCTTAACCTTGGCACCAGACTGAGTGGTGTGTTGGGCCGACACTCAAGGGGATGGCCTCGGCTCCGCGTGTGCTGTCTTTAACCTCAACAGCTCAATGAGGGCTGTCTTGGGAGGCCAGACTGCTTGCGCCGTCATTGGTCTTGTGGAGGGCGGTGACGCGGCTGGTGTCAGTACTGCAAGAAATGCCATTTAAAACCCCTATAACTTCCACTATAACCTCCTGTCAGTGATGCAGATATATTGTTAATTTGTCACTGGAACCACAACAACACCATTAAAAACCCCTATAACTTCCACTACAACATACTGAAATAGTGTTTCTCCTGTCAGTAATGCAGAAATCTGTCACTAGAACCTTAAAAAAACATTCCTACCCCCTCTCTCTCTCTCTCTCTCTCTCTTTCTCTCTCTTTCTCTCTCTCTCTCTCTCTCTCTCTCTCTCTCTCTCTCTCTCTCTCTCTCTCTCTCTCGCACACATCCCCCTCTTCGTCTTTTAATGTCCCTAAGTGTTTTTATCTTTAATTCTCTTCATTTCTCTCTTTTTCTCATCTATTTTTATCACCTACCCACTCGCCTCTCACTCTCTCACTCTCTCACACTACTCCTCTCACTCTCAATGTCCCTTCTTTTTCCTATCTTTAATTCTCTTCATTTCTCTCTTTCTTCTCATCTCTTTCTGCCACCTACCTACTCCTCTCTCTCTCTTTCTCTCTCTCTCTCTCTCTCTCTCTCTCTCTCTCTCTCTCTCTCTCTCTCTCTCTCTGCAGCCAAGACAAACAAGGAAGGAAAACAAGAAGCCTGCAAACCAATTCAGAAGATGGAATGAAAAAACTGCAAGAATGGTAAGTAGTAGTAGTAGTAGTAGTAGGTATTGGGCATGGTAGTGTGTGTGTGTGTGTGTGTGTGTGTGTGTGTGATTCACAACACGCAACGAGCCCTTTAGAAAGATGTGTGTTAAGAAGGACGTGCCCCCGGCGGTAAGGAAAGCGCGGCAGAGACTTGGGGGTGTGGAGAGGACGGAGAGGGAGCGAGCCGGGAGAGGAAGCTTTACATTAACGGCTGTGTTATCAATGGCTGGAGGCAACAGGCTTTTTAAATGACCCACGGCGAGTGAGCGAGTTGTCTATACCATGGAATCCGAACGGAATTCATACAAAGTTGGAGAAAACTCAAGTGTTGCGAGTGCTGACCAGTATGGTGTTGTGGGAAGTAAAGCCAGCCTGCCAGTGTACGGCTCCCCGGCTACGTATCATGTCTCAGTGAGGTGGCTGGGTGGTGCAGCCGAGGGGCGGGGCGGGGTGGTGTTGTGGTGTGTGTAAAGCGTTGTTAAGCTCACTGGTTCGTGGCGTGGGTGTGAGTGTTGTTGAGCAGGCGTGGCTTCAGTTCAGTAATGTGTCTGGCATCATGTTGTGTTTTGGTGCACACCGCCGAGTTACTCCTTGTTTTTCGAGTGTGTCATTTGCTGCTGTGCAAGAAAGAATGCATCTGGCCATGTAAAGGATGGTTGCATTATCACAGCTGATACGAACCCACGCCTCGGAGCAGCGGTAAAGGAGTTACTTAATCATGTAACGAAAGGTTGTGTTGCTCTGAGCGTTTTGCCGACACTGACAAACGACATTTTGAGAACATTGTGGTCCATGTTGATAGTGATGTTCGAGATGAGAGTAACGCGGATGAACTGCTGACAGGCTATCCCATGAAATATATAAGTGTGTGTGCTGTTAGTTTTAAAGTTTTCTGTTCAGGTTACAGAAAACGAGAGGGATGACTTCGGTAAATGGGAGATGGAAGAGTTTGGCAAGCTGTGGATTGGAAAGGTGATGTCAGTGTCAGAACACGATAATGAGAGGTCACTGCTGGTGAAGATATCAACACTCACTTTAAAAGAGTACTTAACCCAGCGCAGGACAGTCACGATTATGATGTCAGGACACACGTCAGCACCCCAGTGCTAGACAACCCTCCCTGCCCCTGGAGCAAGTCAAGGCTGTGATGTCAGCACACACGTCAGCACCCCAGTGCTAGACAACCCTCCCTGCCCCTGGAGCAAGTCAAGGCTCTGATGTCAGCACACACGTCAGCACCACAGTGCTAGACAACCCTCCCTGCCCCTGGAGCAAGTCAAGGCTGTGAGGCCAGACAATTTGTGGTCAATAAACTTATCTATCTGTGTGTGTGTGTGTGTGTGTGTGTGTTTTCAAGGTGTTTTGGAAAGGATAGGGATGTTTTTGTTATTGTTGTTGTTGTTTGTGATGTTTTTTGCATGTTGTTCTATTTCTTGGGTGT
>NC_087161.1:15950913-15953413 GCF_035594125.1 Scylla paramamosain
CAATTCTCCTCCTCCTCCTTCTCCTCCTATCACTACTACTACGATAATAGTAGTAGTAGTAGTAGTAGTAGTAGAAGTAGTAGTAGTAGTAGTAGTAATAGTTTGAAAAGACTTCTATATTGTAAGCAATAGTAATAATAGATAAAATAATTATTTTTTAACGAAAAATATGCAATTTGTATTTGATTGAAGAAATAAAATAATAATAATAATGATAATGATAATAATAAAAATAATAATAATAATAATAATAATAATAATAATAATAATAATAATAATAATAATGATAATTTTAGAATATGATTTAATTTCTCTCTCTCTCTCTCTCTCTCTCTCTCTCTCTCTCTCTCTCTCTCTCTCTCTCTCTCTGTGTAGAAATTGTAAATATAATTGAAAAAGTCCATTATTATTATTATTATTGTTATTATTATTATTAATATTATTATTATTGCAAAAAATATATAAATATATATAAAAAAATATTGTGGTTGTGGTTGCTGTAGTTGTTGTTGGCGTTGTTGTTGTTGTTGTTGTTTGTTTGTTTGTGGTGGTGTTGGTGGTGGTGGTGGTGGTAGTGGAAGACGAAAGAAATTATTATTATTGTTATTATTATTATTATTATTATTATTATTATTATTATTATTATTATTATTATGTAAATATATTTAAGTTAATTTATATTGTATATTTATCGGAGAGAGAGAGAGAGAGAGAGAGAGAGAGAGAGAGAGAGAGAGAGAGAGAGAGAGAGAGAGAGAGAGAGAGAGAGAGAGAGAACAGAAGAGAGGAGAAGAGAAGAGAAGAGAAGAAAAGAGAAGAGAAGAGAATTTTTTTATCTTTCAAAAATGTATTGATAAGACTGGCTGTGCATTCCTTCTGCTAACTTGAATATCTTGGGGTGTAATTTGTAACTGCCATTGTCATGCAGTCATTTAGGTGACTATCAGTGAGACGTGACCTGTACTTGGATTTAAAAATTTTTCATTGTTGAAAATCGTGATTCACACGCGTATGTTGACCCAAACCACGAACGTAATCTCTGATAAGCTTCCTTCAGAAGTGGAAATTTGTCCCACACTACTAATGTGCAGAATTCTTGGTGATTTGCTTTGCTTCTCAGTCCCAAGTCACCCTGCAACGCAATCATTGCAGTCTGCAGGTGAGAGACGTTCAGGGTGAGAGGCAGTGTGAGGTGGGGTGCAGTGTGGCGGACGTCACCTATACAAGATGGGTTTGACATGAATGTGGCTGCTGGCACAACATTACTCAAGTGTGCAAATCTTTTATTAAACTCATCCAAAATGATGTTGAGCTGATTTGTGTACGAGTATGTATGAATACTGCACTTCAATTTTTCTGTGTTGAGTCTTTTTGCAGCAAATGTAAGTGTTGTAAGAGCCCTTTAGAGATCTGGGACATCCAGAGCTTCACCTTATTTATGAAGGTATTTACTGAACTTATCATTTGTGACACAGTCTTCACCCGTCCTTGCAACTCTAGATTTAACTCACTGAGCCTAGATGTGATGTCAGTTAAAGATGCTAGGTCAGCTTGCCATTGTGGATCATCAAGGTGTTCATGTGAGTCCCCTCTTTCTTGTAAAACTCTTGATTTCAGGAATTAGGTGTTCAAACCTTTGCACAACTTTCCCCCTGCTTAGCCAATGCACTTGTGTGTACAAGGGAAGGCCACCCACCATACTGAGCACTCACTTCATCCAGAAGTGCCTTAAACAACCTGTGCTGAAGAGGTCTAGCACACACACAATTGATGATCTTCACAACCACCTTCATTACATGTTCACAGTGAATAACTTTTGAACAGAACACTTGCTGACGTACTCGTATGATACAACGATAACTAATAAACTGAGGGAATGCAGGATCATTCTTGCACAGTGCCACAAAGCCAGCATTGCTACCAGTCACTGACAGGGCACCAGCTGTTGTTACTGACATAAGCTTTTCAAGAGGTAAACTGACCTTGTCTACAAAATTCTTAAAAACTTGATAAACATCCACACTACGCGTTTTCCCCTTCAGCGGTGAGACCACTAAGAAATCTTTCACGCTGTCGTCAGAAAAGAAATCATTCGCACAAATACACTTAATTAACTGTGCTGTGTTCACAACACCTGTCCATTCATCAACCTGCAGGCTGAACCACGTACATTTCTCAAGATTAGCTGTTATTTGATCAAACACATTTTGCGCCATCATTTCTACCCTACGTGTGACTGTGTTTCCTGATAGAGGCGTGGATTTTATAGCAGTTACAATTTCAGGTTTATTATTAAAATGTTCAAACAAGGACTCAGATGCTTCAAGCCAACATGGTTTCACTGTTTCACCATCCTCAAGTAGCTTTCCTTTTCTGCACGGACATGAGCAGCACTGAATGATGCAAGTGTTGATGCTGTAGCTTTGGCAGGTGGCTTCTGGAAGGTGTCTTGTTGGGCCTGCAACTCAGATTTTACCTTCTTCACTTTCTCCCTTCTTCT
>NC_087161.1:15955913-15985913 GCF_035594125.1 Scylla paramamosain
TACTCCGATGCTGGTGCAGGAGTCGCCATGATAATTTTGACTTTTGAGTGAAGGGTGTGTGTATAATTAGATGTTTGTATCTATAATGTGAAGGAAGAAGGTTGTCTTTAGAGGGCAGGCTGTGACTGTCCCCTTGTGTTGTGAGACACAAAGGGAAACATTCAGTGAGGTGACAGCTGGGTTTAATGACAGGTTCACAGCACTTCCTGGTCCAGTGCTTTAGGCCTCACTGGGAGTAATTATCATTTCGGCAGGTGTCTACTGCCTCCTTGCTGCCCCGCGTCCTTGCCCGCTCCTTTGCACGGCCACATGTCGCTGTAGATCATGAGTGATGCTCCACACAATGGCTCCTCACGTAATGATGGGGCACAAGACAGTGGTAGCAGGGACGCAGTTTCAAATTTATCTCTGTATATACAAAAACAACAACAACAACAAGGACGAAGATGAGAACAGTGAGATCAAGAGCTGTAGGAGTTATTGTTGTTGTTGTTCCTCTTCTCAAGGTTGCCGCTGACTGGGTAACGTCTCGAGGCTCAAGTCGGGGAGGAAGGTGAAAAATTACGCCCCAGTAGCACTTACCCGACAGGCCAGGGAGTCACGTATGGGGGAACGTGCTGGCAAGATAGCGGTTGCAATTCCAAGCTAAATATACAGGTGTCTGCTTTCCAGTTTATGCTAAATGTAGCAAGCCGTCCAAGAGATTTGTCTGCCATAGGTGCAGCGCTTTATTCGTCTGAGAGGGAAACTTATAAAAAGAATGTTGAGAGGAAGAACAACAAGAAAATAGAAAGAAAAAGAAAAAAAGAAGGAGGAAGAAGAAAAAAAAAGAGGAAGAGCAGGTAGAATAGGAGGAAGAGGAGGAGGAGGACGAGGAGGACGAGGAGAAATACCACACCGAAAAAAAAAAACTAAAGAAAAAAATATCAAGAACATAAAGGAACAATAACAAGAAAGAAAAAAATGATAGTGATAATGACAGAAACGACATAGGTAACGTAATGACGACAAGAGAAAACTACAAGAGATAAGGAAAAAAATAATGTGGCAAACAGTGAGACAGACAAGTAACACACAGCAATAGGAAGACACAGTGCATGAGGCAAGTGTTCCCAGGGAGAGCGTCATTAGTTTGCCTACAGCTGAGAATAACAAATACTTCAAGCAACACGCAACTTCTTCCTGCTAGGCCATCCAAGTTGTAACCAGACCCAACGCTGCTTGACTTCGCTGCTCGGAGGAGAAGCAGTGCGGACGGCGGTGTGTTCAGCGTGGTGTGATCGTTGGCTTAGTGTGTTGCAAACCAAAATAAAAGTGACTCGTATTCCTAAAGGCTTTACATTTTCATAAGGACTATTTTCAAAGACCGTAGTTATGATTGCCTCATTATCACGAGGATTTGTCCTCATTGATGATGTAAAATCCTTGTTAAATTATAACATTAGAATTTTAGAACATTATCCGAAACTGCTATTTAGATGCTACGTAGATGTGTGTGTGTGTGTGTGTGTGTGTGTGTGTGTGTGTGTGTGTGTGTGTGATTCATCTATGGGTGTCTGCTGGTCACCCAGCCAGCCGTTAACTCAGAGCTCATAGTGACCAATGTCACTATGCAAACAAAAAGATGTGTCATGTTTTAAAATTTATATCTTTTATCAATAGGAATAATGATGTACCATTTTATATTAAGAGAAAAGTTTTTGATGCTTGTGTTACTACTTCGGTGCTATATGGATGCGAATCGTGGCTCAGCTGTGACTTAAAACCTATAGAGAAACTATACAAATGGTGCATAAAGGAATTATTAGGTGTGAGAATAACTACTAATAATGACATTTGCATGGTGGAATTAGGTTTACCCTCACTTAAAGCGCTTGTTAAGGAAAAACAAAGGAAATATTTTCATAAAGTGTGGACAGAAAGAAACGATATAGTTGATGACCCGTTGATGCACGTACTGAGGTTAGTGTTAAATTACAACGATCAAGTGTCTAGGTATATCACAGATATGACTATAAATGATTTTAACGATGTGGAAGATGCCAAGCACAGAATGAGACTTAATATTAGGAATTCGTTGTCAAATAGGTTGACCTTTTATAAACAAATTAACCCGAATCTAATAGTACATGATATATACACAAGAAGTACTAGAGTGAACGAGATAGAGCGTGTGTCATGGACAAGACTTCGTCTCAGTGCTCATTCCCTGGCGGTAGAAACAGGTCGCTGGAACCGTCGGGGACGTGGTCGCCTTCCCATGGAGGAGAGGCTGTGTCCCTGCGGCCTCGTGCAGACCGAGACACATGTCATCGAGACTTGTCCCTTGTCTTTGACCCTTAGATTAACATATAATGTCACAACTGTTCATCAGTTGTTGGTAGACAGAACTGATTATGATAATGTGTGTTTTATAGTGCATAAATTATTAGCGTTGTTTAAGTGATAAAGTTATGTATGCATCTCCAAGTCTTAAGATGTTACCCCCGTAGTGTGATGTTTGCTGGATTCCTGCCCCATCTTTAACGATTATTTTAGGTGTTTTACTTATTTTTACTATTGCATTTGTGTTTTAAATGTGTTATAAAAGTTTTAATGTACATCATTCGCATAGTGCTATTAAGAGAAGTTACTGTATTTTGGACCAGAACTGTATGTATTTTAAATTGTATATTTTTATTTTTTTTTTCCTGTGGTCAATAAACTATCTGAATCTGAATCTGAATCTAATCTGGGCAGGACTCAGACCCGTGACACACCACACAAGGGGACAGCGAGGCCACAATCCCTCGGGTTACATCTCTGAATATATATATATATATATATATATATATATATATATATATATATATATATATATATATATATATATATATATATATATATATATATATATATATATATATATATATATATATATATGATGCTAGGTGAACAGGTACTACGTTATTAAAAGGCTTGCTCATTTGCCTCGCCTCGCCGTGTGTGTGTGATATTAATGGTATTTGACTTCTTTACTCAGTTGTTACTTAATATTCTCTCTCTCTCTCTCTCTCTCTCTCTCTCTCTCTCTCTCTCTCTCTCTCTCTCTCTCTCTCTCTCTCTCTCTCTCTCTCTCTCTTAAACAAAATCCCTATATTAGCATAGTCATCATTACTACACTACACTACATTACACTGGAAGTGTGTAGAAGTGTGTGTGGGAGGGAGGGTGTCAGTAAAGGCCCCTATTGGCTGAGTGCCCCGTGAGGAGGACCAGCTTAGAGTTAGTAGTGATCTCGTCCACCAATCAGAGAGCTCTCTTTTTGCAGTCTTTTTGCGATAATAATTTTTTATTATGTGCTGCCCTCAGACCACCCTGTCACTGGAAGCAACGAATACAAACCATGTGCGCCGCTGTGATCGCACCAGCCACCGCGTCCCACCGGCCCAGCCCGCGTCGCCTGGGCGAGGCAGACAGCCGCAGCCTGGGGGCGACGCCAGGTGTAGCTGAGGAACAAAAAGGATGTCGAGAAGCGAGACAGGGATGTGCTGGGGGAGGCGTTCCCGTCCAGTCCCTTCCCTTCCCCTCTCCTCTTCTTTTTTCCTCTCCTCTCCCATTCCCTCCCCTCCCCTCCCCTCTCCTCTTCTCTCCTCTTCTTTTCTCTTCTTCTCTCCCATCCCCTCCCCTCCCCTCTCTTTCCCTTCCCCTTTCCTCTGCTCTCCTCTCCTGTCCTCTCCTCCCATCTCCTCTCCTCTCCTCTCCTTTTCTCCCATACTGCTTTGTCTTGTCCCGTCCCGTCCCGTCCTGTCCTGTCCTGTTCTGTTCTGTTCGTCCCGTTCTGTTCTGTTCTGTCCGTCCCGTCCTGTTCTGTCTCTTCGTCTTGTAAAGTCCCGTCCTGCCCTGTCCTGTCCTGCCCTGTCCTGTCCTGTTCTGTCCGTCCCGTCCTGTTCTGTCACTTCGTCTTGTCCTGTCCCGTCTTGTCCTGTCCTTTCTCTCCTCTCCCCTCCCATCTTTTCCTCTCTTGTCTCTTCCTCTCTCCTCTGATCCCCTCCCCTCCCCTCCCCTCTCCTCTCCTCCCCTCCCCTCTCCTGTCCTGTCTCCCCCTCACATTCCGTCTCGTCTTGTTCGTCTGGTCTCGCTCGTCATGTCCCTTTCACTCGTCTCGTCTCGTCTCGTCTCGTCTCGTTCGCCTCGTCTCGTCTGGTCTCGTTCGCCTCGTTCGTCTCGTCTCGTTCGCCTCGTTCATCTCGTCTCGTTCGTCTCGTTCGTCCCGTTCATCTCGTCTCGTTCGTCTCGTCTCGTCTCGTTCGCCTCGTCTCGTCTGGTCTCGATCGCCTCGTTCGTCTCGTCTCGTTCGTCCCGTTCATCTCGTCTCGTTCGTCTCGTTCGTCTCGTTCGTCTCGTCTCGTTCGTCCCGTTCATCTCGTCTCGTTCGTCTCGTTCGTCCCGTTCATCTCGTCTCGTTCGTCTCGTTCGTCCCGTTCATCTCGTCTCGTTCGTCTCGTTCATCCCGTTCGTCTCGTTCGTCTCGTTCGTCTCGTCTCGTTCGTCTCGTTCGTCTCGTTCGTCTCGTCTCGTTCGTCCCGTTCGTCTCGTCTCGTTCGTCTCGTCTCGTCTCGTCTCGTTCGTCTCGTCTCGTTCGTCCCGTTCGTCTCGTCTCGTTCGTCTCGTCTCGTTCGTCCCGTTCGTCTCGTCTCGTCTCGTCTCGTCTCGTTCGTCTCGTCTCGTTCGTCCCGTTCGTCTCGTCTCGTTCGTCTCGTCTCGTTCGTCCCGTTCGTCTCGTCTCGTCTCGTCTCGTCTCGTCTCGTCTCGTCTCGCTTTACACTTGTTTCTCTCTCGTTCGTCTCGCCTGTCCTGTCCTCTCTTTTCTCTTGTCTTCTCTCCTCTCCTCTTCTCTTCACTTTCCTCTCTTCTCCTGTCCTCTCTTTTCTCTTCTCATCTCTTCTCTTCTCTTTTCTTTTCTCTCCTCTCCTCTCCTCTCCTCTCCTCTCCTTTCCTTTCCTCTCCTCTCCTTTCCTCTCCTCTCCTTTCCTCTCCTCTCCTCTCTTCTTTTCTCTTCTCTCTTCTCTTTTCTCTTCTTTTCTCTTCTCTCTTCTCTTCCCTTCTCTTCTCTTCTCTTCTCTTCTCTTCTCTTTCCTCCCCTCTCCTCTTATCTTCTCTTCTCTTCTCTCCTCTCCTCTCCTTTTCTCTTCTCTTCTCTATCCTCTCCTCTCCTCCTCTCTTCTCTTCTGTGTCCTCTCCTCTCCTCTTCTCTGCTCTCCTCTTTTCTTTCCTCTCCTCTTTTCTTTCCTCTCCTCTGTTCTCCTCTTCTCTTCTCTTCTCTTCTCTTTCCTCTCCTCTCCTCTCCTCTCCTCTCCTCTCCTCTCCTCTCCTCTTCTCTTCTCTTGTCTTTCCTCTTCTGTTCTCTCTTCTCTTCCCTTTTCTTCTCTTCTCTTACGTTTAGATTTAGGTTTATCAGGGGATCGATAGTAGGGGGGAATAAGAAGACAATCGGGTGAAGATAATAGGTTGGGTTAAGTGACGAAGGAAAATAGAAGATAAAAACAATATATGCTGTATTTTAATGTCATTATTTAATGTATCTATGATTTGTTGTTTTGTTCAATATTGTGTCAGTATTACATTCCCCTCGCGTCCCCTGTCTGTGCCGCATGGTGCTGCCTTGCAAGGCTGACACCTGTCTAGTTCCAGGCAACACCACGACTCAGGGCGCAGTAGTGGATGCCCAGACTTGTGAAGGTGTGTGTTGTCAGCCTTGCATGTGATGACGAGTGTAGGTGGTAGTGAAGTGTTTTATTTGGTGTATACTGGATTAGGTGTTGCTTCTTCTCATTTTTTTGTCAGCCTGGCGTGTGATGACCAGTGTATGTGATGGTGTAGCTTCTAGTGATTGATGTAGTGTTGGTGATGCAGCAGTGACTTGATACATGTATTGTTGATAGATGTATTGTTGATAGATGTATTGATAGATGTATTCATCCTCCAATTATACTTTTTACCCACAATTATTATTATATATCTAAGGAGCATTTACCCTCCAATTACTCTTTTTATCCACTATTATTATTATTAATTTTCAATATTCCTTTTATTATTGTAATTACCTTTACTGTCTGTCAATGTTATTATTATTATTATTATTATTATTATTATTATTATTATTATTATTATTATTATCATTATTATTATTATTATTATTATTATTATTATTATTATCATTATTACTATTACTGTTACTATGTATATATAATATTTATACATGGAAGTTTATATTTCTATTATTTGTGTACATATATATATATATATATATATATATATATATATATATATATATATATATATATATATATATATATATATATATATATATATATATATATATATATATATATATATATATATATATATATATATATATATATATATATATATATATATATATATATATATATATATATATATATATATATATATATATATATATAATGTTCTTCATTGCATTTAAAATGTATATGTTTTCTATATGTGTATTTAGAATATTATAGATTTAAGTTCATGACCAAAAAAGCTATATTTATATATGTGATGTCTGCCAGTCTTTCTCTATGGAATCATAATTAAGTGTGAATTTATAGGTAAGCGTAATAAAGTGTTTTAAGTGTTTCCCAGCGAGATATATTCAGTTGCTGGCCACTGCAAGGCCATTGGCCCAACAGTCTCCGCTGCTGCCCCTGGGCGTTAATACCTTTGACCTGCTGATCCAGCTGGCGAGGGGGGGCGTACACCCCTAACTACAGCCTGCAGTCACCCTCCTCACTTGTGCCTTCCTGAAGAAGGCAGGGCAGCCACCAAGCCTGCGGTTGGCTCACAGGAAGCCCCCAGAGCATAAAAGTGATGATGCAGGGGCATCATTGCAGCCCTAGAGAGGAAGAGGAACATGGCTGAAGACTTGGTTAAAAGATTAGTCAAATATAGTGTTGAAACAGATCTTTAAAGTGTTCACAGCAATTCGGCTTTCATTTGTAAACAAAGAGCAGACAGCTAGGAAGATGACACCAGCAGCGGCAGGCGGCGACAGGCGGTGTGACATCGGAGGTGTGACATGTGCTGCGTGTCACGCAACCAAACTCAAGTGGAACATGCACTGTTACATGTACCAGATTATCGGACACGCCTAACAAGTGTGGCGCCATTCGTAAAGCAACAAAACTGCTTGTCTTGAAAGAAAGTCCAGTGACAGAGACAACCTTGGCCAGTGTTGTGTTCGCTTCCTGACAGGGCGGGGATTGTGACCAGGAATTTGTCCAGCTTCCTCTGTAAGTGTTTGGTATTCACGCCCTTCATGTCACGGTGTGTGCTGGGAGGGAGGTGAACAGGCGGGTGTCCCTTGTTGCAACACTGCTGTGCTGGAGGCTTCTGATACTGGTGTGGCAGTTTGAAGGGAGGTGAGGTGGCCACGCTTATTCCTTCCTGATCGTGCTTTGCAGTGAGTGCATGTCATGGGTTCAGATTTGGGCGGGACAGTCTGGTTAGCAATAATTATTTTCCACATATTTATAATTTGGTATTTTTCATTCTTCTTTCTACTGAGTATAATTTGTATTGTGTCTTGTTCGGTAATTAACTTTTCTTTGTTTTTTTTTTTCTCTCTCTCTCTCTCTCTCTCTCTCTCTCTCTCTCTCTCTCTCTCTCTCTCTCTCTCTCTCTCTCTCTCTCTCTCTCTCTCTGCTACTTCTGAGATCCCTCCTTGTGCTAGGTGTGAGTTAGATGGTGGCTGGGATGGTATTGGCTAGTAAACGTCATCTGTGGTTTCTCTCAAGCCTGTCATGCTTATTCTGCAGCCTGGAATTCTGGTTGTGTCTCTCACCTCAGACTATTGGAGTCAGTTAAGAGACAGTGGGCAAAAAGAATTCAAGGATTTGAGAACATGTCATGATCAGCATTTTAAAACCTTGAACTTGTATTCACTCTAAGGGAGAAACTATTACGGGTTGATCTTATTATTAAATTTGGAAGATATTTTCATGGACTCTCCCCAATCACTGTTCACCTCAGCCCCCTTGTGTCAACACTAGAGGCCATCCATACAGTTAATGCAGCAGACCTGCTCATCTCAGCCACTGCTGTCAGCGCTAGAGGCCATCCATACAAATTAATGCAACAGACTTGTACACCTCAGCCACTACTGTCAGCACTAGAGGCCATCCATACAATTAATGCAACAGACTTGTACACCTCAGCCACTACTGTCAGCACTAGAGGCCATCCATACAATTAATGCAACAGACTTGTACATCTCAGCCACTACTGTCAGCACTAGAGGCCGTTTATACAGTTAATGCAACAGACTTGTACATCTCAGCCACTACTGTCAGCACTAGAGGCCGTCAATACAGTTAATGCAGCAGACCTGTTCATCTCAGCCACTTCTATCAGCACTAGAAGCCTTCCATACAAATTAATGCAACAGACTTGTACACCTCGGCCACTGCTGTCAGCACTAGAGGTCGTCCATACAGTTAATGCAGCAGACCTGTTCATCTGAGCCACTTCTGTCAGCATTCCTTATAGTTGTTGTGATGCCAGGCACACATTTTTCTCAAGAGTGATGAAAATCTGGAATTTTCTTGCTAACAGTGTGCCTGAATCTAATTCTGTTGATGGTTTTAGGTACAGTTTGTCCAACTTCTCAGGTGTACATCTGTTTGATTCTTGCTGGTGACATATACGCTGTGCTGCTAGTCAGATTTATTATTTATCTTGGGCTGATGGCACACTTGCCAGGCAGTTAGATAAGCATGTACAGACTTTGGTATCTTTTTGATAGTGGTGGTGAGCTGACCCTGAACTGGCCCTGAAGGGGTTCTCTCTTGTGAGACCAGCCAGGTAAAAAATATGTTGAAATGTAGCCACATTTACTGTTCTGAAGTATTTACTATTCTATTCATTTCTTCTCTGTTCACAGGTGCTCTGGAAAATCAATTCAAGGCTAATTATTATTTTTTCTTTATTCATTATCCACAGTTGCCTTGGAAAGTGCATTCCTGGCTGAGTGTGGTGCGTGTGCCTGCTTCTTGTGTGGTGGTGCTGCTGCTGCGTGAAGCCTCTGCCGTGGGAACCCACCACAAATAGCTAATGGATTCTGTATGACGGGATCAGCAGCAGACAGAATTCCAGTGATGTATTAACATGCCTAGGTTTGGTCCTAAAGGATTGATTTGATGTTGTATTTACTACTCATTTGTCTGTAGTCTATATAGTTTTACTACTACTGGAGTAGTAGTAACACTGGGGCTTTTTTTTTCTTTTTTATTCAAAATTTGTGTTGCCCCTGGCCAGTGCCCCTCTTACAGGAGAAAAGTAGTAGTAGTAATATTTATTTTTGTATGTGTTTGTGTCTATCATAGTATACTGCAGTGTAGGAAAAGTTTTATGAGGAAAATGTGTTAATCTTGACAGTCACTGGTTTGAACCTGAAGCACAACTTTCCAGAAACAAGACCTTGCATTTAGTATACAACAAACTAACTTACCAGCTTCCTGTGTTAGCTTAATTCTATCTTGTTTGTATTCTTAATGCTTTGCTTTCTCATAAAAAAAACATTTTCAAAGGCCATACAGATGATCACCAAAATTCTCATGGGGCATTTTCTTTCTCTCTTGCAAAATCCTTGCATTGTCAGTCATGAAAATGCCCCTGGAGACCACAACAACACCACCTGAGTAAAGATAAAGATGAAAATAATGATAGTGGTTGTGGCAGTGGTGGTGGTGGTGGTGGTGGTGGCTCTGAGGAGAATTAAGTACTAATATCAGAAGGATGTGGTTTTCATGTTGCAGAAGAAACCAGATGGAAAAAAGGTGTGTGTGTGTGTGTGTGTGTGTGTGTGTGTGTGTGTGTGTGTGTGTGTGTGTGTGTGTGTGTGTGTGGAGAGAGAGAGAGAGAGAGAGAGAGAGAGAGAGAGAGAGAGAGAGAGAGAGAGAGAGAGAGAGAGAGAGAGAGAGAGAGAGAGAGAGAGAGAGAGAGAGAGAGAGGGTGGCTGGGGTTAGGGAGAGAGAAGAGAAGAGAAAGAGAAAGAGGTAAGTGGAGATATGGAGACAAGGGAGAAGGAAGGAAAAGCAGAGGAGTTATGGGAGAGATGGCAGAAAGGGAGGAGGAGGAAGACAAGGAGGGAGGGAGGGTAGATGAGCAGTATGTAAGTGAGTGTGAGTGGAGTCAACATATAAAAGGGAGAGAAATGAACACTCTAAGGAGGGAAGAAATAAAGAATTCATGAAAAGATATTATAGACATATGTAAGGATGAACCAAGGATGTTCTATAGAACGGTAAAATGAAGAATAAGAATGGGTTCAACAAACTGAAAATAAATGGCAAACATGTTGAAGAAGAAGCACAAATTGCAGAGGTTTTGAATGACTTCTTTCAAAGTGTCTTCACTGGAGAGGGAACATTTGGTAGACCGGTGACGGCAGATGTGAGAGTAGAAGAGTGAGTGAGATTGAGGTAACAGTGGATGAGGTAAGAATAATGATGGAAGACTTGGATGTGAGGAAGGCACAGGGACCTGATGGAGTGTCTGATTGGGTGGTGAAGGAATGCAGAGATCAACCTGCACACATGATTTACAAACTCATCATAACTTCATTAAGGGAAGGAGTGGTGCCCAACATTGGAGAAAAGCAGGTATAGTCCCCATATATAAGAGTGGAAGCAAAGAAGAACCATTTAATTATAGACCACCATCATTAACAAGTGTAGTGGCAAAATTGTGCCAAAGAATAGTGAAGCAAAGATGGAGTGAATATCTGGAAAAGAGAGAAATATTAACAGACAGACAATTCAGATTTAGGAAAGGAAGGTCATGTATAACAAATTTAAGGTGCTTCTACTTCAGTCATAGATATGGTACAAGAAAGAGAGGGATGGGCAGATTGTGTTTATTTTGATAAGGTGCCTCACAGCAGACTGTTGTGGAAATGAGAAATGTCTGGTGGGCTGAGAGGAGCACTCCTACATTGGATCAGTGACTTTCTGAGAGGAAGGGAAATGAGAACAGTGGTCAAAGATAAAAAGTCATCATGGAGAGAGGTAATTAGTGGTGTTCTGCAGGGTTCAGTACTACCACCAGTCATGTTTGCTACCTGTGTGAATGATGTGATGGAAGGGGTGAATAGTTACATGAGTCTGTGTGCTGATGATGCAAAATTGATGGGAAAAGTGGAGAGGACAGGATTGTGAAGCTCTACAGGGAGATCTGAATGTGATTTGGGATTGGAGTGACACTTGGAAAATGGAGTTTAACATAAAAAGATGAGGAGTGCTGAAGTTTGGGCATAGTTGTGTGATGCCAGTCTTCAGTTATAAATTGGGTAATGAGGAAATAAAAGTGAAGAGTGAAGAGAAAGACCCTGGAATTACTGTCACCGATAAGTTGTCCTCAGAGGTACATGTAAGAAGAAAGACAGGGGAAACATATAATCTGGTGAGAAACATAAGAACAACATTCAACTACCTGGATGAAGAGATGATTAGGGATGTAACTGACAATGATAAGACCTAGTTTGAAATATGCAGCAGCGATGTGGTCTCCCAGCACTAAAAGGGACATAAAGAAATTAGAAAGAATACAATGAGCAGCGACAAAGTTGCCTCTGACCCTATCAGACTTATCATATGAAGAGAGACTAAAAACTAAACCTACCCACCCTTGGAAGAGAGAAGAGAGAGAGGTGATCTGATGGCTTTATATTGGATTTTGTCAGACTGTGAAAAATTGGACCAGAGTAATTTGGTGGTGAGAGACTTTAGAAGCATGAGAGGGCATGAGAAGATGAAGAAGAAGGGTGTGTGTAGGAGGATATTAAGAAGAACAGTTTCCTGCAAAGTACTGCAGAAATCTGGAAACACACACACACACACACACACACACACACACACACACACACACACACACACACACACACACACACACACACACACACACACACACACACTCTTAAAAACATCTGAAAATTTTTACTATAAACTTGTAAATTTGTTCATAATTGTATGACTTCTTATATGTCACCTCTTATGTGACCTGTTATGACCTCTCAGGGACAGCCTTGGGGGCATCCATTACTGGCAGAAGCCCGAGTGTGCTGAGTGATGGGGCGGCATGACCTTGCACATCAGAGGGTCAGGTCAGTGTGTGCATTGTGCATATTGTGCCTTAGTGGCCTGTCATCTCTCTCTCTCTCTCTCTCTCTCTCTCTCTCTCTCTCTCTCTCTCTCTCTCTCTCTCTCTCTCTCTCTCTCTCTCTCTCTCTCTCTCTCTCTCTCTCTCTCTCTCTCTCTCTCTCTCTCTCTCTCACACACACACACACACACACACACACACACACACACACACACACACACACACACACACACACACACACACACACACACACACACACACACACACTCTTGATCATGTGAAGATGGAGATAGAGATCAAAGAAGAAGTGCCAAAATTCAATGAGGAATATAAAAATGAGAGAAAAAATTATGCTAAGGCAGACTTTACAGGGTTAAAGAAATTCTACGGAGAGCTTGATTGGAATAATTTATTAAGAGGTATGGAGGTGCAGAAAAAATATGAAGTGTTTTTAAGCAAGTTTAGAGAAGGTGTTGAAAGATATGTGCCAAGATATAAGGTAAAAGAAAATAAGAAAGTGTGGTTTAATGCAAAGTGTGCAGAGGCAAAAAAGAAAAAGGAGAGGGCATGGAAAAAAATGAGGAAACAATGGAATGAGATAAATAGAGAAGAATACAGGACAGCTAGAAATGATTATGTTAAAATAAGAAGAGAAGAAGAAAGAAATTTTGAAAGAGATGTAGTTGGAAAGTGTAAAGAAGAACCCAAACTTTTCTATAGATATGTAAATGGAAAAATAAAGCATAGAGATACTATTACAAAGCTGAAGGAAAATGGAGAAATTTATGAAACCACACAAGAGATGGCTGAGATACTGAATAAAAGCTTTAAGTCTGTATTTACAAGAGAAACTGTCTTTGCATCACTGGGAGATGAGGAACAACAGAAAGGAATAGAAAACATACAAGTGGAAAGAAAAGAAATTAAAAGACTACTGGAAGAGCTAGATACTAGGAAGGCGATGGGGCCAGACGAAGTAAATGGATGGATATTGAAAGAATGTAGAGAGGAATTGGAAGAACCAATATGGGAGATAATTAACAGTTCTTTAAAGGAAGGAAAAGTACCAAAGGAATGGAAGAGAGCAAATATAGTACTGTTATACAAAGGAGGTAATAAAATGGAACCACTGAATTACAGACCAGTCTCACTCACGAGTATTGTAAGTAAACTCTGTGAAATAGTCATTAAAAACAGATGGGTGCAATATCTTGAACAAGAAAATATAATAACAGAAAAACAATTCGGTTTCAGGAAAGAGAGATCTTGCGTAACAAACTTACTGAGCTTTTATACAAGAGTAATAGATAAACTACAAGAGAGAGATGGTTGGGTTGATGCTGTCTATTTAGATCTGAAAAAAGCTTTTGATACAGTTCCACATAAAAGACTCATATGGAAACTGGAACATCGAGGAGGGCTAAAAGGAAAAATACTTAAGTGGATGAAGGATTATCTCCAAGGTAGGGAAATGAGTACAGTAATCAGAGATAATAAATCAAGTTGGTGCGAAGTAACAAGCGGAGTACCACAAGGGTCTGTGTTGGCACCTATAATGTTTCAGGTCTATATAAATGATATGACGGTGGGTTTAAATTGCTACATTAATATGTTTGCAGATGATGCAAAATTGATGAAAGTAATAAAGAACCAAGAGGATTGTGAGGAACTACAGAGGGATATTGATAGAATTTATGAATGGAGTAAACGATGGAAATTAGAATTCAATATAAAGAAGTGCCATGTAATGGAGATGGGAAGAAGTAAAAGGAGACCTTCATGGGAGTATAAGATGGGAGGTATCACAATACCAAAGAGCAAAGAAGAAAAGACTTGGGAGTAATAATTCAAGACACGCTATCACCAGAAAAACACATCAATGGAATATTTGGCTCTACATATAATTTGCTAGCAAATATCAGGGTGGCATTTAATTACCTAGACAAAGAAATGATGAAGAAAATCATAACACACATGATACGTCCCAAACTGGAATACGCAGCAGTGGTATGGTCTCCACACAAAAAGAAAGATATAAGGAAATTGGAAAGAATACAAAGAACAGCTACGAAAATGATACCTGAATTGGAAGACCTAAGTTACAAGGAAAGACTGGAAGAAATTGGATTACCAACACTGCAAGAAAGAAGGGAAAGAGGAGACCTGATAACAATGTTCAAATTAGTAAATGGCATGGAGAAGATAGACAGAGATGACCTAGTTGTAAAAGTGGAGGAAGGAGATAGACGTACAAGGGGACATATGAAGAAATTAAAGAAGAGTCATTGTTTGGGAGATATTAAGAAATACAGCTTTCCGCATCGAACGGTTGAAATATGGAATAACTTAAAAGAAGAGGTAGTTGCGGCAAAGAGTGTGCACATGTTTAAAGAGAAATTGGACAAATTCGGTTATGGAGACAGGACTAATTGAGCTTTGGCTCGGACCCTGTATTATACAACTAGGTAAATACAACTAGGTAAATACACACACACACACACACACACACACACACACACACACACACACACACACACACACACACACACACACACACACAGAAGATGTTGAAGTGGGAGAAGGAATGGCGGAAGTAATTATAATTCAAACAGAAAGGAAGGGAGAAGGAAGAAGAGATTTTGCAGTGGCTTATGTACCCCCAAAGATGAATGCATGGACACAAGAGGATGGAATAGATGGAGAAAAAAGGAGGAAGTGAGAAATGGAAAGAATTCGAGGAGGTAAGAAACGAATATATCAGAATCCTGAGAGATGAAGAAAGGAATTATGAGAAAGATATAGTTAACAAGTGCAAAGATGAGCCAAAGTTATTATTCAGATGTGTGAATGGGAAGATGACGTTACATATGAAGATACACGGTTACAAGCGGAATTAATGAACAAGTGCTTCCAGTCAGTATTCACCAAAGAAAGCAAATTTGAAGGAGAAAGAGCATGGCACAGAAACAATGTGATGAGAGAGATACAGGTGGACGTAAGTGAAATTAAGAACATTATGAAAGTTTTGGATGTAAGTAAGGCTCAATGACCGAATGGAGTGTCCAACAGGATACTTAAGGAATGTTGTGAACAACCAGCAGGGAGTATACACAATACCATAGTATGTTCTTTTAAGGAAGGAAAAATCCCTCTAGACTGGAAGAGAGCCAATATTGTGCCCATTTTTAAAAGAGGTAATAAAGAAGATCCATTGAATTACAGACCAATGTTCTTAACAAGTGTGGTGGCAAAAAAAAAAAAAATAGTGGAAAGAATAGTTAAAAACAGATGGATGAAATATTTAGAAGAAACACAAACATTGACTGACACTCAATTTTGTTTCAGAAGCGGAAGGTCTTGTGTCATGAATTTAGTGAGCTTTTATGGTAAAGCGATTGATATAATTCAAGAGAGAGAGGGATGGGCCTAAAAAAAACATTTGATAAGGTACCACACCAGAGACTGCTATAGAAAATTTAAAATATAAGGGGTTTGCAGGGCAACACACTGAATTGGATTACAGACTTGAGGGACAGAGAAATGAGAACAGTAATAAAGGGAGAACAATCAGAATGGTGTAGAGTTACAAGTGGAGTACCACAGGGTCTTAGCCCCTGTAATATTTCTGGTGCATGTTCAATATAGTGAATGAGGTTGACAGTTATATAAGTCTGTTTGCAGACGATACAAAATTATTGAAAAGAGTGGAAAACAATATGGATTGTGAAATATTACAGAAAGATCTAAATAAGATATATAAATGGAGTAAGAAATGGGAAATGGAATTCAATGCAAAGAAATGCAAGGTGATGGAATTAGGAAAAAAAGCAAAAGAAGATTGACAAGTTCGTACACCATGGGAGAAGTGGAAATTAAGAAAACCAAACAAGAAAAAGATTTGAGAATTACAATAAGTGATAATTTATCACCTGAAAAACATGTAAACAAAATAGTTTGGGAAACCTATGAGTTATTAAAAAAGATGAAAGGGGCATTTGCACACATGGATGAAGAGATGATGAGAAAGTTGATGGAATATGTGATTCAACCAAACCTGGAATATGCCACAATTGTTTGGTCACCCCATAATAAAAAGGAAATAAGGAAAATTGAAAGGATCCAAAGAGCTGCAACCAAATTGGTACCAAGTTTGAGAGATTTAACCTATGAAGAAAGATTAAGGAGATTGAAGCTTCCATCATTACAAGAGAGAAGAGAAAGAGGGAACCTGATTGCTATATACAGAGCTTTAATAGGTAAGGATCAAGTTGACAAAGAAGACTTATTTGTGTGGGACTTAAGAGATACATGAGGACATGGACTGAAATTGAGGAAAACAAGTAGAAGAGATATCAAGAAATATGGTTTCCCAAACAGAAGCATAGAAATATGAAACAACTTAGATGAAACAGTGGTACAAGCAACAAATATTCATGAATTTAAAGTTAAGCTGGATGCTTATAGATATGGAGACAGGACAGCACGAGCATACCTCTTTTCCTGTAAAACATAGCTAGGTAAATGCACATTTCCTGTCTCTACTGGCCCTAGGTATGGTAAAGGAAATGTCATGAGTCATACTACTACTACTACTACTACTACTACTACTACTACTACTACTACTACTACTACTACTACTACTACTACTACTACTACTACTACTACTAAAGCACTGTTCAGGGGGTGCTGTGAACTTATCATTAAACCCAGCTGTGACCTCACTGAACGTTTCCCTTTGTGTCTCACAACACAAGGGGGTAGTCACAGCCTGCCCTCTAAAGACAACTCTCTTCCTCCACACAAAACTACAAGCACCTAATAACACACACACCCTTCACTCCAAAAATTTTAAAATCATGGCGACTCCTACACCAGCCTCGGAGTCCCCATCTGGGGAGGGGACCATAAATGTCCCCAGGTCGGACTGCCTTTCCGTCGACGACCCTAAGTGTCTTGACACCCCCCTCAACTTTTTCTTCATTAACTTCTGCAACATTCGCGGTCTAAGATCTAATTTTCAATCTGTAGAACACCACCTCTCCTCTTCTAAACCTCATCTTCTTTTCCTCACTGAAACTCAGGTGTCTGAGGCAACTGACAGTAGCCCCTTTTCTGTTCCCTCCTACTTTCTCTATCCTCATTTTCGATCCAAAGCTGGATGCTGCGTTTATGTGCGCAATGACTTAACCTGCTCTCGTGCCCACGCTCTTGAATCTTCCGAGTTTTCCACCATCTGGCTACGACTACAGAGTCATTCTCATACTAAATTTATCTGTGCTGTATACCTCTCTCCTAACTCCTCTGACTATAAGAAATTCTTTGACTACTTAACTTCCAAAGTGGAGCACATTCTGACCCTCTTCCCTTTTGCAGAGATCTCCATTCTTGGAGACTTCAATGTTCACCACCAGCTTTGGCTTTCCTCTCCCTTCACTGACCATCCTGGTGAACTAGCCTACAACTTTGCTATCCTCCATGACCTAGAGCAATTGGTGCAACACCCTACTCGTATTCCTGACCGTCTTGGAGATACGCCCAACATTCTTGACCTTTTCCTGACCTCTAATCCTTCTGCTTATGCTGTCACCCTTTCTTCTCCGTTGGGCTCCTCCGATCACAATCTCATATCTTTATCTTGTCCTATCACTCCAATCCCTCCTCAGGATCCCCCTAAGCGAAGGTGCCTCTGGCGTTTTGCCTCTGCTAGTTGGGGGGACCTGAGGCGGTATTTTGCTGATTTTCCTTGGAATGACTACTGCTTCCGTGTCAGAGACCCGTCTTTGTGTGCTGAGCGCATAACAGAGGTGATAGTGTCTGGCATGGAGGCGTACATTCCTCACTCTTTTTCTCGTCCTAAACCTTCTAAACCTTGGTTTAACACAGCTTGTTCTCGTGCTATACATGATAGAGAGGTGGCCCACAAAAGGTACTTAAGCCTTCCTTCACCAGAATCTCATGCACTTTATATTTCTGCCCGGAACCATGCCAAGTCTGTTCTCCAGCTAGCCAAAAACTCCTTCATTAACAGAAAATGTCAAAACCTTTCAAGATCTAACTCCCCTCGTGATTTCTGGCATCTAGCCAAAAATATCTCCAATAACTTTGCTTCTTCTTCTTTCCCTCCTCTACTTCAACCAGATGGCACCACTGCTATCACATCTATTTCTAAAGCTGAACTCTTTGCTCAAACCTTTGCTAAAAACTCTACCTTGGACGATTCTGGGCTTGTTCCTCCCTCTCCTCCACCCTCTGACTACTTCATGCCTCGTATTAAAATTCTTCGTAATGATGTTTTCCATGCCCTCGCTGGCCTAAACCCTCAGAAGGCTTATGGACCTGATGGGGTCCCTCCTATTGTTCTCCGAAACTGTGCCTCCGTGCTTGCACCTTGCCTAGTCAAACTCTTTCAGCTCTGTCTGTCAACATCTACCTTTCCTTCTTGCTGGAAGTTTGCCTACATTCAACCTGTTCCTAAAAAGGGTGACCGCTCTAATCCCTCAAACTACCGTCCTATTGCTTTAATTTCCTGCTTATCTAAAGTTTTTGAATCTATCCTCAACAGGAAGATTCTTAAACATCTATCACTTCACAACCTTCTATCTGATCGCCAGTATGGGTTCCGTCAAGGCCGCTCGACTGGTGATCTTCTGGCTTTCCTTACTGAGTCTTGGTCATCCTCTTTTAGAGACTTTGGTGAAACTTTTGCTGTTGCCTTGGACATATCAAAAGCCTTTGATAGAGTCTGGCACAAAGCTTTGATTTCCAAACTACCCTCCTACGGTTTCTATCCTTCTCTCTGTAACTTCATCTCAAGTTTCCTTTCTGACTGTTCTATTGCTGCTGTGGTAGACGGTCACTGTTCTTCTCCTAAATCTATTAACAGTGGTGTTCCTCAGGGTTCTGTCCTGTCACCCACTCTCTTCTTATTATTCATTAATGATCTTCTAAAACAAACTTCTTGTCCTATCCACTCCTATGCTGATGATACCACCCTGCACTTTTCCACGTCTTTTCATAGACGTCCAACCCTTCAGGAGGTAAACATATCACGCAGGGAAGCCACAGAACGCCTGACTTCTGATCTTTCTAAAATTTCTGATTGGGGCAGAGCAAACTTGGTATTGTTCAATGCCTCAAAAACTCAATTCCTCCATCTATCAACTCGACACAATCTTCCAGACAACTATCCCCTCTTCTTCAATGACACTCAACTATCCCCCTCTTCTACACTGAACATCCTCGGTCTGTCCTTTACTTATAATCTGAACTGGAAACTTCACATCTCATCTCTAGCTAAAACAGCTTCCATGAAGTTAGGTGTTCTGAGACGTCTCCGCCAGTTTTTCTCACCCCCGCAGCTGCTAACTCTGTACAAGGGCCTTATCCGTCCATGTATGGAGTATGCTTCACATGTCTGGGGGGGTTCCACTCATACTGCTGTTCTAGACAGGGTGGAATCAAAAGCTTTTCGTCTCATCAACTCCTCTCCTCTAACTGACTGTCTTCAGCCTCTCTCTCACCGCCGCAATGTTGCATCTCTAGCTGTCTTCTACCGCTATTTTCATGCTAACTGCTCTTCTGATCTTGCTAACTGCATGCCTCCCCTCCTTCCGCGGCCTCGCTGCACAAGACTTTCTTCTTTCTCTCACTCCTATTCTGTCCACCTCTCTAACGCAAGAGTTAACCAGTATTCTCAATCATTCATCCCTTTCTCTGGTAAACTCTGGAACTCCTTGCCTGCTTCTGTATTTCCATCTTCCTATGACTTGAATTCCTTCAAGAGGGAGGTTTCAAGACACTTATCCACCAATTTTTGACCACTGCTTTGACCCTTTTAGGGACTGGCATTTCAGTGGGCATTTTTTTTATTAGATTTTTGTTGCCCTTGGCCAGTATCCTTCCTACATAAAAAAAAAAAAAAAAAAAAAAAAAAAACTACTACTACTACTACTACTACTACTACTACTACTACTACTACTACTACTACTACTACCACCACCACCACCACCACCACTAGTACTACTGCTACTACTACTACTACTACTACTACTACTACTACTACTACTACTACTACTACTACTACTACTACTATTACCACCACCACCACCACCACTACTGCTACTACTACTACTACTACTACTACTACTACTACTACTGCTACTACTACTACTACTACTACTACTACTATTACCACCACCACCACCACCACTACTGCTACTACTACTACTACTACTACTACTACTACTACTACTACTGCCGCCATCACCACTACCACCACCACCACCACCACCACCACCACCACCATCACCACTACTACTACTACTACTACTACTACTGCTGCTGCTGCTGCTGCTTCTAGTAGTAGGTAGTAACACAGCAACTACTACTACTACTACTACTACTACTACTACTACTACTACTACTACTACTACTACTACTACTACCCCTGCTATTATCACTGTTACTACCACCACCACCACCATCACCACTAAATCAGTATTTATTATTTTTCTTCTTGTCTATGAAAAGACGTGGAAAAGTGCAGGGTGGTATCATCAGCATAGGAGTGGATAGGACAAGAAGTTTGGTTTAGAAGATCATTAATGAATAATAAGAAGAGAGTGGATGACAGGACAGAACCCTGAGGAACACCACTGTTAATAGATTTAGGAGAAGAACAGTGACCGTCTACCACAGCAGCAATAGAACGGTCAGAAAGGAAACTTGAGATGAAGTTACAGAGAGAAGGATAGAAACCGTAGGAGGGTAGTTTGGAAATCAAAGCTTTGTGCCAGACTCTATCAAAAGCTTTTGATATGTCCAAGGCAACAGCAAAAGTTTCACCAAAATCTCTAAAAGAGGATGACCAAGACTCAGTAAGGAAAGCCAGAGGATCACCAGTAGAGCGGCCTTGACGGAACCCATACTGGCGATCAGATAGAAGGTTGTGAAGTGATAGATGTTTAAGAATCTTTCTGTTGAGGATAGATTCAAAAACTTTAGATAAGCAGGAAATTAAAGCAATAGGACGGTAGTTTGAGGGATTAGAATGGTCACCCTGTTTAGGAACAGGTTGAATGTTGGCAAACTTCCAGCAAGAAGGAAAGGTAGATGTTGACAGACAGCTGAAAGAGTTTGACTAGGCAAGGTGCAAGCACGGAGGCACAATTTCGGAGAACAATAGGAGGGACCCTATCAGGTCCATAAGTCTTCCGAGGGTTTAGGCCAGCGAGGGCATGGAAAACATCATTGTGAAGAATTTTAATATGTGGCATGAAGTAGTCAGAGGGTGGAGGAGAGGGAGGAACAAGCCCAGAATCGTCCAAGGTAGAGTTTTTAGCAAAGGTTTGAGTGAAGAGTTCAGCTTTAGAAATAGATGTGATAGCAGTGGTGCCATCTGGTTGAAATAGAGGAGGGAAAGAAGAAGCAAAGTTATTGGAGATATTTATGGCTAGATGCCAGAAATCACGAGGGGAGTTAGATCTTGAAAGGTTTTGACATTTTCTATTAGTGAAGGAGTTTTTGGCTAGTTGGAGAACAGACTTGGCATGGTTCCGGGCAGAAATATAAAGTGCATGAGATTCTGGTGATGGAAGGCTTAACTACCTTTTGTGGGCCACCTCTCTATCATGTATAGCACGAGAACAAACTGTGTTAAACCAAGGTTTAGAAAGTTTAGGACGAGAAAAAGAGTGAGGAATGTACGCCTCCATGCCAGACACTATCACCTCTGTTAGGCACTCAGCACACAAAGACAGGTCTCTGACATGGAAGCAGTAGTCATTCCAAGGAAAATCAGCAAAATACTTCCTCAGGTCCCCCCAACTAGCAGTGGCAAAATGCCAGAGGCACCTTTGCTTAGGGGGATCCTAAGGAGGGATTGGAGCGATAGGACAAGATAAAGATATGAGATTGTGATCGGAGGAACCCAACGGAGAAGAAGGTGACAGCATAAGCAGAAGGATTAGAGGTCAGGAAAAGGTCAAGAATGTTGGGCGTATCTCCAAGACGGTCAGGAATACGAGTAGGGTGTTGCACCAATTGCTCTAGGTTATGGAGGATAGCAAAGTTGTAGGCTAGTTCACCAGGATGGTCAGTGAAGGAAGAGGAAAGCCAAAGCTGGTGGTGAACACTGAAGTCTCCAAGAATGGAGATCTCTGCAATAGGGAAGATGGTCAGAATGTGCTCCACTTTGGAAGTTAAGTAGTCAAAGAATTTCTTATAGTCAGAGGAGTTAGGTGAGAGGTATACAGCACAGATAAATCTAGTACGAGAGTGACTCTGTAGTCGTAGCCAGATGGTGGAAAACTCGGAAGATTCAAGAGCGTGGGCACGAGAGCAGGTTAAGTCATTGCGCACATAAACGCAGCATCCAGCTTTGGATCGAAAATGAGGATAGAGAAAGTAGGAGGGAACAGAAAAGGGGCTACTGTCAGTTGCCTCAGACACTTGAGTTTCAGTGAGGAAAAGAAGATGAGGATTAGAAGAGGAGAGGTGGTGTTCTACAGATTGAAAATTAGATCTTAGACTGCGAATGTTGCAGAAGTTAATGAAGAAAAAGTTGAGGGGGGGGGGGTGTCAAGACACTTAGGGTCATCAACAGAAAGGCAGTCCGACCTGGGGACATTTATGGTCCCCTCCCCAGATGGGGACTCCGAGGCTGGTGTAGGAGTCGCCATTATGATTTTGAAATTTTTGAGTGAAGGGTGTGTGTGTTATTAGGTGCTTGTAGTTTTGTGTGGAGGAAGAGAGTTGTGACTGCCCCCTTGTGTTGTGAGACACAAAGGGAAACGTTCAGTGAGGTCACAGCTGGGTTTAATGATAAGTTCACAGCACCCCCTGAACAGTGCTGCACACCACTGGGAGTAATTATCGTTTCGGAAGGTGTCTACTGCCTCCTCCTTGGAAAGCAGTAGGGAGTTTGGGAAGGCAATGGGGGATTTGGCAAGCCAGTGGAGAGTTTGGGAATTCAGTGGGGAGTTTGGGGAGGCAGTGGGAAGTTTGGGAAGGCACTGGGAGTTGACTGGAGTTTTTAAGACAGACAGACAGACAGAGAGAGAGAGAGAGAGAGAGAGAGAGAGAGAGAGAGAGAGAGAGAGAGAGAGAGAGAGAGAGAGAGAGATTATAAATAAAGATACGCACAGAAGCTGATAAACGGGCAACAATGCATAAGGAGACTCCACAACAAGATATCAAGTATTATATCCATGAACAGCACCCACCTACATTCACTCACTAACCAGGCTGATCTGTACTGTACTTCTGTGTATGGCAATGAACTGCAGTAAATATGAACCAGTATTTTTTCTGTCATTCTTGTTCTCTTTTACCTCAGGCAGTGCAGTGCAGACTCCAAGGCTCCCCGAGTGTACAGCATTGTTGTGTGTGTGGATGGGGTGTGTGTGCCAGACTCCTCACACTCTGTATTGGTAGGTTGGGAGAGAGAGAGAGAGAGAGAGAGAGAGAGAGAGAGAGAGAGAGAGAGAGAGAGAGAGAGAGAGAGAGAGAGAATCATTACCTGTACATTTGTGTCACATGTATATTTTAGCTATATAAAGTGATTAAGTCCGTGTGTGTGTGTGTGTGTGTGTGTGTGTGTGTGTGTGTGTGTGTGTGTGTGTGTGTGTGTGTGTGTGTGTGTGTGTGTGTGAACCATTTCCTCACTGACACAAGCCCTTCCAGAGACATTTTTCCTTCATTCAAATAAGCCATAGTAATTTCATTTCACTAAGCTAAAATAAAAATAGTAAAACATGAATTAATCTGCATCCATCCCTTTGAACTTTAAGTGGTATGTGTCCTTTGAAAATACCATTAACTTGTATCTTTTTATTCAGCTTGGGCAGCTACAACAGCCAGATTTGTACACCAACTCTCTCCTTCTCTCATCTCTTTCTCTCTCAGCATTCGTCTCCCCACTTACCTCTTCTCTTCCTCCTCTCATCCTTCTCTCTCTCATCATTCTGACCTTCATTTATTTTTGTCTATGCATGTTTTCTCATTTTTGCATGCACTAACTCATTCTCTCATCTCTTTCACTATTCTTCTCTCCATTTATTTCTGTTCTTCCATGCTCTCTCTCTCTCTCTCTCTCTCTCTCTCTCTCTCTCTCTCTCTCTCTCTCTCTCTCTCTCTCTCTCTCTCTCTCTCTCTCTCTCTCTCTCTCTCTCTCTTTCTCTCTCTCTCTCTTTAGCACTCTATTCCCTTCTTCCATTCATTAGAGGTCATCCCCTTACACCCACAGCATGTATTGCACTCATACACATCTCCTCCTCCCTTTCTCTGCCAGTTCTACATGTTTCTCTTATCTCCTGCATTGTGTCACTCTCTCCTTAGTATCGCTGGGCAAGGTCACCTACTATTGAGACAGTAGCTCTTCTTTGGTCATTGCCAGGCTCTCTTTTGGATCTTCATGGCAGTTTCCACAACAGCAAACACTGCAAGCTTGACCACACTGATCTTGTCTCCAGTGAAGCTAAGAGTGGGAATGTTTTTACCAAGTATGTGTTGTGTTGTGGAGTTTTTAGTTTAGTTTTAATCACTGTCCTTCCTTAATCTGTTACTGGAATCATGAAAACACCCTTGCAAACCATAACAACATCTGCTAAAACCTGTTACAGTATCATTAACCCTTTTAAACCATTACTTGAATCACAGAAACATCCTTGCAAACCCTGACAACATCCACTGAAACTTGTTAAACTGTCACTAGCATTATTAAACCATTACTTGATCATAAAAACACCCTTGAAAACCCTGGTAACATCCATTAAAGTCTGTTAAACTATTACTAACCTTATGAAACCATTACTTGAATCATGAAAATGCCCTTGAAAACCCTGATAACATCCACTAAAGCCTTTTAAATTACCACTCCAATCAGGGGAGCTCCAAACACTATTAGAGCCTGTTAATAAAGAAAAGGCACTGGGATATTAGGGAATGCACATCTCAAGCTGTAGCCTTACCTCACATCCTTAACTCTCATAACAGGGCCTTTGTTGGAGGCGTCCCCTGTGATATAGTGGATGACAACCTGGAGCTCTGTGACACACTGACAAGGGAGAAGGTTACTTGTCGCTCCAAGGCTAAGCTGGTCGGCCCCATGAATGTCACTGTCTGCGTTACCGGAAGAGGCGCGTCTGAAGTGACCAAGATAGGAAGGTACTTGGACTCCCAGGACAGGCTGTACCAGTTCCTCACATATGCTGGTGTGTACATATAGTGTGCCTGCACGTGTATGCATGTGAATCTAGTCTTACCTTATGTTACCTAAACCAGTGTAACCTGACTTTATCCTGACTACTGGAAATAACTGTATAGGAATTAAGCTTGTAATGCCCAGTGTTTTAGCAGTAGATTGTTGTGTTTTTCTTAGTTTTCACAGGGTGTCCTGCAAGTTTAGGTACACACTTTAGGTATGATAGTTCAAGTAATTCTAAGTTGAAAATACTCTATACACATATGCTGTGTTTTGTTTTATTTTGTGAGAAATTAATGTGTAGCTAAGTTGTGAGTTGCGGGAGCTGCTTGCCTGGGTGTGCCTCCGCCTCCTTCCTCCCCTCCTTGGCTCGCTACGTACTCGCGTGATGCTGCGTAGCATTAAGTGATAAATTTTTGTGTACATTGTATGCAGTCAAATCCTTACAGGAAATAGCAAATAACAGATTAAATTTTTGTATGTGCCAGTGAAGAAAATGTGCAGGTAACACAGCAATACAGCGGTTATTCAGTGCCACTTTTTAAAACACACATGGCAGTTCACTGCAAATGTCATCCCCTTTGACAGTTGTGATCTTGACATTTAAATGGCAAGCCTTGTCAATCAAGTGATAGCCAAAGTGCATCTTTTTGCTCCTGTCATTCCTTATCTGCTCTGCAGCTTCCTTAATGCTGTGAATCAACTCCTCTCTGTAACGTGATTTGTTCTTGTATACCAAGGATTTCATGAGTCCCCAAAGGAAAGAAATCCATTGGTGTTAGGTGAGGGGATCTTGCTGGCTATTCCTGTGGGCCTCCACCACCTATCCATCATCAGGAGACTGATCCCAGGGAAGCCGCTCCCACAATACACAACTTACAGGTTAATTTCTCACAAAATAAAGCAAACAGCATGTGTGTGTATAGAGTATTTTTGACCTAGGATTAGTTGAACTATCATATCCTTAGGTATGTACCTTAATTCATGGTACACCCTCTATTGTTAGTACACACACACACACACACACTGTGCTGCCCAGCTAATTGGACACATCCACAGCAGCTCTAAGGAGTTACCTAAGTTTTGGTTGTACAGGGGGCCCGAGCTTGAGTCCTGTCTCTATAATAGGGAATTGTGTGATGTGTGAGTGCAGGGAAAGTGAAGTGTAAATTGGGAAGTGAGCAAAAAGGTGAATGGGAGAGTAGTGTATGGGTAAACATTGTCTTGTCAGTGATACCAAGAAGGAAGATGGTGGCGGACACAGCAAATATTTTTGAGGGTTTCAAGGAAGAAGACCTCAATGTAGCTTATACAAATAAACAAATATGGAAAATTGAAGAAAATGTGAAAATATGATAAAATCATAATTTAGTAGCAATAATAAAGACATGGAAGGAAGAGAGAGAGAGGTGGGTGGTGGCAATGTAAAAAGATATCCAGTGATATAATAGAGATGAAGAAGAGGAAGATGGAAAGAGAAAAAGAAAACAAAGAACTGAGAGAAGAGGTGACAATAATAGTGAACTTAAACAAGAAGTACTATAAAGAAATCAAGAAACTCAAGGAAGAGAGTGAGGAGTTAAAGAAAGCTTTACAAGAGAGAGAGAGAGAGAGAGAGAGAGAGAGAGAGAGAGAGAGAGAGAGAGAGAGAGAGAGAGAGATTAAGGTTGGGAAAGTGAAAGAGTCAGTGACAGCAGAAGTCAAAAGTTGGAAAGAAGAGAGAGAACAACAACAAAAGGTGAATATAGATAAGATCATAAGGCAACAGCAACAGGAACACAATAAGGACATGGAAAAGCAATTGATTAAAATAATAAAGGAAAAAAAGTAATCTTGTGAGAGACATTGTACAGAGAAAGATGTTTGTGGTGGTATTTGGGGTCAAGGAGAAGAACTTACTAATGAAAATAGCTAGAGAGAAAGGAGAGGCAAAAAAGACTAAGGAAATTATAGCAGAAGTGGTGGAGGAAGGAGAGGAGATAGTTGAACAAATTGAAGAGGTTTACAGGATTGGAAAATACAATGAAAATGGAACAAGACCAATGAAAATAAGATTCATGGCACAAACAGCAGTGAAATATGTCTTGCAAAGAACAAGAAAATTGGCAAAAGTAGAAGGAATGAATAAATATGAATAAAGGAGAGAGAAGTAAACTGAAAGAGTAAAGTAGAGGAAAGTAGTAGAGTAGAGGCCCAGTCAAAAAATGAGGAGAGAACACAAGAACAAGCGAGGAGATTTACTTGGAAAGTTGTGGACATGAAAGTGAGGAAATGGTGCCACAAAGATACCACACCAAGCAGAAGTTTAAAGATTATGTATACTAATGTAGATGGTTTGGTGTTCAGCCAAATGGAACTTAAAGGCTACCTAAAGAACAATAAACCAGATGTGATTTATTTAATGGAAATTATACTAAGAGACTTTGAGTGTTGTGATTAAGATCAAATGAAATGAAAAAAAGGAAAGTTACTGTGATGTACATACCACCAAAAACTAATGCATGGGAGACTGATGGATATAAAACTATACAACTAAAAACAAGAAATAGCACAGGAAATGATAAGGAAAAGTAACAAAGTGCTTTTAGTAGGCAGCTTCAACACTAAAGGAATGAACCGGCAGAAGATGGAAGTGAAAGAAAATGTTGGGTCATGGAGTGAACTTATTTTTCATATATATTTACTTATTTATTTTTTTTATGTAGGAGGGACACTGGCAAAGGGAAACAAAAATCCAATAAAAAAAAAAGCTCACTGTGATATCAGACCTGGATTGGGTCAGAAGTAGTAGTCAAGAATTGAAGGATATATGTTTTGAAACCTCCCTCTTGAAAGAGTTCAAATCATAGGAAGGTGGAAATACAGTAGCAGGCAGGGAGTTCCAGAGTTTACCAGAGAAAGGGATGAGTGACTGACTGAGAATACTGGTTAACTCTTGCATTAGAGAGGTGGACAGAACAGGGGTGAGAGAAACAAGTCTTGTGCAGTGAGGCCATGGGAGGAGGGGAGACGTGCAGTTAGCAAGATCAGAAGAGCAGTTAGCATGAAAATAGTGGTAGAAGACAGCTAGAGATGCAACATTGCAGCAATGAGAAAGAGGCTGAAGACAGAAGAGAGTTGATGAGATGAAAAGCTTTTGATTCCATCCTGTCTAGAAGACTGGTATGAGTGGAATCCCCCAGACATGTGAATCATACTCCATACATAGACAGATAAGGCTCCTGTACAGAGTTAGTAGCTGGAAGGGTGAGAAAAAATAATGGAGATGTCTCAGAACACCTAACTTCATAGAAGATGTTTTAGCTAGAGATGAGATGTGAAGTTTCCAGTTCAGAATATAAGTAAAGATGTTCAGTGTAGAAGAGGGGGACAGTTGAGTGTCATTGAAGAAGAGGGGATAGTTGTCTGGAAGGTTGTGTTGAGTTGATAGATGGAGGAATTGAGTTTTTGAGGCATTGAACAATACCAAGTTTGCTTTACTCCGATCAGAAATTTTTGAGAGATCAGAAGTCAGGCGTTGTGTGGCTTCCCTGCATGAACTGTTTTCTTCCTGAAGGGTTGGACGTCTACGAAAAGATGTGAAAAAGTGCATGGTGATATCACCAGCATACCATGCTTACCATGATGGTGAATACAATGAGACAGTGGGTGAACGAACTTACAAGATACAAAGAAGAAGAACCATCACAGTTGGACTTAGTGTTTACAAAAAATCCTAGAAAGTAGACCAAGTATACATTGTCTGAGTCCACTGGGAAGAAGTGATCATGTGACAATAGAAATAATGCCACAGGAGGAAAAAGTGTTGCACAGGAATGAACAATTTTGAAATGGGAGACAGAACTATTCTTAGGCAAACTTTGCAGAACTTAATAAATTTTATGGAGAAATTAACTGGGAAGAACTATTTAAAGGTAAAGTAGTGCAAGAAAAATGAGATATTTTTGAGTAAGTATAGAGAGGGGGTGCAACAGTTTGTGCCAAGTTATAAAGTGTAAATTTGGAAGCATGAATGGTATAATGGCAGGTGAGTAGAAGCAAAAAGGAAAAAGGACAGGGCTTGGAGGAAATGATGAGACAACTGAACACAAATACTAGGGAAGAATACAGAAAGGCAAGGAATGAATATGGTATAATAAGAAAAGAAGAAGAAAGAAATTTTGAAAGTGAGATAATAAGAAAATGCAAGGAAGAGCCCAAACTCTTCTACAGATACATAAACAGGAAAATGAAACATAGGGATGACATAAACAAGTTAAGAAGAGAAGGAAGAATTTATGAAACTACTGAGGAGATGAGTGAACTAATGAATGAGAGTTTTCAGTCCACATTTACAAAGGAAACTGATTTTGTGGCACTGAAAGTGGTATCACAGAATGAGGGAATACAGGAAATACAAGTAAAGAGACAACAAATCAAGAAACTGCTGAAGAGCTGGATGTTAGAAAAGCTGTGGGACCAGATCAAGTAAATGGATGGATATTAAAAGAATGCAGAGAACAAATGGAAAAATCCATATGGGATATAATTAACAGCTTGTTGAGAGAAGGAAAAGTACCAAGGGAATGGAAAAGAGCTAACAAAGTCCCAATATACAAACAGGGAAGTTAAATGGAACCATTGAATTACAGACTAGT
>NC_087161.1:15990913-16035913 GCF_035594125.1 Scylla paramamosain
CTTCCCACTCCCTCCCCAGGAAGATCCCTATGATCATTAGCCAATGCAAGACACTGCAATAGAGTGACAGTGTATACCTGTTTTTTGGGGCCACTTCTTGGTAAATATATTGATCATGATAATTTTTCAGACTGAGATAAATTTTTTTACTGCTCAAAATATTATGCTTTTTCAAAAGGAGATAGTGACATTGAATAATCTTAGCTATAGCAGCTCCTCATGAAGCAGCTAAATTATGTGGATATTGGTGATGAATACATACTGTACAATATGGGTGTGAGGGTTGTTTTAGGGTCACTCACAGTTACATTAGTGACGTGATCCATCGTACACTGCGTCACAAATTGTAAGTCCATGCTGACAGGGTTTACTTGGAGAGATATAGTGTGATGCATGTGTTCGTATGTTTGTTTCCAGTATGTAATGATGCATGCTCTCTTGCATCTCTTTTGTTCAGCAAATGAGAACTGTACTTTTAATGACATTAGAATGTCGTTAAATGTCACTTACTTCCAGGCAATGCATCATTTATTTTCAGCCAGTCACCATGTGTATATGTTGCAGCCACAGCAGTCAGCTAGTTACCCACAAGGGTACTCAATGTCACAATGGCAACTGAGTGCAGTGCACACAAATTTAAATACTTGGATTTTATCATGCAGTTCCATAAGCAAGGCATACAATTCTTAAGATTGCACAGTGTTTTGCCAAAATTAGTTGAGTGCTGAACAATCGATGGCACCAGTACCCTTTGAGGATGAGGAAGAGGAGGTCTGCAAACCACACCTTGGACTCTTTATTTTTTCTATTAAGGTTTAGGTCTGGTTATGTTAGGTTAATGTCCTTAACCCATAAACTGCAACATTTATCATATGATGAACAGCATGTAACTGTGACTTACATCATATGATATGAAGGCTCTTTTTAATCTTGGCAGCCTGTATTTTGCACCCATATGTCTTGAAATGATGTTTGGCAACTCAGAGTGAGCGAGCCCACACTCTCTCTCTCTCTCTCTCTCTCTCTCTCTCTCTCTCTCTCTCTCTCTCTCTCTCTCTCTCTCTCTCTCTCTCTCTCTCTCTCTCTCTCTCTCTCTCTCTCTCTCTCTCTCTCTCTCTCTCTCTCTCTCTCTCTCACTTCCATGTGTGTGTGTGTGTGTGTGTGTGTGTGTGTGTATTTACCTAGTTGTGTTTACCTAGTTGTGGTGTACGGGAGGGGAGTAATCTCATAGTACCCTGTCCCTATATCTATCAGTTTGGTTTTAAAAGCACTGACAGTTTCGGCATTGACAACGTCTTCACTGAGTTCATTCCATTTGTTCTCATTTTAGTGAGGAAAACTATACTTCTTAATGTCTCTTCTACAGTTAACTTTCTTCAACTTCTTGCTGTGACCCCTTGTACTCTGTGTGTCTAAATTTATAAAAACTTTCTTTCTTCACATTTTCCATACCATTTATCATTCTATAGATGTTTATTAAATCTCCTCTCTCTCTCCTATTTTCAAGGGTAGGAATTTCCAACATTCTTAATCTCTCTTCATAGGTCAATTTACTCAACTCTGAAACCATCTTAGTGACTGCTCTTTTTGCTTTTTCTAATTTTATAATATTCCTCTTTGTATGATGAGACCACACCACTGCTGCATATTCCAGTCTTAGTCTTATCATGGAAATCAACAACTTTTTATCATTTCTTCTTCCAAATATGAGTGCCATTCTTATTCTTTTTAACAATTTCACTGTCTCCAGTAATTTTATCTATGTGTCAAATTTTCAGTAACTGTTACTCCCAAATCTACTTCCTCTTTTGACTTCTTTAACTTCACACCATCCATATCATAATAATATTGTATTCTTTTCTTACTCTTACCAAACTCCATTACTTTGCATTTACTCAAATGGAATTCCATTTGCCAAGATTCACTCCATCTATTTATCTTATTTAAATCATTTACATTATCTATCCTTCTCATCAGTTTAGCATCATCTGCAAATAAGTTCATATAACTATCTGTTTCTTCATTTATGTCGTTCACATATATTACAAACTTTATCGGTCCTAAAACTGACCCCTGTGGGACACCACTAGTTACTTTTAGCCAAGATGAATTCTGGTCTTGTATTACAGTTCTCATCTCTCTATCATCCAGATAATCCTCCATTCACTCCAGCTGTCTTCCTCCAAATTTTCCATAATTTTTTAATCTTCCTTAGCAATCTTTGGGATGTACTTTGCTTTCTGCAAGTCTAAGTAGACACCATCCACCCATCCGTCTCTCTCCTGCACAGTATTAACTATTCTTGAATGAAAGGACAGTAAGTTTATGGAGCATGATCTTCCCCTTTTAAATCCAAATTGACAATTTACTAAAACTTCATCTTTTTCCAAGTGTTCCATCCATCTTTCCTTTATTGTTCTTTCACATAATTTTCCTTCAGGAGGAGGCAGTAGACACCTGCTAAAACAATAATTACTCCCAGTGAGGTCTAAAGCACTGGATTAGGGGGTACTGTGAACTTATCATTAAACCTAGCTGTGATCTCACTGAACTTTTCCTTTTGTGTCTCACAACACAAGGGGGCAGTCACAGCCTGCCCTATAAAGACAACTCTCTTCCTCCACACAAAACTACAAGCACCTAATAACACACACAACCTTCACTCAAAATTTCAAAATTCATGGCAACTCCTACACCAGCTTTGGAGTCCTCATCTGGGGAGGGGACCACAAATGTCCCCTGGTTGGACTGCTCTGCTGATGACGACCCTAAGTATCTTGACACCCCCTCAATTTTTTCTTCATTTACTTCTGCAACATTTGTGATCTAAGATCTAATTTTCAATCTGTAGAACACCACCTCTCCTCTTCTAAACCTCATCTTCTTTTCCTCACTGAAATTCAGGTGCCTGAGGCAACTGACAGTAGCTCTTTTTCTGTTCCCTCCTACTTTCTCTATCCTCATTTTCAATCCAAAGCTGGATGTTGCATTTATGTGCACAACAATTTAACCTGCTCTCATGTCCATGCTCTTGAATCTTCCGAGTTTTCCACTATCTGGCTACGACTACAGAGTCACTCTCAAACTAAATTTATCTGTGCTGTACATTTCTCACCTAACTCCTCTGACTATAAGAAATTCTTTGACTACTTAATTTCCAAAGTGGAGCACATTCTGACACTCTTCCCTTTTTGCAGAGATCTCCATTCTTGGAGACTTCAGTGTTCACCATCAGCTTTGGCTTTCCTCTCCCTTCACTGACCATCCTGGTGAACTAGCCTTCAACTTTGCTATCCTCCACGACCTAGAGCAATTCGTGCAACACCCTACTTGTATTTCTGACCATCTTGGAGATATGCCCAACATTCTTGACTTCTTCCTGACCTCTAATCCTTCTATTTATGCTGTCGCCCTCTCTATTCCATTGAGCTCCTCCGATCACAGTCTCATATCTGTATCTTGTCCTATCACTCCAATCCCTCCTTAGGATCCCCCTAAGCAAAGGTGCCTCTGGCATTTTGCCTCTGCTAGTTGGGGGGACCTGAGGAGGTATTTTGCTGATTCTCCTTGGAATGACTACTGCTTCTGTGTCAGAGACCTGTCTTTGTGTGCTGAATGCATAACAGAGGTGATAGTGTCTGGCATGGAGGCGTACATTCCTCTCTCTTTTTCTCGGACTAAACCTTCCAAACCTTGGTTGAACACAGCTTGTTCTCGTGCTATACATGATAGAGAGGTGGCCCACAAAAGGTACTTAGGCCTTCCATCACCAGAATCTCATGCACTTTATATTTCTGTCTGGAACCATGCCAAGTCTGTTCTCCATCTAGTCAAAAACTCCTTCATTAATAGAAAGTGTCAAAATCTTTCAAGATCAAACTACCCTCATGACTCTCTGACATCTAGCCAAAAATATCTCCTGGCATCTAGCCAAAAATATCTTCAATAACTTTGCTTCTTCTTCTTCTTTCCCTCCTTTATTTCAACCAGATAGCACCACTACCATCACATCTATTTCTAAAGCTGAACTCTTTGCTCAAACCTTTGCTAAAAACTCTACCTTGAACGATTCTGGGCTTGTTCCTCCCTCTCCTCCACCCTCTAACTACTTCATGCTACCTATTAAAATTCTTCGCAATGATGTTTTCCATGCCCTTGCTGGCCTAAACCCTCGAAAGGCTTATGGACCTGATGGGATCCCTCTTATTGTTCTCTGAAACTGTGCCTCCGTGCTTGCACCTTGCCCAGTCAAACTCTTTCAGCACTGTCTGTCAACATCTACCTTTCCTTCTTGCTGAAAGTTTGCCTACATTCAGCCTGTTCCTAAAAAGGGTGACCGTTCTCCCTCAAACTACTGTCCTATTGCTTTAATTTCCTGCCTATCTAAAGTTTTTTAATCTATCCTCAACAGGAAGATACTTAAACATCTGTCACTTCACAAACTTCTATCTGATTGCCAGTATGGGTTCCGTCAAAGCCGCTCTACTGGTGATCCTCTGGCTTTCCTTACTGAGTCTTGGTCATCCTCTTTTAGAGATTTTGGTGAAACTTTTGCTGTTGCCTTGGACATATCAAAAGCTCCTGATAGAGTCTGGCACAAAGTCTTGATTTCCAAATTACCCCCCTATGGCTTCTATCTTTCTCTCAAGTTTCCTTTCTGACCGTTCTATTGCTGCTGTGGTAGACGGTCACTGTTCTTCTCCTAAATCTATTAACAGTGGTGTTCCTCAGGGTTCTGTCCTGTCACCCACTCTCTTCTTGTTATTCATCAATGACCTTGCAAACCAAATTTCCTACCCTGTCCACTCCTACGCTGATGATACCATCCTGCACTTTTCCATGTCTTTTTATAGACGTCCAACCCTTCAGGAGGTAAACATTTCAATCAGGGAAGCCACAGAATGCCTGACTTGTGATCTTTCTAAAATTTCTGATTGGGGCAGAGCAAACTTGGTATTGTTCAATGCCTCAAAAACTCAATTCCTCCATCTATCAACTCAACACTACCTTCCAGACAGCTATCTCCTCTTCTTTAGTGACACTCATCTGTCCCCCTCTTCTACACTGAACATCCTCAGTCTGTCCTTTACTTATAATCTGAACTGGAAACTTCACATCTCATCTCTAGCTAAAACAGCTTCTATGAAGTTAGGTGTTCTGAGATGTCTCTGCCAGTTTTCTCATCCCCCAGCTGCTAACTCTGTACAAGGGCCTTATCCGTCCATGTATGGAGTATGCTTCACATGTCTGGGGAGGTTCCACTCATGCCGCTCTTCTAGACAGGGTGGAATAAAAAAGTTTTCGTCTCATCAACTCCTCTCCTCTAACTGACTGTCTTCAGCCTTTCTCATCGCCGCAATGTTGCATCTCTAGCTGTCTTCTACCGCTATTTTCATGCTAACTGCTCTTCTGATCTTGCTAACTGCATGCTTCCCCTCCTTCCACAGCCTTGCTGCACAAGACTCTTCTTTCTCTCACCCCTATTCTGTCCACCTCTCTAATGCAAGAGTTAACCATTATACTCAATTATTGATCCCTTTCTTTGGTAAACTCTGGAACTCCCTGTCTGCTTCTGTATTTCCACCTTCCTATGAATTGAATTCCTTCAAGAGGGAGGTTTCAAGACACTTATCCTTCAATTTTTTTACTTTTCTGGGACTGGCATCTCGGTGGGCTTTTTTTTTTATTGGATTTTCGTTGCCCTTGGCCAGTGTCCCTCCTACATAAAAAAAAAAAAAAACACTTCAAGGACACTGGTCTTCAATATCTTGTTTGGTACTCCATCTGGATCAGATGCTTTAATTACTTCAAGTTTTTCCATCATCTTTAATATTTCCTCATAACTGACTGGGACTGCACTCAGTATATATCTCACCAACTTATCCCTTCCAGCATCAAACTCCCCTTCCACAGTAAATAACAATCTGAAACTATTGTACATAACATCCACCATGTCCTGTTTGGGTTCATTTATACACTTATCTATTATATCTCTTTTGTAGTTTCTTTTCTCCATTCTTATTATCTCAATGTACTTGTTTCTAGCATCAGTATATTCCTCCCATATGCTCTCAGTTTTCCTCTTCTTCCATCTATTCCAAGCATTTGATTTACAATTTGTAGTTTCTTTGCATTATGTATTGAACCATTCTTTACCCTTTCTACATCTCACTCCTCCTTTAGGTACAAATTTCTCCACAGCAGAATTATATTTCCTTATAAATTCATCTCATTTTCTGGAACATCTACATCTTCAAAGTCTTTCCAGCCCATGGCAACAAACTACTTTCTTAATTTTTCAAAATCATCTTTACTATATTTAAATCTTCTTACCTTATAATTTTCATCAGTGATTAATTACATTTTCATTTTTCAAATTAAATTCTATCAACATGTGATCACTTTTACCTAGAGGGCTATCATAGTGTATTGTTTCAATAATTTCCATGTCCTTGGTAAACACTAAATCAAGTCTTGATGGTTTATCTCTTCCACTAAATCTTATATCACAGTCTACCCACTGAGTCATCAAGTTTTCCACTGTTCAGGTTAACAGTCTATTACTACATGAGGTCTCACTTCTAGTAGTTGTCAGTGTTTCCCACTTTATCTCCTTACAACTAAAATCACCAACAATAACTATATCACTACTTTCCATCACTATCTTTTCAAGACCTTTTAACACATCTACCAACGTCTCTTCGTGCTCTTCTTTTTGCCAAGCATTGGTCACAGGTGGCACATACACTCATACATAATTCATTATCCTTTCTTTTCCACTTCTAATCATCACTTGTAGAATTTCAGACTTGTCTTCACTTTTTATTACCCTCTCCACTTCAACACACTTCAGAATGATCACTCCCCCCTCCTCCCTTGTCACTTCTGTTTTTCACCCATAAATCATATTTACCAGTGTCAGGAGTTCCCCATTCATTTTTCCATTTTGTCTCACATAATACAGCAACATCTGGTGAGGTTCTGTTTAATAACTCATTTAATTCCATCTTTGTTGACATTAATCCATTTACATTAGTATAACATACTGTTTGATGTACCATTTCTTTATTCTCATGTCTCTTACTCTTCAGAAAAACTTATCTTTTTGTTTAGCCTCATCTATCAGCTCCTTTTGCTTCAACCTTTCAATCTCATCCATATCCCTGTTTATCCATACATTTTTATATTCTTCATCTCCAGACAACCTCCAAGACCCACTAATTACCTCTTCTGCTTGTACCTACATTGCAAACTTTGTGTGTTTGTGTGTGTGTGTGTGTGTGTGTGTGTCAGATATACACACAGCTCTGCAACACACACTTACACACACACACACACACACACACACACACACACACACACACACACACACACACACACACACACACACACACACTGCACCCAAATCAGGCAGTTAAAAAATTAAAGACCTGTTGTTGTTTGAGATCCCTTACCACTCCTTGTACTCTCCTTTTGTCTTATCCCACAGGCATTGTCCATGATGCTTCCTGTGTTGTGGTTCCATCATGGCAGGCATGGAAGTGCCTCTCACTGCATCACCGCCTCATGATCATTGAGAGCATGGACACAGACACTGAGGTGCGGCGCCTCTCCCCCATCACCCTCATTGCCAACACAAACCACTTTTTTTTTTTATCTTGTCCTTATAAATCTATTTACCAGATTGTCAATTCCACATGGGATTTTTTGTGAGTGTTACTAATGCCTCCTCCTCCTCCTCCTCCTCCAGGCCCTAGTGGGTACGTGGACCTCCTCAATGGACAGATGGACAGAGGCTGGTGTGCTGGCTACATGTATCAGGAGCAAATCTCAACCTTCTTCTCCGTTGTGGCAACAGGGATGACATATGAGATGGCCATGACCAGCACACCCCTTCAGGTACTGCTGTGGTGCTTGTAATGGTGTTGTAGTGGTTGTGATGGTGGTAGTAGTAATAGTAGACAGTGATTGTAGCTATGGTAATAGTAGTTGTAGTAATTTTCAGTGGTATAATAATAATAGTAATTGGAGATAAACAGCAGGCAATTTACACCAATCTTTTTGACGCATAACCTAACATCATTTAACCCAGCCTAACCTCACAACCTAGCACAATCTCACCCAACATTAAGCCAACCTAATCTAACTTAACCCAATCAATTATTATTTCAGGAGCTGCATCTCTAACCTAACCTCACCACACTGACCCTCCACTCACATCACATCTTCAGGTGCTGCGTCTGCACCTGCCACACAGTCCATCCTCTGAGGCCGTTGTCTTGCTCATCTTCCCAAAGCCTCAGCGTTATGACACCTATGTGGATGGTGTCTTTGTTCCCCCAGCCAACCTCAACACCTCTGCAGCCGGCTACAAGCTGTTGCCTGAGAACCCCACCCATCCTCAGGCTTTCCTTCCCATGTTGGACAATGTAAGGGATGGCTGTGTGCTGTGTTGTGTTGTGTCGTGTTGTGTTTGGAATGTAAGGAATGACTGTGTGTTGTGTTGTGTAGGGAATATAAGGAATGGCTGTGTGTTGTTTTGTGTTGTTTGAGGCACTGGAGCTCTGTACTTTGCCCTGTCAGTTTGGGGCAAAGGACCAACTGCTCTGCCTTGTCTCTTCCTGCTGGTAACAGAACAACCACTCAGCCTTGTCTCTTCCTGTCAGTTTTGTCATGCCTCCCTATCTGTTTAGTTTTGTCATGCCTCTCACTGTCAGTTTTGTTATGCCTTTCTCAATTTTGTCATGTCCCCATGTCAGTTTTGTTGTGCCTCCCTGTCAGTTTTGTCATGCCTCCCTCTCAGTCTTGTCATGTCTCTCCATGTCAGTTTTGTCATGCCTCCCTCTCAGTCTTGTCATGTCTCTCCATGTCAGTTTTGTCAGGCCTCCCTGTCAGTCTTGTCATGTCTCTCCCTGTCAGTTTTGTCATAGCTCTCCCTGATAGTTTTAGGCAAGGGAAACACTATTATGCCATGCCTGTCTCTGTTGCCACCTCTCCAGCTCACCCAGACCCTCCCCTGCAGGCAATGGGGACCAGCTTCTTCCAGCGCAGTGCTAAGTTGGTCCATGTGGTGCTGTGTGAAGGCCGCATCCTTGACATCAAGACCACACCCATGATCACCCTCACCAGTGGCCTCATGGTGAAGGAAGATGAATTTTATGAGCAGAACTTGGTGTTGAATCTGGCCAGCCTGTTTGAGGTATCCCCAAACAACATCAGGGTCATCAGTGTTATGCAGGAGCTCTCCAAGAGACAGCAGGGAAGGCTGGAGGTGGGCACAGTGAGGATGCATGTTGGGTCTGGTCTGTGTTGAGTCTGACTGTGGTGGGTGCAGCTGTGTTCAGTGTGGCTGTGTTGAGTCTGGCTTTGTTGGATCTGTGTGTTGTGCATGGCAGTGTTGGTCTGTGTGTTATGTGTGACCATGTTGTTTGTGGCTGTTGGGTGTGGCTGTGTTTGGTGTGGCTGTCTGGGCTGCCTGGTCTCCCTTACTAGTAGGAGCTCAACATGCAAGACTTATTCTCAAATGTTTGGGAGTTTCAAGTAATTGGAGATCTAATGGAATTTATCTGAGTTTTCAAGGTAATTTTTATGACACTTGTGATAGGGAATGATCTCACCATGAAAGGGCAGGATTAAACCAGTTTATGCTGTGAGGCTTTGCTGTGGAAGTATGTGGACAGCTGTGGTGTGCCTAAGCTCTTGGGATGTAGCAGGGTGGTCCACAAGACTGTCCCATTACACTAGGAGCCAACGGAGCTAAGAGTGTGAGTGATGTGTGCAGGAGTGTGTGATGCTTTGTGTGGGCCATCCTGTGTGAGATTGCCAGCCTGGTATATAGATAGATAGATAGTGGTAGTTTAACAAGGACTGTGCCAAATGGATGGGAAAGTTGCCTATGAGATTCTTACTATTCATTATATCTGAAAATAATTACTAAAGAGAACAAAATGTTTAAGAATACAACTTAAATTTACTTAGGCTGAAGTGGCCAGTGCTCACACTACAAGCCTGAATGGTGAGGAGGAGGAGGGAGCAATTGGTGGGGAGGTGATTCCCTACAAGAAGCTGGTGCAGAGTCTGGAGAAGGCCGTCAATAGATTCCAGGATGGATCATGCAGCAACTGTGCCTCTCTCTCTTGGTAAAGTGAACCTCTGCTCTTTGTTCCTTTGTGATCTTATGTTGTCTCTTCCTCCAATGCTTCCTCTTAAGGCAAACACTACTCTGTCTCTTTACTGCCTTGAGTCATCTCTCACTCCTGTAACTCCTTTTGGTAAAATAACACTGTTCTCTGCCCCTTTACTGCCTTGAATCATGTCCTCCTGCACTTTGTCATCAGCTGAACCATTAACAGAGGTAGTGTGTTCCTCCAATACCCACCTCTCTTCCTCAGGTGAGTGACCCCATCGAGCCACCACCCAAGGAAGCCCCTCCAAAGGCCACAGAGGAGGAAGGCAGTGTTGTCATTCTGGATGCCAAGCTGTTCTACAAGCAGCAGGAGAAGGAGGTGGCAGAGAAGATCAAGGAGAGCCTGGCAGTGACTGAGTATGCCAAGCCATCCAGTGCATTGGTGCTGAGTGGTGTGTCCAGCAGTGTGGTGCAGTACACAGTGTTTGAAATGCAGCTGTCCTTTACTGTGCTGGATACAGAGGTGTGTGTGTAGTTGTAGTATACAGGGACTAAGCTACACACCTCTGGTTCTGTCTCCTCCTTTATTCATCCATCAGTTTATGTACATTTCTTGCCTCTCTCACCTTTGTTTTTCTACTTGTGATAAACAGGGGCTGGGCTACATTCCTTATCCCATCTCTGTATTCATTCAGTTCTTGTGTGTGTGTGTGTGTGTGTGTGTGTGTGTGTGTGTGTGTGTGTGTGTGTGTTTACCTAGTTGTATTTACCTAGTTGTGAAATACAGGACAAGATCCACACTAGGCTTGTGCCGTCCCGTCTCCATATCGACTTTTATCTAGATTTTCTTTAAATTTATGAATTGTCTTTGCACATACAGTCTCATCCTTAAGTTCATTCCACACTGTTATACTTCTGTGTGGGAAGCTATGTTTCTTGATGTCTCTTCTGCAAACACTCCTATTCAGTCTCCTTCCATGTCCTCTTTTGTCTCTAGTATCTGGTATCAAGAGGTCTTCTCTGTCTGACTTTTCCATTCTTTCCAGTATTCTATATATATAGCTATCAAATCACCTCTTTCCCTCTTTTTTTCTAGTGTAGTCAGGCCCAACCTCTTCAACCTTTCCTCATAACTATACTCTCTTAAGCTTGCAAAGATTTTAGTTGCAGCTCTGGATTCTTTCTAACTTTCTTGTATCCTTTTTCAAACTTCGACCACACTGATGCTGTGTACTCCAATCTCAGACGTATCATCGTTGTTATCAGTTTTTTATCATATCTTCATCAATATAGGAGAACGCTATCTTGATGTTTTTCAGCAGTTTATATGTTTCTCCTATAATTTTTGTTTATGTGCTTCCAAAATGATAAATTATCAGTAATAATTACTCCTAGGTCTTTTTCTTCTGATCTTATAGAGATTTCCTCATTCCCTAAGTAATAGTTGCCAACTGGTCTTTTCACACTTTTTCCAAACCTCATCACACTACATTTTTTAGCATTAAACTCCATGTTCCACCTCATTAACCCTTCATTAATCTTAATTAAGTCTTGATTTAAAGCATTGCAATCCTCTTCATTTGTTACTTTCCTCATAATCTTAGCATCATGAGTGGAAATGTTCATGTAACTTTCTACACCTTCTGTCACTTCGTTTACATAAACTGTGAACAAAATAGCCACTCGTTACTGTTCTCCAGTTCGACCTGCTGCCTTTAATTACTGTCCTCATTTCTCTGTTTGTCAAAAAGTCAGTCATCCACTTTAACAGTGATCCACTGAGTCCTCCAGTTTTTTCCAATTTCCATATTAGTCTTCTGTGTGGAACTTTATTGAATGCTTTTCTCAGATCTAAGTATATGCAGTTGGCCCATCCATCTCTCTGGCACTATATCTATTACTCTTGAGTAGAAATATATCAAATTTGTGACATAAGATCTCCCTTTTCTCAAACCAAACTGTTTCTCTGTTATCACCTTGTTGTCTTCTAGGTATTTCACCCATCTGTTCTTGATAATCTTTTCACAAATCTTTGCCACCACACTTGTGAGTGATACAGGTCTATAATTTAATGGATCTTCTTTACTTCCAGTCTTGTGGATTGGGGTAATATCTGCCCTTTTCCAGTCTATGGGTACTCTACCTTTTACCAGGGGGGTGCTAATTATATTGTGCAACACTGAGACTAATTGTGAGCTATGCTCTTTTAAAATCCAACTGGAGACACCATCAGGACCCATTGCTTTCCTTACATCCAGGTCTTCCAACATATTCTTTACTTCATCTACTGATGTTTTAATCTCCTTTAGGTCGGTCCCTTTTTCTAATGCTGTCCTCTCATCTCTGAAATCATTTTCCTTAGTAGACACAGAGTGGAAGTATCTGTTAAACACTTCAGCTACCTCTTCTGGGTTATCCACTATCTCTTCTCCAGCTTCTAAAGTGCTTATTTCATCTTTACTCTTTAATTTTCCATTAATGAATTTATAAAATAATTTTGGCTGGTCTTTACATTTCTCCACAACATTCTTTTCAAAATTTTTCTGCTCATCTCTGCGAGTTTTAAGAAATTCGTTCCTCTTCCTTATATAATTGTTCCACAGGTCCAGTCTCCTGTTTTTCTTCCACTTGTTCCATGCTTTTTCTCTCTCCAATCTAGCTGTTGCACATCTCCTGTTGTACCAATCCTTTTTGAAAAGGTTCTCTGTTGATCTTTTGGGTACCCATTTCTCTACTCCCTTATTATAAATGTCCAGGAAAGCTGTTCACTTTTCCTCTATGTCCTCCTTTTGAATAACCATGTTCCAATTCACTTCACTGAAATACTTCCTAAGTTGTCCAAAGTTAGTCTTGCTGTAGTTTAGCCATTCTCTTCTGTGGTCCTCTTTTCTTATACTGAGCTTATTATCCGTAGCTGTGAACTGAATCAGCACATGATCACTTTTTCCTATTAGGTTTATGTATTTAAGGTCTTCTACTATTTCTTGTTTCTAGGTGGAAATTAGATTGGGCCTTGAAGGTGCTTCATTTCATCTAAATCTTGTGTCATCTGTAACCCATTGTGTCAGGACATTTTCAATAGCCAGGTCTAGTAGCTTGTTCCCCCATGATGGCTCACTGCCTTCCGTGGTCCAATTCTCCCAAGATATCTCTTTACAGTTAAAGTCCCCCATCAGGACTATATCGTCATTTTCCTCAAATAACTCCTTGTGTCCTTGTGTCCTCAAGCATTTTGTTATATTCATCCTCTCTCCAAGAGTTGGAATAGGGGGGAACATAAGTCACCACAATGTTACAGTATCTTACAATATTCTGTCTTAAGTTTATTTTCAATACTTCTGCCTCCTCCACCCCATATGTGACAGATTCCACTAATAAATCCTTCCTAATTAGAAGCATCACACCTCCTCCCTGTTTATTTTTTCTATTTCTCATCCAGAGGTTGTATTTTCCTTCACCAATATTTAATATATCCCTTCACTTGCCAATTTAATTTCAACAATTCCCATGATGTCCGGTTTCTCCTCTTTTAATTTCTTCGATCTCTCCAGTTAGCTCTTTTTCTTCTTGTAATGTCCCCACTAATTTTTCCACACATGTCTTTTCCTTCTTTTCTCTTTCAGTCCACTGAGGTGTATACTCTTCCTTCAGACCGAATACCACGACAGTTTTTTCTTATCCTCAGTTTCTCTCACCAAGTTTTCTTTGTTTTATAACTTGAACAACTTTTTCTGTTAGCTTTTTGTTGTTTGCCTTTGTTTGTTCCTCCACAATTTTCCTAAAATCTATCTTTTCTTTCTCTTGTTCTTTCTTCCAATTTTCCTGTTTTACGTTTAACTCTTCCACTTTGCCTTCATATTCTATTGCTTTCTTTTCATATAAGGTTTGTTTTTTATGTAGACACCTGCCGAAACGATAATTACTCCCAGTGAGATCTAAAGCACTGTTCAGGGGGTGCTGTGAACTTATCATTAAACCCAGCTGTGACCTCACTGAATGTTTCCCTTTGTGTCTCACAACACAAGGGGCAGTCACAGCCTGCCCTCTAAAGACAACTCTCTTCCTCCACACAAAACTACAAGCACCTAATAACACACACACCCTTCACTCTAAAATTTTTAAAATTATCATGGCAACTCCTACACCAGCCTCGGAGTCCCCATCTGGGGAGGGGACCATAAATGTCCCCAGGTCGGACTGCCTTTCTGTCGACGACCCTAAGTGTCTTGACACTCCCCTCAACTTTTTCTTCATTAACTTCTGCAACATTCGTGGTCTAAGATCTAATTTTCAATCTGTAGAACACCACCTCTCCTCTTCTAAACCTCATCTTCTTTTCCTCACTGAAACTCAGGTGTCTGAGGCAACTGACAGTAGCCCCTTTTCTGTTTCCTCCTACTTTCTCTATCCTCATTTTCGATCCAAAGCTGGATGCTGCGTTTATGTGCGCAATGACTTAACTAGCTCTCGTGCCCACGCTCTTGAATCTTCCGAGTTTCCAACCATCTGGCTACGACTACAGAGTCACTCTCATACTAAATTTATCTGTGCTGTATACCTCTCTCCTAACTCCTCTGACTATAAGAAATTCTTTGACTACTTAACTTCCAAAGTGGAGCACATTCTGACCCTCTTCCCTTTTGCAGAGATCTCCATTCTTGGAGATTTCAATGTTCACCACCAGCTTTGGCTTTCCTCTCCTTTCACTGACCATCCTGGTGAACTAGCCTACAACTTTGCTATCCTCCATGACCTAGAGCAATTGGTGCAACACCCTACTCGCATTCCTGACCGTCTTGGAGATACGCACAACATTCTTGTCTTTTTCCTGACCTCTAATCCTTCTGCTTATGCTGTCACCCTTTCTTCTCCGTTGGGCTTCTCTGATCACAATCTCATATCTTTATCTTGTCCTATCACTCCAATCCCTCCTCAGGATCCCCCTAAGCGAAGGTGCCTTTGGCGTTTTGCCTCTGCCAGTTGGGGGGACCTGAGGAGGTATTTTGCTGATTTTCCTTGGAATGACTACTGCATCCAAGTCAGAGACCTGTCTTTGTGTGCTGAGCGCATAACAGAGGTGATAGTGTCTGGCATGGAGGCGTACATTCCTCACTCTTTTTCTCGTCCTAAATCTTCTAAACCGTGGTTTAACACAGCTTGTTCTCGTGCTATACATGATAGAGAGGTGGCCCACAAAAGGTACTTAAGCCTTCCATCACCAGAATCTCATGCACTTTATATTTCTGCCCGGAACCATGCCAAGTCTGTTCTCCAACTAGCCAAAAACTCCTTCATTAACAGAAAATGTCAAAACCTTTCAAGATCTAACTCCCTTCGTGATTTCTGGCATCTAGCCAAAAATATCTCCAATAACTTTGCTTCTTCTTCTTTCCCTCCTCTACTTCAACCAGATGGCACCACTGCTATCACATCTATTTCTAAAGCTGAACTCTTTGCTCAAACCTTTGCTAAAAACTCTACCTTGGATGATTCTGGGCTTGTTCCTCCCTCTCCTCCACCCTCTGACTACTTCATGGCACGTATTAAAATTCTTTGCAATGATGTTTTCCATGCCCTCGCTGGCCTAAACCCTTAGAAGGCTTATGGACCTGATGGGGTCCCTCCTATTGTTCTCCGAAACTGTGCCTCCGTGCTTGCACCTTGCCTAGTCAAACTCTTTCAGCTCTGTCTGTCAACATCTACCTTTCCTTCTTGCTGGAAGTTTGCCTACATTCAACCTGTTCCTAAAAAGGGTGACCGTTCTAATCCCTCAAACTACCGTCCTATTGCTTTAATTTCCTGCCTATTTAAAGTTTTTGAGTCTATCCTCAACAGGAAGATTCTTAAACATCTGTCACTTCACAACCTTCTATCTGATCGCCAGTATGGGTTCCGTCAAGGCCGCTCTGCTGGTGATCTTCTGGCTTTCCTTACTGAGTCTTGGTCATCCTCTTTTAGAGATTTTGGTGAAACTTTTGCTGTTGCCTTGGACATATGAAAAGCTTTTGATAGAGTCTGGCACAAAGCTTTGATTTCCAAGCTACCCTCCTACGGTTTCTATCCTTCTCTCTGTAACTTCATCTCAAGTTTCCTTTCTGACCGTTCTATTGCTGCTGTGGTAGACGGTCACTGTTCTTCTCCTAAATCTATTAACAGTGGTGTTCCTCAGGGTTCTGTCCTGTCACCAACTCTCTTCTTATTATTCATTAATGATCTTCTAAACCAAACTTCTTGTCCTATCCACTCCTACGCTGATGATACCACCCTGCACTTTTCCACGTCTTTTCATAGACGTCCAACCCTTCAGGAGGTAAATATAGCACGCAGGGAAGCCACAGAACGCCTGACTTCTGATCTTTCTAAAATTTCTGATTGGGACAGAGCAAACTTGGTATTGTTCAATGCCTCAAAAACTCAATTCCTCCATCTATCAACTCGACACAACCTTCCAGACAACTATCCCCTCTTCTTCAATGACACTCAACTGTCCCCCTCTTCTACACTGAACATCCTCGGTCTGTCCTTTACTTATAATCTGAATTGGAAACTTCACATCTCATCTCTACCTAAAACAGCTTCTATGAAGTTAGGTGTTCTGAGACATCTCCGCCAGTTTTTCTCACCCCCCCCCCAGCTGCTAACTCTCTACAAGGGCCTTATCCATCCATGTATGGAGTATGCTTCACATGTCTGGAGGGGTTCCACTCATACTGCTCTTCTAGACAGGGTGGAATCAAAAGCTTTTTGTCTCATCAACTCCTCTCCTCTAACTGACTGTCTTCAGCCTCTCTCTTACCGCCGCAATGTTGCATATCTAGCTGTCTTCTATTGCTATTTTCATGCTAACTGCTCTTCTGATCTTGTTAACTGCATGGCTCCCCTCCTTCCGCAGCGTCGCTGCACAAGACTTTCTTCTTTCTCTCACCCCTATTCTGTCCACCTCTCTAATGCAAGAGTTAACCAGTATTCTCAATCATTCATCTCTTTCTCTGGTAAACTCTGGAACTCCCTGCCTGCTTCTGTATTTCCACCTTCCTATGACTTGAATTCCTTCAAGAGGGAGGTTTCAAGACACTTATCCACCAATTTTTGACCACTGCCTTAACCCTTTTACGGGACTGGCATTTCAGTGGGCATTTTTTTTTATTGATTTTTGTTGCCCTTGGCCAGTGTCCTTCTTATATAAAAAAAAAAATATGCACCTCTCCACACCCCCTTCTCGGTGATCAAAGTTTCAACCATCTTCTCCATCTTGTCAAATCCATCCTTCATATCCTTCATTTCAGTTTCCAGTGTGATAATTCTCCTTCTCATCATTGCTTTCCCGACCCTTCAGTCCTCTTCCCCAAATCCCAAGGTCTCTCTGTCTAGCCTTCGAGACGGTCCCCATTGGCATAAACAACATAGTGGGGACTGAAGTAGACCCCTCTTCACCGCTCATTATAACAATTTAACTGCTTTGGAGACGGAACAGCAACGAGTAGAACCAGTGTGAACTCTCATACTCTGTATTTCCACTAGGGCAACTCTCAGTGTGGTAGATGGCTGGATTTTTAGTGTGTGTGTGTGTGTGTGTTTAGTAAACTTTCAGGCCTTTTTGGTTCCCATGAAAGGACTCAAAGATACACCAATAATTATTCTCTCTCTCTCTCTCTCTCTCTCTCTCTCTCTCTCTCTCTCTCTCTCTCTCTCTCTCTCTCTCTCTCTCTCTCTCTCTCTCTCTCTCTCTCTCTCTCTCTCTCTCTCTCTCTCTCTCTCTCTCTCTCTCTCTCTTCACTTCTCTTCTCTTCTCTTGCAGGGTGCACCCACCAGTGACCTGGGCCACAAGAGTGATCCCTCGCAGGTCACGGCAAGTCTCTTGGGAGGTCCGCCAGGTGCCATCGTCATGGGCACCACAACAGTTCCCAACAGGAATGGCACTGCCATCTTCACCAACCTGTCTGTCAGCAAGCCCGGGGAAGGCTACAACCTCATTTTCACCATTACCTACCCCAGCTATGCTCCAGCCCTCACCACCACCCTGGAGGGGACATTCAGGTAGGTGCAGGTCTTTATTTATGTAAGAGGGGGACTGGTCAAGGGCAACAAAAAGTTTAAAAAAGCCCAATGAGAGTGCCAGTCCCTAAAGAGAGGTCAAAAAGAACCATCCAAAGCTGGAGCACAAGTGTCTGGTGTAAGAACAGAAGAATAAGAAAATAAGTGAAGCTGTAAGAAGCCATCAGGCCTACACATGGCAGTCCCTGTACAAAGCATGCTTACCTATTTCCACCTATCAACCTCATTCATAAATTTGTGTAATCCTCTTTTAAAGGTCACTAAATAATCAGCTTCATTACTGAGTCCATTCCATTCATCCACCACTCTATTTAAAAACCAATTCCTTCCTATCTCTTTTAAATTTAACTTAATCAGGGTACATTAATGGTGTCTCTAGGGATTAGACCTTGACAGGATACTGAGGGAAATGCAAGTCTGACATACCAAAAAGGAGAGAAAAGGATCTCAGTATTTACCAAGATACAATTACTATTGGAGTCACATAAGTGATCTAATAGTTGGTCTTCTTTTGGTCTCCCCTCAGTGCATAAGTGATGTAATAGTTGGTCTTCTTTTGGCCTCCCCTCAGCTTGACACAGATGAGTGCAGCAATGGTCCTGCAGCAGCCCAGCATAGTGCAGGCCGGACAACCCACCACCATCACTGTTCACTTTGTTGACAAGGACTCTGGCTTGGTGCTTAATGGCCTGGCTTTCAAGGTGAGGAGACAGACAGGCATGATTGACTTAAATGTTGCATATAAAGAGTAATAAAATAATATAATCTTTGTTAACATGATGTGAGGAAGTGAGGAGACAGACAGGAATGATTTTTTTTTTCTTTTTTTTTTTTTTATAGAGTAATAAAACAATATAATTTCTGTTATTGTTCAGTTTGTTGACAAAGATTCTGGATTGTAGTTTGATGGCAAGTCATTGAAGGTGAGGAGATGACAAAATCAAGTTAAATTTTTTGGGATAGCGTAATGAAACAATATTAATTCTGTTATCAAGAGGCATTCAGTTTGTTGACAAGGACTCTGGCCCAGTGCTTGGATGGCAAGACTTTAAAGGTGGGGTAGACAGGAATAATCGATTCAAGTTTATTTTTTGCATACATGCATGAAGTAATAAAGCAGTATTATTTCTATTATCATGATACATTCATTCAGCTTGTTTACAAAAATTCTGGCTTAATGTTTGATGGTGAGGCTTTCAAGGTGAGGAGATGGACAGAAATTACTAAGTTAATTAAGGGACTGTAATTAACTTTTTTGAATGAAAATGTGTGCAAAAAGCAACATTGGTCTGTGCACACTGAAAAATCATCCAGCACTTTGGCAACAATCTGCCAAAGTTTGAGCAGTGTGTCTGAGACATAGCTTGTTTACACTCAGGCTTTAGATTACACCTTGTGGTACTCCTTATGTTTTGGTGTTTTTCATATACTGTATCTGTTTTTTTGTGTGTGCATGATTTTTGGAGACTTTTTCAGATGTGTGGCATGTTATCCCTAAGTGGTGGGAGGGGAGGGAGTGGGACAGTAATTACTGGATAATGAGTCAGTACTCAGTTGGCCTAAGGTGAGGCCAGGGCATGTATGTACTGCCACGCTGGTGCCAGACCATCCACATGACTCATAAAATTTATGAGAGGAATTGTGTTACTATCTTCTGTGAAGACCATAACCATAGCAGAGTCTTGTAAGTACAGTCACTAGGGTGTTGTAGGGAGGTCCACAACACTGTTCCTTCCCACCAGAGACCAGTGGGCCTAAGAGTGTGAGTGATGTGTGTGTGAGTGAGTGGTGCTTTGTCTGGGATTGGTGGCCTGGTGTATAGATAAGTAGATAGATGAAGGGAGTAAAATTATACCTTCTCTGTTATCCTTCCATAAGAAAGCCCAGAAGTTGAGAGGAATTGCATCTGTACTGTATTTTCTTTCCTGAGCCTCTTCTCTCTCCTCCTCAGGGCAGACATTTGTGGGCAAACTGCTGGCAAAGACTGCTGAGGGACACTTTGAGGTTATCCAGAGGTATGCCAAGTAAGAAACAGAAGAGAATGTTACAAGGAGGAGGCAGCAGGCACCTGCCAAAATGATAATTACTCCCAGTGAGGTCTAAAGCACTGGATGATGGGGTGCTGTGAACTTATCATTAAACGCAGCTGTGACCTCACTGAATGTTTCCCTTTGTGTCTCACAAGAAAAGGGGACAGTCACAGCCTGCTCTCTAAAGACAACTCTCTTCCTTCACACAAAACTACAAACATCTAATTACACACACACCCTTCACTCAATTATCATGGAGACTCCTACACCAGCCTCATAGAGTCACCATCGGGGAAGGGGACAACAAATGTCCCCAGGTCAGACTGCTCTTCTGGTATCGACCCTAAGTGTCTTGACACCGCTCAACTTTTTCTTCATTAACTCCTGCAACATTTGCAGTCTTGGATCTAATTTTCAGTCTGTAAAAACACCATCTCTCCTCTACTAAACCTCATTTTCTTTTCCTCACTGAAACTCAGGTGTCTAAGGCAACTGACATTAGCCCCATTTTTGTTCTCTCCTACTTTCTCTATCCTCATTTTCAATCCAAAGCTGGATGTTGCATTTATGTGCGCAACAACTTAACCTGCTCTCTTGCCCATGCTCTTGAATCTTCCGAGTTTTCCACCATCTGGCTACGATTACAGTCACTCTCAAACTAAATATATCTGTGCTGTATACCTCTCACCTAACTCCTCTGACTTTAAAAAATTCTTTGACTTCTTAACTTCCAAAGTGGAGCACATTCTGACCCTCTTCCCTTTTGCAGAGGTCTCCATTCTTGGAGACTTCAATGTTCACCATCAGCTTTGGCTTTCCTCTCCCTTCACTGACCATCCTGGTGAACTAGCCTTCAACTTTGCTATCCTCCACAACCTAGAGCAATCGGTGCAACACCCTACTTGTATTCCTGACCATCTTGGAGATATGCCCAACATTATTAACCTTTTCATAACCTCTAATCCTTCTACTTATGCTGTCACCCTCTCTTCTCTGTTGGGCTCATCCAGTCACAATCTCATATCTTTATCTTGTCCTATCACTCCAATCCTTCCTCAGCATCCCCATAAGCAGAATTGCCTCTAGGATTTTGCCTCTGCTAGCTGCAGGGACCCAAGGAGGTATTTTGCTGATTTTCCTTGGAATGACTACTGCTTCCATGTCAGAGACCTGTCTGTGTGCAGAGTACATAGCAGAGGTAGTAGAGTCTGACATGGAGGTGTACATTCCTCACTCTTTACCTTCCAAATCTTGGTTTAACACAGCTTGTTCTCATGCTATACATGATAGAGAGGTGGCCTACAAAAGGTACTTAAGCCTTCCATCACCAGAATATCATGGGCTTTATATTTCTGTCTGGAACCATGCCAAGTCTGTTCTCCAACTAGCCAAAAACTCCTTCATTAACGGAAAGTGTCAAAATCTTTCAAGATCTAACTCCCCTTGTAACTTCTGGCACCAAGCCAAAAACATCTCCAATAACTTTGCTTCTCCTTTTCCTCCTTTATATCAACTGGATGGTACCACTGCTATCACATCTATCTCTAACCTAAACCTGAACTCTTCGCTCAAACCTTTGCTAAAAACTCTACCTTGGACAATTCAGGGCTTGTTCCTCCCTCGCCTCCACCCTCTGACTACTTCATGCTACCTATTAAAATTCTTCACAGTCATGTTTTCATGCCCTCCCTGGCCTAAACCCTCAGAAGGCTTATGGACCTGATGGGGTGCCTCATATTGTTCTCCGAAACTGTGCCTCTGTGCTTGCACCTTGCCTAGTCAAACTCTTTCAACTCTGTCAGCATCTACCATTCCTTCTTGCTGGAAGTTTGCCTACATTCAGCCTGTTCCTAAAAAGGGTGACTTCAAATCCCTCAAACTGCCATCCTATTGTTTTAATTTCCTGCCTATCTAAAGTTTTTTAATCAATCATCAACAGGAAGATTCTTAAACATCTTTCACTTCACAACCTTCTATCTGATCGATAGTATGGGTTCCATCAAGGCCACTCTACTGGTGATCTTTTGGCTTTCTTTACTGACTCTTAGTCATCCTCTTATAAAGATTTTGGTGAGACTTTTGCTGTTGCTTTGGACATATTAAAAGTTTTTGATAGAGTTTGGCACAAAGCTTTGATTTCCAAACTACTCTTCTGCGCCTTCTATCCTTTTCTCTGTAACTTCATCTTAAGTTTCCATTCTGACCATTCTATTGCTGCTGTGGTAGACGATCACTATTCTTCCTTTAAATCTATTAACTGTGGTGTTCCTCAGGGTTCTGTCCTATCACCCACTCTCTTCTTATTATTCTCCAGTGACCTAAACCAAACTTCTTGTCTTATCCACTCCTACACTGATGATACCACCCTGCACTTTTCTACGTCTTTTGTAGAAGTCCAACCCTTCAGGAAGTAAAGAGTTCATGCAGGGAAGCCACAGAAAACCTGACTTCTGATCTCTCTAAAATTTCTGATTGGGGCAGAGCAAACTTAGTATTATTCAATGCCTCAAAAACTCAATTCCTCCACTTATCAACTTGACACAACCTTCCAGATAACTATCCCATCTTCAGTGACACTTAACTGTCCCCTTTTCTACACTGAACATCCTTGGTCTGTCCTTTTCTTATAATCTAAACTGGAAACTTCACATCACATCCCTAGCTAAAACAGCTCTTATGAAATTAGATTCTGAGACATCTTCACCAGTTTTTCTCATCTCCCCCCCAACTGTTAACTCTGTACAGGGGCCTTATCTGTCCATGTATGCTTCACATGTCGGGGGGGGTTCCACTTGTACTGCTCATCTAGACATTATGGAATCAAAAGCTTTTTGTCTCATCAGCTCCTCTCCTCTAACTGACTGTCTTCAGCCGGTTTCTCATCACTGCAATGTTGCATCTCTTGTTATCATCTACCGGTGTTTTCATGCTAACTGCTCTTCTAATCTTGCTAACAGCATGCCTCCCCTCCTCTGACGGCCTCGCTGCACAAGACTTTCTTCTTTCTTTCACCCCCTATTATGTTCACCTCTCTAATGCAAGAGTTAACCAGTATTCTCAATCATTCATTCCTTTCTCTGGTAAACTCTGGAACTCCCTGCCTGCTTCTGTCTTTCCACCTTCCTATGACTTGAATTCCTTCAAGAGGGAGGTTTCAAGACACTTATCCTTCAATTTTTGACTGCTGCTTTGGACCCTTTTATGGGACTGGCATCTCAGTGGGTCTTTTTATTTTTTGATGGGGGGAGGGGGAGGGTTGTTGCCCTTGGCCAGTGTCCCTCCTAATTGAAAAAATAAATAAATAAAAATATCACCACCCATATCTTCCCAACACAAATACTGACAACAGCCCATGTGTCAGGCTGTATGTACCAGATGAGGCCGTGTCAGTGCTCACCTTTGAGAACGTCATATTTGAGGCACCAGGCGTGAGACAGCAACTCATAGCCAAGGTTGCTGTCGTCTCCGCTAGCTGGTACGTGGAGTCCTCTCGAGTATTGGTGTCAGTCTGGTAAACTCGGGAGCTCCCTGCCTGTGTCTGTACTTCTTTATACAAGACACTTCTTAAATTTAGCGTAATTCTTTTGGCTCTGTCTTCTAGAGACTGGTACCTCAGTGGGCCCTTTTATATTTATTTATTTGTTTATTTTATTTAATTTTATTTTATTTCATTTCATTTCTTTTTTTTATTTTTTTTTTCTCTCTCTCTCTCTCTCTCTCTCTCTCTCTCCCCTTTTTGTTGGCCTTAGCCAGAGTTCCTCTTACATAAAGGAAAGCCTTGTATACTGATGTACATACTTATGGAAGTTAGGATAAAATGTATTGCATGTTGATGTACTGTTTAAAAGCCCAATACCTCACACTACAGACTATTAAAGATGCAGAATCCTTGCTGAACCATCACTGGAACCATGAAAACACCCCTGAAAACACCATAACAACTGAAAGTATTGGAGGTAAGAGAGAGCAAAACATTTTGGAGTGCAGTTTATTATCTGTCTCCCATACAGGACTGGTGGTGTATCCCTCACATCTGGTCATCAAGGAGTACCCCATGGTCAAGTCCTTGCACACCGATCCGTTCTGATGGAAGCAGTTGGAGGGTGTGGAGGATGTGGTGAGAAGGACTGTCCTTATCGCCCATCCGTTATATCCTTCAGTATCTTCTTTTCTTCACCTGCACTGTGTTTTTTCCTCTTGCATCCTTCAGTAATATTGTTTTCTTCATGCCTCCTGTGTTCTTTTTGCTTCTGTTTTATCCTTCATTATACCTTTCTGTTATATCCTTCAGTGATATCCTTTTTCTCCTCCTGCAGTGTATTCTTTTTCCCTCTTATCATATCATGTATCCTTCAATGATATCTTTTCTTCATCTTTGCTGTATTCTTTTTCCTCTACCTTATCCTTCATTATCCATTTCTTCATTCATCCTGTATTCCTCTTTCTTCTTTCTTTAATGCACACTTTCCTCCACACACACAATTTAAACCTTTCTATCATGCATAGTTACCCTCACCCCCTCCTTGCTCCACGCACGCGCGCGCACACACACACACACACACACACACACACACACACACACTTGTCTATCTCTCTTGAAATCAAGTCATTGTTGTGTCTTGGAGGGAATAAGAGTGTGTTTGTGACTATCTATCTATCTATCTATTTGTTTAAATAAAGTTGTTGGTAGCATCTGAGGGAATGAGAGGAGTGTGAGCTCAGTATGATGTGCAAGGAGTTTATGGATGTTTTAACGTTTTGTAATTTAAGTATTTATTAGTGTGCATATCTTTTTTTTGCATGCAAGATTTTAATACCTTACTTTATCATTTTGTCTGCATCTAACATACAGTCTCTCTCTCTCTCTCTCTCTCTCTCTCTCTCTCTCCTCTCTCTCTCTCTCTCTCTCTCTCTCTCTCCTCTCTCTCTCTCTCTCTCTCTCTCTTCACCAATTCTCCTTACAGGCTTGGTGGTGTATCCTGAAAATTTGAAGATCCAGGAGAACTCTGTCACCAAGAACCTGCAAATGAATGTCATTGGGTGGCTGATGGCAGCTCCTCAAGTGAACCCAGAGGTGAGGGAGGCTGTCACTGGAGGGAGCAGGGAAGTAGGGGTTAGAGTGAAGATGTTTAGAAAAGAGGGATGCAGCACTGTGGTTGTGAAGAGTAGCCATCATTTTTATTTTAAAGGTGTTTTTAAGTTATTTGGCTTGTAGTGCAGTGGTCAATGAGACTATCCCTTTCCAATGGGGACCCAAAATAAGAATAAAGACAGACTTCATATTCTGAGTGTTAATGGAAGTAAGAATAATAATCAGAAATAGCAACCATTATCACTATCCTCAGTTTCTTCATGTCAAGCTTGATAAAGTTAGATTTAAAAAAGAAATAGGAAGGAACTGGTTCTCAGATTGAGTGATAGATGAATGAAATAGACTCAGTAGTTAGGTTAGTGCTGAGTCATTAGGGAGCTTTAAAAGATTAGACAAATTTATGCATGAGGATGATAGTGAAAATAGGTAAGCACATTTCCTGCAGGGATTGTCATGTGTAGACCAGACGGCTTCTTGCAGTTTCCCTTGTATTCTTACAATTATTATACCACTGATATGATGCCACAACACAATGGTAATGGTGGTGATGGTGTGTTCCCGAGTGATGCAGGTGATAATGGGGCGCCACAACACAATGGTAATGGTGGTGATGGTGTGTTCCCGAGTGATGCAGGTGATAATGGGGCTTGATATGAGTGTCGAGGGCATGGAGGGTCCCATCACCTTTGCTCCTGTGACCTCTGGCTCTTCTAAAAAGGGAGTTGCATCCTTCACGGTATTTTTATGTCTGCTGGTGTGTAGTGGTAAGGATTATCCAAGATTGGAGAAGTGTCTTGGGACCTTCCTCATGAAAAAATTCGTCATAGGGAAAAGAAAATACAGAAGCAGGCAGGGAGTTCCAGAGTTTACTGGTGAAAAGGATGAAAAATTGTTAATAATGGTGAACTCTTGTATTGGAGAGGTGGACCACCACCATCACCACTACTTATTCTCCACAGATCACTGGGCTAATAAAGTACAGTATGATGGGTGCCTTGGAGAAGCTGTGCCTTGAGTTGAAGGCTGCAGTTACCTTCAGAAAAGAGCAAAGCTGCAACAAGTCATCCAAGTACTTTGTCAAGAAGGTTTATGTTGAAGGCAACCTCCTGCACTGCTCTCAGGAGAACAGTGAGACTCATGGATGCCTCCAAGACCCACAGAGGATTGGAAGGCATAAATTCAATCTTGGATAACTATTGACATTTAAAACTGGTGACTCCAATTGTCAGATTGTAGGTGGGAAAGTTTTAGGGTTGATTGATGGGAACATTGTTGATCTTAATTTTTTTTTGGTAAAGTACTGTAAATCACATGCATGTGAAGTTTCAAATGGATGAAATAGCATGAATGGTATTGTAGTTGAATTGTTCTTTGTAGCTGGAAAAAAATTAGGGTTGATTAATGGGGAAACTATTGTTCAAAATCCTTTTATTGTAAACTAGATCATGTACATAGTTGTGAATTTTTTTTGGAATGAAATAGCATGAATGATATTGTAGTTGTTTGTGTTGTACTATGGGTAAACCACTGGAAAAAATGTAGTAGTTGTGAACAAAATTGGATTAACTAAACATCCCTGAGGTTGTAGTTGCGAAATTTTGGTGTAAATTAATGTAAACAATGAAATAGTTACTTAATCATTAAAGTTTTAATCTTATATTAGGAGTCATTGGAAATTAGCTAAAATAAACACCCTTATATCATCTTAACCCTATAATGACTAACCAACTTTCCTCTCAAATCATAGCATAGTTTTAACACAAGTAAACAGTGCACAGCTTTGCCAAATGTTGTCATAAATCTGTGTTGGAAATATAGTCTTCATCAAGCATTATTGTTGTGTAAGTTATCATTGCTGTCATGTGTTGTTTTAAGGAGACACTGATTTTGCAGTTTTTTTTTTTTTTTTCCTATACCTATTCAAAAGTTTAAAAATCTTTCAGTTTTCTGTGCATGTGTTCTAGTGTCCTCTGCATTCTTTCTTGTCATTCTTTCATACTCAGAGCTAAATGCATTGAACTAACATTCCCATTTCTATTATTCAGCAACTCATGAAATTAACACCAGAGTAGTTTGGTGTTATGGAAACTCTGAGAGAGAGAGAGAGAGAGAGAGAGAGAGAGAGAGAGAGAGAGAGAGAGAGAGAGAGAGAGAGAGAGAGAGAGAGAGAGAGTCCTTTTTTCCTCTTCTCTCTCATGTCATGGCCCAGGACAGGGTGATGTCCTTGGAACATCATCATTTGCATTCCCTAATCACTGACAGATGTGCCTCCTCACTCACTCCTCCATGTTGGAGAAAATAATTGCGTTAATGAACATGTCTTGCACTTTATCATTACTTTTTATTATTATTATTATTATTATTATTATTATAATTATTACTACATTTACAGTAGTCCCTCACTGTTAGCAGTTCAATTAGTGTAGCCAAACCAATGTCAAAAGTGAAATTTGCCAAACGTGAATAGTACTATAAATGGGGTTCACCCTTTTGACTTGCATTTGAAAGCAAAGACATTATACATGAAACATTAACAGCAATATAGAATACAATAGATAATAGATGACAGATGTTATTTACCTTTAATTATTTATAGTTAAGCCTGGTGAGAGGAGCGAGTGTGGTAATTGTGTAGGTGCACTATTAATATTTGGCACCCAAACCAGTGTCATCCATATCCAAGTGTCCATGCCCTCCACCACTTGTAGAGGCTGCACTCCTGGGGACAAACACCAAAGATGTGGTTAATTGCAGCAAAAAAACAGTAAGATGGCTGTTGGGAGGTTCACAAAAATCAAACAATGCACATGGACAACAAACTGGATCAACACCATTCTGTTACGTCAGTGAGTGGCGCACCAAAAGTGGATCTGATGTGCCAGTTTGGGTGATGGTACCAGTTCAAACCTATTGCCAAACTGAAACAAGAGGGACCACACTCTCTCTCTCTCTCTCTCTCTCTCTCTCTCTCTCTCTCTCTCTCTCTCTCTCTCTCTCTCTCTCTCTCTCTCTCTCTCTCTCTCTCTCTCTCTCTATATATATATATATATATATATATATATATATATATATATATATATATATATATATATATATATATATATATATATAAAGCTTTTCAGTAATAAACATTTAGTGTGCAAAAACTTTTAGTACATCTAAACTATAGTAACTTGTGTCTTCCTTACAAGTGGTGTCATCCACCATTCTTTCTCTCCCCTCTTAAAAAGTGGGAAAAGGAAGACTGCTGGACCACACCACAAGTTATAACAACAAAAAAAGGTTCATTCAAACTTTACTCTGCTGCATGGACTGTATCAGCTTGTATTCAGGCAGGTCAAGTTGGGCGATACAAGTGTGTGCTGGAAGGAAGCTGTCATCTGCTGGCTTTTGGATTATCAACCTGGAAGCCTGGGTGTGTGTGTGTGTGTGTGTGTGTGTCTAAGAGAATCAGTTTGAGTGAGTAGTGGGAGGGAGTTTTTAAGTATGTGAGAGTAAAAGAAGGGGTTTTGTAGAGAGAGAGAGAGAGAGAGAGAGAGAGAGAGAGAGAGAGAGAGAGAGAGAGAGAGAGAGAGAGAGAGAGAGAGAGAGAGAGAGAGAGAGAGAGAGAGAGAGAGAGAGAGAATTTTGTGTGTGTGTAGGAGAGAGAATACAAGAAATTATTTCTATTAAGAGAGAATTTTGCGTATGTGTAGGAGAGAGAATACAAGAAATTATTTCTATTAAATTTATTACTATTATTCTAAATTTATTCATATTTCAGAGGAATGACTGACAGAAGAGACAAAGAAAAGAGGAGGAAGAATATAAGAAAGGAAGGAAGGAAGAGAAGAGGGGGACATGAGAAGGATGAAATAAAGGAGAGAGAGAGAGAGAGAGAGAGAGAGAGAGAGAGAGAGAGAGAGAGAGAGAGAGAGAGAGAGAGAGAGTTACTGATTGTGAGAATTAATTATCATTATTATTATTATGTTCAAAATGTATTATTTATATTTGCATTGTTTTTTTCCAGAAGTGATAGAAAGAAGGAAGAGGAGAAGATAGATGATAATAAGGAGGGAAGAAAGAGAAAGAGAGAGAGAGAAGACAACAAAGAAGGAAGAGGACATGAGAGAAGAATGAGGATAATAGAAGAGGAAGAAAAAAAGAAGAAATGAGAGAAAGATAGAAAAGATAAATAAAAGAAAAATAAATCCTCCCCCCTGCCCCCCTTTCTCTCTCTCTCTCTCTCTCTCTCTCTCTCTCTCTCTCTCTCTCTCTCTCTCTCTCTCTCTCTCTCTCTCTCTCTCTCTCCCACAATCCACAGACCCACAGTATGTCTCCCACAGTATGTTGACAAACCCAGTCACTCCCCACAGCCTCTCACAAATATACCTCTCTCTCTCTCTCTCTCTCTCTCTCTCTCTCTCTCTCTCTCTCTCTCTCTCTCTCTCTCTCTCTCTCTCTCTCTCCATGCCTAAGAGAGGAACCTGGTCAGTCCCTGCGAGAAATTTTGCAACATTTTCTGTTCAAGCAAGAGTTCATTAAAGACTTCCCATTCCCAAACAGTACAAATGACTGGATGGTCTGGAAAGTATTCACTCTGGAAATACAGTGAGGGGTTAATGAAAGGAAGAATATTGGAAAATGTGTGTTAATTTAGATTCCTGTGGTGTGTGGATGGAAGGACTGGGTGAATATAGACAGCAGAAGAGGTGAGGAGTGTATGCTAACTAAAGGCAGGAAGTGAAGGACTGGATAAATATTAGACAGAAGAGGTGATAGAAGCAATGGACTAGATATACAGAGATAAGGAAGGGCTGGATAAATATTAGACAAGAGGTGATAGAGGCAAAGGACTAGATATGCAGAGACAAGGAAGGGCTGGATAAATATTAGAGGAGGTGACAGAGGCAAAGACTGTACACTAATAATGAAAAATAGATAAAATGAATGACAGAGGGAAGATGAAAGAGCGAAGAACAACTAAAATGGATGATAAGCAGGTGGAAACACCTACAAACAAGCCTATCAACACCCAAACACCCCTGACACACACACACACACACACCCCAGCTCCTCCAGTGTGAAAGATATTCATGTATAAGCAAGCCATTTTAGCCCACAATCCAAACACTTCACCCCTGACCTGACGTACCAGCATGCACACTCACTGCTGTGTTGCCGGTTTTGCTGGACGTGTCATTCCTGATTGCTGTCTGTTCATTTTGGCCTAAAACCTTCATGCTTCATCCTTCACTTCCTGTTGTGAAACTGTTGCAAAGAAGGGAGAGTTTTTGTTGCAACATGAATTCCAAATCAGATTCAGTACTTTTATGAAATCTTTCAAGACGACAACCCTGATATTGAACTCCATCACCAGACACACACACACACACACACACACACACACACACACACACACACACACACACCAGTTACAATACTTACTTCAGTGCACACTCTTCACTCCTTTAGAGATGAGCAAATGAGTGAACAGTGAATAAATCTGTTAATAAGCACACTGTGTTTTGGTGCAAAGAATCAGATACTGCCATATTTTCACTGCCGTTCACCACTCATTTCCAATGGAAGGTTTGTGGTCTGCCTTCACCATGGTCTTCCTGGCACTTACAAATCAGGGCCACAAACTGAGAAGAGCATTAGAGTACTTGGAAGGAAACCACTGGGAAGATCTTGAGATGGTGTGTGGAGGAAGGCATGACAACACTCAACAGTAAGGAAGAAATTGTCTACAGCTGCAAGTGGGAGATACTCATGGGCTGTCCAACCCCAGAAGGGAAATTATGGACAAATAATGATGTAATGAAAAGCACACCTGAATGGACTGCTGACCAGCTGATGTCTCATGAATGCTCCTCTTCCTCCTCTTGGTTTTACTCCCTGCGTGGTGGCACTGACGTCATGTCTCCCAGTCGGTCTGTGGAGTCTGAAAGAGAAACAGTGTAATAAGAGTAGTGAGGAAACTGACAATGCTTAAAAGTAGTAGTTTCATTGCACAATGCCCTGGGATGTTATAGTGTGCAGCATGAGTCCTCTAACACAGACAGAAAAGAAAGAATTGCACTCCACAATTCACTGGGACACACTCATATCTAAGAGCCATCTATCACACACACACACACACACACACACACACACACACACACACACACACACACACACACACATACAAGGAGTCCCATTCCATACTTCACTGCACTACAGGACACACATCAAGGTGGTGCAGGTCTCCTCTTTTACATACACACACGAGGGAGACATGTTGGGGCCGAGGTTCGCATTCTTAAGTGCTTTGTCCTCTCATCAGAGGTACCTTCAGAGGTCAGAGAGACAATCAGCAAGGTTCTGAAGGGTGCTTGTCTCACTGATGGTGTAGCAGCCTCAACAAACTACCTCTTGAATCATGACAACACTTCAAACTCCCACTGACCTCCACTACAGCTTGCTAAAAGTAACCACCAAGAATGAAACACTCACAAATGAGGCCTTGCACAAACAAGGGGTTAACAACATTACAACAATCACTAGAATCACGAAAACACTCTTGAAAATCCTATCAATCTCCACTCCAGGCTGCTAAAGCAAGCCGAGACAATGGCACACTAAAACCTGAGAAGGCCAAACGTCACAAGTACTACTGTGGCTCCCCAGAGCACCTCCATGCGCTCCTTCATGGTGCAGGCGTGACAGGCAGAGACACAGCCCAGGTGGTGGCTGGATGGCACTACTCACAATCACCTGCCACCAGAGTGTTGTACAGCTATTTCATCAGGACAATTCATACATGACTATTGCAAACAAAATCTAAAAGCTTGATGCTTCATTGCTGATGTGATGTACATATACACTCATGAAACTGTTGGAAAGTAGGTACAGCAATTGTTGCAACAGGGGAATTTTAAACTGAATGAAATCTTTCAAGACAACAAAATATATTATTCAACTTCATCACAAGACACACATGCCACCTTTCCCCACACACCAGTAGCTGCATGGATGGACTGATGAGAAAGGTGTGTGTGTGTGTGTGTGTGTGTGTGTGTGTGTGTGTGTGTGTGTGTGTGTGTGTGTGTGTGTGTGTGTGTGTGTGTGTGTGTGTGTGTGTGTGTGTGTGTGTGTGTGTGTGCAGAAGTGATGCAGGAATTTATGGCTGAGTCAGACACCACCAGACACAGAGATGGGACACCACCACCATAGCCCCCCCCTCCTGTATATGACAACTAGGTAAACACACACACACACACACACACACACACACACACACACACACACACACACACACACACACACACACACACACACACACACACACACACACACCTTGACCTCTTTCATAGTGATCACCTTTCACCAACAGTCTGATGAACAAGGTTGCTGAAACTGTGTGCTGACAAACCGAAGTGTTGATTCCTGCAGTCGCTGCCACACATTGCAGAGCCCCGGTGAGGTGCGGCTCTTGCTCTTGAGTTAAGCAAGTCTCCCAGGTTTTCTTCTACTTGCTCTCTGTGACATCACCTGCAGGGGGACACACACATCAGTGTTCCTGTCACATTATGGGCATCACACTCAACTCACAAGTCAGGTCCACATTCACAAACCCTCAGCTTTCTTACTAAGACTATCTTCCAAGGCCACAGAGACAATCTGATGGGTTCCCAAGACTGTTTCTCCTGTTAATGAGTTAGAAATATTGTTAATCTCTCACTTGAACTATAAGCACACCTCTAGATACCTGTGTAACTTATCAAAAAGGGCCCACATTCAGAAATACTCTTCCTTCCTACCATGAATATTTTCCAAAGCCACACACATGATCAGCCATGTCCCTAAGGCTGCTTCTCCTGTTAGTAAGGTGGAAACATTGTTAATCTGTCACTTAGAAACTCTTACAACTTCAACTAGAGCCTCTGAAATGCAGCAGAGATGCAGCACATAAGTATGAATGAGTATGCTTCTCAGTTCAGAGATAAACACAGCACTTCACAGCACAGAAGGCACAGCACAAATCATTTACGTGCACATCCATGAAAAGAAAAGGATTAAAAGCAGACTGTGCAACTCCCAGCCAGTATAGTGTGTGGGGATGCCTGTGGAAGAATACACATGCTTCAGAATGGTTTGGGAAATAGCAATGAGGATGAACAAAAAGCAGCACAAGATGGATAGCTGGTCTCCTCACACCCTTGTCTCTGGTACACAGCAGTCCCTGACTCCCCCAATCCCACATGGGGCAGCCCAGACAAGGTGTGCACACACACACACACACACACACACAAATTCATCTTGGCTGAAAGGAACTAGTGGTGTCCCATAGGGGTCAGTGTTGGGACCAATAATGTTTGTAATACATGTAAATAACAAACAAAGAAATAGTTATATGAACTAATTTGCAGATGATGCTAAGCTGATGAGAAGGGTAGAAAATGTAAATGACTGTATGGTACTGCAAGAAGATTCAAATAAGATGGAGTAAATATTGGCAAATGGAATTCCATTTAAGTAAATGTAAAGTAATAGAGTTTGGTAAGACAATACAATATACAATATTATTATGATATGGATGGTATGGTTAAAAAAAATCAAAAGAGGAAGTGGATTTAGGAGTAACAGTCACTGAAAATTTGACTTCGGACAGACACACTAATAAAATTACTGGAGAGATGATGAATTTGTTAAAAAGAGTAAGAATGGCATTCTCATATTTGGATGAAGGAATGATAAAAAAGGTGTTGATTTCCAAGATAAGACCAAGGCTGGAATATGAGGCAGTGGTGTGGTCTCCTCATACAAAGAGGAATATTATAAAATTAGGAAACACAACAAGTACTACAAAGAACATCCAAACTAAGATAAGAACATTGCAAGGATATATGCACTAACAACAACACAAATGAAGAATGGAAAAAAAATTGAAAAACAAAAGAGAAAAATGAATCAACAACAGAAGAATAAACTACATTTTTCTTGACACTTTTGGGAGACAGAGTGAAGAAATGGTACCTAAAGTAAAATGAATGAAAATAAAGTAGAGAAAAACAGCACAAACGAATAACAAACTGTGACGCGTGCCAACGTAGATACACAGAAAACTGAACATCAAAACTATTTAAAAGAGACAAACCCAAAGGCAGCATGTTTAGCAGCAACAGAGCTAAAAGAAGAAAACCAGACTAACAATAACTGCAATATTAGGGGAAGAGACAGGACTGCCAAAGGAGAAGGAGGTGTAATGATAATGACAAGAAATGAGATGAAGACAAAAATAATGAAATATGGGGAAGGAAAAGCAGAAATGGTAAGTGTTAACTTGATGGTAATAACACTTCTGACTTCTGATCTTTCTAAAATTTCTGATTGGGGCAGAGCAAACTTGGTATTGTTCAATGCCTCAAAAACTCAATTCCTCCATCTATCAACTCAACACAACCTTCCAGACAACTATCCCCTCTTCTTCAATGACACTCAACTGTCCCCCTCTTCTACATTGAACATCCTCGGTCTGTCCTTTACTTATAATCTGAATTGGAAACTTCACATCTCATCTCTACCTAAAACAGCTTCTATGAAGTTAGGTGTTCTGAGACGTCTCCACCAGTTTTTCTCACCCACCCAGCTGCTAACTCTGTACAAGGGTCTTATCCGTCCATGTATGGAGTATGCTTCACATGTCTGGGGGAGTTCCACTCATACTGCTCTTCTAGACAGGGTGGAATCAAAAGCTTTTCATCTCATCAACTCCTCTCCTCTAACTGACTGTCTTCAGCCTCTCTCTCACCGCTGCAATATTGCATATCTAGCTGTCTTCTACCGCTATTTTCATGCTAATTGATCTTCTGATCTTGCTAACTGCATGCCTCCCCTCCTTCTGCAGCCTCGCTGCACAAGACTTTCTTCTTTCTCTCACCCCTGTTCTGTCCACCTCTCTAACGCAAGAGTCCCACCTCTCTAACGCAAGAGTTAACCAGTATTCTCAATCATTCTTCCCTTTCTCTGGTAAACTCTGGAACTCCTTGCCTGCTTCTGTATTTCCACCTTCCTATGACTTGAATTCCTTCAAGAGGGAGGTTTCAAGACACTTATTGATCAATTTTTGACCACTGCTTTGACTGTTTTATGGGACTGGCATTTCAGTGGGCATTTTTTTTTATTAGATTTCTGTTGCCCTTGGCCAGTGTCCTTCCTACGTAAAAAAAAAAAAAAAAAACCCATATACAACCCAAAACAAACTCTTGGAGCAAGGAAGACCGTGAGAAAGTAACAGAAGATACCATTCAGTACTTAAGTAAATTAATCAAAAACAGTAAATGAGAATTATTGGTTGGTGACTTCAACTGCTAAGAAATGAACCAGGAAACGTTCGAAGCAGGAGGAAACGAGACTGCACGTGGAGAAAAACTTCTGAAGGTGACTATGGAAAACACAGTGATGCAATGGGTGACTGAAAATACAAGATAGAGGGGAGACGACAAACCAACAAGACTTGGCCAAACATTAATGAAAGGAATCCACCCAACTAAAGAATCAAGACATGCTTGTCCCTCGGAAAAAAGTGACCATGCACCAATGGAAAGAGAGGCCAACGGTGACGTCAGCGAAGAGGATGAAGCACACAAAGAAAACAGGAGAAAATATGGCACAGTGAATACAGAGCATCTTAAGAGACTGTTTGAGCCAATGGACTGGAGAAAGCTGAAGAGAGTAAATGAGGTGCAAGATGAGCATGGCATTTTTATGGAACTAGATGAGGCAGCAGTGAATACATGTGTCCCAGTGTACAAACCTAAAGAAAGAGGAAGACAAGCGTGGTTCAATGCAAGAAGTGGAACAGCAAAGAAAACAAGAGGCCAAGCATGTATAACAATGAAAAGAAATGGAAATCAAACAAATAAAGAGGACTTTAAGATAGCAAGAAATAAATATGTGAAAATAAGGCGAGAGGAAGAGAAAGGATAAGAAAAGGATTTAATTGTGAAGTGCAAGGAAGAACCAAAACTGTTCTAGATTCATAAATAGAAAAAAAATAAACTAAAAGAAAAAAATAGAAAGGTTGAAGGATGGACATGAAACATATGAAGAACCAAAAGACACGACTGATTGAATTGCTAACTGAATTGCTAAACAAAAAGTACCAGCAAGTTTTGACAGAAGAATCAGAATTTAAAGAACCACAAGACAAGAAGACAGAAAAGCAAATGTGGGAAACTACAGCAATGAAAGAAGTAGTTTATAGAATGATGGAGGAACTGGAAAAGAGAAAAGCAACAGGACCAGATGGAGTGAACCAGCACATGACATAATGAAGTGCTCACCATCAACGGGAAGAGTGCCCGAGGAATGCAAGAAAATGTGCATTGTGCCAGTTTATAAAAGTGGAAAGAAAGAAGAGCCACTAGACTGTAGACCAGTATCACTTACCAGCACAGTATGGAAGGTCTGTGAAAAACTGAGAGAAGCACCGGACAGAAGTTGTAGAAAGACACAATATATATAACAGAAAAACAGTACAGCTTTAAACAAAAAGCAATCATATGTAACCAACCTGATGAACTTCTATTCAAGAGTGACTGACATAACACAGGAGAGGGATGGATGGGCAAACTGTGTGTATTTACATCTGAAAAAGTTTTTGGCAATGTTCCCCAAAAGTTTTTTTTATTTTTTTTATTTTTATGTAGGAGGGACACTGGCCAAGGGCAACAAAAAAAATCCAATAAAAAAAATGCCCACTGAGATGCCCGTCCCATAAAAGGGTCCAAAGCAGTAGTCAAAAATTGAAAGATAAGCATTTTGAAACCTCCCTCTTGAAGGAATTCAAGTCATAGGAAGGTGGAAATACAGAAGCAGGCAGGGAATTCCAGAGTTTACCAAAGGAATGAATGATTGAGAATGCTGGTTAACTCTTGCATTAGAGAGGTGGACAGAATATGGGGTGAGAGAAAGAAGAAAGTCTTGTGCAGCAAGGCCGCAGGAGGAGGGGAGGCATGCAGTTAACAGGATCAGAAGAGCAGTTAGCATGAAAATAGCGGTAGAAGACAGCTAGAGATGCAACATTGTGGCGATGAGAGAGAGGCTGAAGACAGTCAGTTAGAGGAGAGCTGACGACAAAAAGCTTCTGATTCCACCATGTCTAAAAGAGCAGTATGAATGGAAGCCACCAAGACATGTGAAGCATACTCCATATATGGACAGATAAGGCCCTTGTACAGATTTAGCAGCTGGGAGGGGGTGAGAAAAACTGGAGGAGACATCTCAGAATACCTAACTTCATAGAAGCTATTTTAGCTAGAGATGAGATGTGAAGTTTCTAGTTTAGATTAATAAGAAAAAGAGAGACCAAGGGTGTTCAATGTAGACGTGGGGGACAGCTGAGTCATTGAAGAAGAGGGGATAGTTGTCTGGAAGGTTGTGTTGAGTTGATAAATGAATGAATTGAGTTTTTGAGGCATTGAACAATACCAAGTTTGCTCTGCCCCAATCAGAAATTTTAGAAAGATCAGAAGTCAGGCATTCTGTGGTTTCCCTGCATAAACTGTTTGCTTCCTGAAGGGTTTGACATCTACGAAAAGACGTGCAAAAGTGCAGGGTGGTATCATCAGCATAGGAGTGGATAGGACAAGAAGTTTGGTTTAGAAGGTCATTAATGAATAATAAGAGAGTGGGTAACAGGACAGAACCCTGAGGAACACCACTGTTAATAGATTTTGGAGAAGAACAGTGACCGTCTACCACAGCAGCAATAGAACGGTGAGAAAGGAAACTTGAGATGAAGTTACAGAGAGAGGGATAGAAGCCATAGGAGGGTAGTTTGGAAATCAAAGCTTTGTGTCAGACTCTATCAAAAGCTTTTGATATGTCCAAGGCAACAGCAAAAGTTTCACCAAAATCTCTAAAAGAGGATGACCAAGACTCAGTAAGGAAAGCCAGATCACCAGTAGAGTGGCCTTGACAGAATCCATACATAATGATCAGATAGAAGGTTGTAAAGTGATAGATGTTTAAGAATCTTTCTGTTGAGGATAGAATCAAAAACTTTAGATAGGCAGGAAATTAAATCAACAAGACATAGTTTGAGGGATTAGAACAGTCACACTTTTTATGAACAGGCTGAATGTAGGCAAACTTCCAGCAAGAAGGAAAGGTAGATGTTAACAGACAGAGTTGAGTTTGACTAGGCAAGGTGCAAGCACGGAGGCACAGTTTTTGAGAACAATAGGAGGGACCCCATCAGGTCCATAAGCCTTCCGAGGGTTTAACATCATTGCGATGAATTTTAATAGGTAGTAGTAGTAGTAGTAGTAGTAGTAGGAGGGTGGAGGAGAGAGAGGAACAAGCCTTGAATCGTCCAAGGTAGACTTTTTAGCAAAGGTCTGAGCAAGGAGTTCGGCTTTACAGACTGATGTGATAGCAGTGGTGCCATCTGGTTGAAATAAAGGAGAGAAAAAAGAAGCAAAGTTATTGGAAATGTTTTTTGGCTAGTTGCCAGAAGTCATGAGGGTAGTTAGATCTTGAAAGATTTTGACACTTTCTGTTAATGAAGGAGTTTTTGGCTAGCTGGAGAACAGATGTGGCATGACTTCGGGAAGAAATATAAAGCATATGAGATTTTGGGGATGAAAGGTTCAAATACCTTGTGTAAGCCACCTTTCTATCATGTATAGCACAAGAACAGGTCGTGTTGAACCAAGGTTTGGAAAGTTTAGGTCGAGAATAAAAGTGAGAGATATATGCCTCCATGCCAGACACTATCACCTCTGTTATACACTCAGCACACAGTCAGATTAAAAAACTGAGCATCGCATCTTCAGAGCATGTGTGTGATGACAACTTGCCAGTTTTTGATGCCTCCCATTGCAGCAAGTCAAGCATCAGAGCTTTGGTCTGTGGGCTTTACAATTCATCATTTCTTTCTTTCTTTTTCTTTTTTTTTTTTTTTGCAGTGCAAACTTTTCCACCACTTTGTGGAATTTTCCCTCTGTTACATGACATGACAATTAAAAACTTTCAGATTTTGGAATTTTGGGCAGAGAATTCTCAATTGTGCCAACAAAATACAGTACTCACCTGAACCACCTATCAGTCACAAGGCTCCCAGTGAGGTGTGATTGTTCCTGAGTCATGGAAGTCTCCCAAGGTTTCTTCCACTTGCTCTCCGTGTTACCACCTGCAGGGAAAACGCACACATTAATACTCCTGCTGCTTGATACATGTTTGACTCACAACTTAGTCTAGAATTTAACCATTCACTACAACATTACACAGCATGGAATGCACAGCTGAAAACATTTATATGCACATTCAAGAAAGGAAACAACTAAAGAAGCAGATTGTGCAATTTCTAGCCAGTATAGTGCATAGACATGGCTGTGAAAGAAAAGAAATGCTTCATGATGGTCTGGGAGTCAGGAAAGATGTGATAAGTACTAGTAGTTAAAAGAGTTCATCACCAGGTAGGACAAGATGGATAACTAATTTTTTCACACCCTCGTCTCTGGTAAAAGTCACTCACAAAAATGATGGGCCCAGGGCAGGTCTTTTTCCACTCAACCTTCCACATCTTCTAATCTTTGGTGGATTAACTTAACAAGTAAAAGTTTCCATACGAAGGGCGGCAGTTCACTCAAAGGAAGGGGATCAAGTAAATCCATTCACACGTTTTGGCTGTGGGCCTTCCCTCCCCTTCGTCTCTCTCTCTCTCTCTGGCGAAGAAGGTACAGCCGCTAGACATGAAGTGAGGGACGCCGCTTATACTCACATTGTTTACCCAAAAAAGGATGAGTTGACCATTGAGCACATCAATGCTCAGTCATTACTTTCTAGTCTGGACGAAGTAAAATTACTAGTCATTGAGAGAAATATTGATGTTTTATGCGTGAGTGAATCTTGGTTAACGTCTCATACTCCAGATATTTTTATAAATTTTCCTAACTATAAGGTTTTTAGAAATGACAATGGAAGAGGAGCAGGAACATGTATATATGCAAAAAGTGTTTTAAACCCTATCTTAATTAATATTGATGTACCAAAGCAGGAGGGAGTGGAGGATGTCTGGATTAAAATTCAACGTAAGAAATTTCCTTCAATTATAGTTGGGTGTATGTACCGTCACCCTAAGGCGCTGGCTATGTCTTTTGAATACATTCAAGATGTTTTCAAACAGGTGTGTCTGCAAAACAAAAAGGTTTTCATTTTAGGCGATTTTAATGACGATCTGCTCTCGAAGGGAAACAAAGTTGGCAAGATTATTAAGAATAGCAGCCTAACTCAAATTATAGACACACCTACAAGAATAACTTCCTCGACCTCTACACTCCTTGATCTTATCATTACAAACACACCTCAGTGTATTGCATCTAATAATGTCGTACCCCAAGTAATAGCAGACCATGACCTCATCTCTGTTACTGTTAAAGTCAGCAAACCAAAGCGCCTCCCTGTCACCAAAACCTTCAGACAGCTGACTTATTACACCAGTGACATCTTCTCCTCCCTCCTCCTTGATAACGTGTATCGTTTAAATGATATATTTTTAACAGATGACGTTGACAAGCAAGTTTTTATTTTTAACGAAGTTTTTATCCTTTGTCTGGATATGTGCGCTCCGATGGTGACAAAAGTTGTGAAAAGACCACCAACACCCTGGATGAATGATGAGTTACGAAATGCAATCAAAGACAGGGATGAAACACAAATTAGACTCAAAGATGACAGACAGAACAGTTTCTTGCAACAAGTATATAAAACAAAGAAGAATCTTGTAAAGACAAAGATTAGTGAAACTAAATCTAATTACTATAAAAAAGAGATTATAGATTGTAAAGGGAAAACCTCTTCTATATGGCAAGTTGTTAAGGAAATTATTCCTTGTCAAAAAAATGAGTCTAACACTTATGACTTTGATAATGTAAAGGAAAAAGCAGAAGAATTCAACAATTTCTTCTCCAGTGTTGGTGAGACGACCTATAATCGTTCACAGGAATTACTTGGAGCTAATAGTAATTCAACAATAAATCTTAATGACTCTAATACTAATCCTGTACTTCACTTTAGACCAGAACCTGTGAGCATTAACACGGTTATTTTGACAGTTAAACACCTCAACAAAACCCGATCTGTTGGATCTGATGGTATATCACTGCGATTCCTGCAGGATGCTCTTTATGTCATTGCCGCCTACCTGACGTGCATCATTAACACCTCCCTTGTAACAGGCATATACCCCACACAATGGAAGCATGCAGTAATCATGCCTCTTTTCAAATCCGGTAATACCAATATTGTAAATAATTACAGACCTATATCATTGTTACCTATTGTGTCAAAAATAATAGAGAAAATTGTTGCTCATCAACTTGCATGCTACTTAGAAACCAAGAAACTCCTTTCAAATTCCCAACATGGTTTTAGGCCTCGACTATCAACAGAAACAGCTCTCACTGTCATTACGAATAAAATATACAATAATATGGATCACAAAAAAATATCACTATTAACCTTGTGTGATTTATCCAAAGCTTTCAATAGTGTTAGTCACAAAATTCTTTTGAATAAATGCAAGAAGCTCAACATAAGTAAATTCTGGTTAGATAATTATTTGACCAACAGAACCATGTCTGTCCGCTTGAATGGGGCAATATCTAAAGACCAGAAAGTGAACTATGGAGTCCCACAAGGTTCAATTCTTGGCCCGCTATTGTTCGGCATTTATGTAAATGATCTGTCAGAGCATGTTAATGGTTTCATAGTACAATACGCGGATGATACTCAAATATTACACGAAGGCACAGTTAACAATATCCATCAACTCATTAATGATGCTGAAACAACTCTAAGACAATGAAAACGCTATTTTCTGAGTAATGGCCTACTTTTAAATCCAAGTAAAACGCAATGTATTTTCCTAGGCAATCGCCAACTCCTAGCTAAGATTCCTCCTGACACTACCATACATTTTGATGGAGAGAACATACTTCCAAGTTATCATGTTAAGAATTTAGGTGTATTTTGATAAATATATGTTGTTTGATGTTCATTTAAATGAGTTACAGAAGAAGGTGACAGGCATATTAATGTATATAAATCGAATTAGTAAATGTTTTGATAAACCCACACGAATTCTTGTTACTCAATCACTTGCATTAAGCACAATATATTACTGCATTCAAGTGTGGGGATCAACAAACGAAACTCTTCTGTGTAAGGCCCTGAAACTTCAAAACTTTGCAGCTAAAGTAGCAGTGGGAGGTGGCAGGAAATATGACCGTGCATCACCTTTCCTTAAAGAACTTAAATGGCTCAGGGTTAAGGAGAAACATATGTTTGACATTTGCGTAACAATGTATAAAACTTTACGAAGATGTTATCCTGATGGCTTTCTATCCTTTTTATCTTTTAATACTGTAAATGATGTGACAAACAGTAAAACTAGACAAAGAAACAACTTGCATGTTCCCCGGACCAGAACAGACAGCGGTGCCAGGGACCTCACTGTGTTGGGTCCTAAGTTGTGGAACCAACTCCCATCCACCATCACCCTGTCTCAAAATCTAAACAGTTTTAAGACTAACCTCAGGAAACATTTCGAATCTGCAAATATTGTATAAATATTTTAGACATAGGTTAGAAAACGCACAGTGATGAAGCTTTACACCCATATTTTATCCAGCATTTTATGGTCTTATTATCATTTAAACATAATTTTAAGGACATTCATGTATTTTATTTTACTTAGAGGTAGACATTGCACTTTAGTGTAGAAATACTATTTTAGTTACCATGATTATTTTATACTCTTAATATTTTTTAATGACAACATTCTGCAATTTAATCATTTAGTAGTATACTAAGATATTTCAATCTACAGTTTAGTTTTATGACCTCCATATTTATGTAAAGCTATGTGAAATATAATGTACTTAATAACCACTTTCGTGGAATAAAGAATCTGAATCTGAATCTGAATCTCTCTCTCTCTCTCTCTCTCTCTCTCTCTCTCTCTCTCTCTCTCTCTCTCTTTAATAGGCTGTTTGGATAACTATTTCACTCTAGAGAGAGAGAGAGAGAGAGAGAGAGAGAGAGAGAGAGAGAGAGAGAGAGAGAGAGAGAGAGAGAGAGTTTGGCCAGTGCTGGGAGGGGTCGGTGACTTGACACGTATTCCCACACCTGGACACCAGCAACCACCACCACCACTCAGCAGCCTGCAAAGATCCTCAGTGCATGTGAAGTCACTCGGTGTTATCAACAGAGAAGATGGTGACCAGCATGAGGCCACATATTTTTGAGGGCTTCATGGATAGGGTATATCTGTAGGTATATCTGATATTGCTTGTATGTGAGAGAAGAGTTTGTGTCTGTGCTGCCATCTGGTGACAACCACTCGTTCTAAAAGCTCCCCAATATTTAGAGGGGAGTGAGGACGGAAAAGTGGTGAAAGTAGGGGGTTTGGGAGGAGGGGTGGAAGTAAGCCACCTTTATTTAACCCGCCATTATTACCTAACAACCCCAACAGATACTGCTTTATTTCCACCAGTTTTCAGACCTCACCTGCAGCGGCCGCGTCACGGTACCTACCTACCTACACCACGTGTTGCTTTCCTGCCACACCGACGCCGCCCCGTGACACTGACGCCAATATTCACAACACAACGAATACTTGCCGCTGCGTGACAGTCTTCGAGAAGAGAGGGAGGGAGGGAGGGAGAGGCATCAACTCCCCCTCCAACGCGCTAGTGATGGGGTGAGAGGTAATAAGATGGCTCTTGGTAGTTCGCTCGTCTTAAAACACGCAATGAATCAATCGTTATTATTATTTAAATGTTAGTGTCTTTTAGTGCAACATGAAGTCGCTATTTAATATCAACCGATACAATTCGAAAATGAAGCTCGTGAAATGTGGACACTGAGGGAGTAAAAACACGTCATTATGCTGAGGTTGTCGACAGGCGGGGCGGTGCCTCTGTCTGGGGAACTCTTGGAAATGTCGACAACGCAGTGCAACAGTTTAAGGTTATTATTCATTTGATGGCTAATTAGTTAAATGTTTTAAAGTTACAACTTCCGACATCTCACAATGATTTCCTGGAACACAATCGGGAATATTGCCACAGGTATGAACACTAATTGCAGAAAATAATTGCTAGCCTTGGATGAGTGTAGCATAGTAAAGTATAAACACAAGTGGATATTCAAGTACCATGATAGGTAAACATGGCGGTCATCATAACACTAGCAGCAGGCAGCTCCCTACTTGTTTTTGGAGGTAAGAGGCGGTATTTAGACTTATTTTGGCTCCCTACCCAAAAACCCCGCTTTCCCACCAGGTCCCCAACATTGTAGGGGTTACAAGCCGAAAAAAAAATAAAAATAGGAAATGAGAGCCGCGCTGCTAATCTAGTAATTTACCCGATGACAAACTGCAGTGAAGTGAGCTAGTTCTTGATACTAAGTTAAATATACGACCACTGCAGAAAAAAAAAAAAAATCAAACCCTCATTTTCAGAAACAAAACTTGCAAAATTACATCAGAACAACCCAACGACAGGGAAGGCCGCCCTACAATGCCTGTATATGTTACAGTCAATACCTGAATCCAGACAATTTGTAAAGTGACTTATTTTTTTCAGGCAATTTGTGAACTGCCTGGTTAGGTTAGGTTAGGTTAGGTTAGGTTAGGTTATAACCTAACCTAACCTAACCTAACC
>NC_087161.1:16040913-16050913 GCF_035594125.1 Scylla paramamosain
TATATATATATATATTTATATATATATATATATATCTTTTTCCTTTTTTTTTGTTTTAATCGTCCCTATTGAGTTGATTATGAGCAGCATTATTGAGTTTCTTCCAGTCGTACATCACTGCATCTGGGAACCACTTACTTACTTGCTATGTATTTCATAAGTGTCTATAAATCTGACGTATTCTATAAAATACACACACACAGAGAGAGAGAGAGAGAGAGAGAGAGAGAGAGAGAGAGAGAGAGAGAGAGAGAGAGAGAGAGAGAGAGAGAGAGGGGGGGGGGGGGCGAGGGAACACACTGCAAGAGGAGAGTAATGGCGAGAGATGCAAGGTTGTAGATGGTGAGAGGGAAGAGAGTGGAGAGAGAGGGAGAGGAACTGAGATGAACGATGGATAGAGATGGTGTGGTGTGTGTGTGTGTGTGTGTGGTGTGTGTGTGTGTGTGTGTGTGTGTGTGTGTGTGTTTGTTGTGCGCTCGTGCGACCATGGGAATTGATTTGAACTGAAGTGAATTGAATTTATTCTTTCTCGGATTTTAAGTTCAAAGTATGGAGAACAGGCTCCTGTTATTATAAACATTGCTTCATCCAACAAATACACACACACCCACCCACCCACATTCCCCCTCTCTCTCTCTCTCTCCTCTCTCTCCTCTCTCCTCTCTCTCTCTCCTCTCTCTCGTCTCTCTCTCTCTCTCTCTCTCTCCACACGCAAAACCAAATATGCAGACACAAAAAAAAAAAAAAAAAAACACACACAAAATCAAATAAAAAAACAATTCACTCAGAACATTTCATTGGCACTGCATGATAACAATTCTACACACACACATGACAGTTCCCTCGTTTCCTCTCCCTTCCCTCTCTGCATGGGCGGTTTTATAAAGTATTCAGGGCAAGGTTTCATCCTCATCTTCTCTCCGCCGGATTAGAGATCACACAGTCATTAAAAAAAGAAAGATTTCTTTTTTTTTTTTTCAATCAGCTCTAATTTCATAGTTCCTTTATAGTAAGTTTATCTCCTCGTCTTGCATCGAGCATCGGAGGGAGGATTAGGTGAAGCGGGAGATGAAGGGGGCGGAGGAAGGGAGGCATGGAGAGATGAAGGGAAGGGAAGGGGAAAGATTAAAGGCATGAGGAAGGGGGACAGAATGTGTAATGGAGAGATGCAAAAAGATGAATGGAGGGAGACTGGAAGGTACAGTGTTAGACAGAGAGAGAGAGAGAGAGAGAGAGAGAGAGAGAGAGAGAGAGAGAGAGAGAGAGAGAGAGAGAGAGAGAGAGAGAGGATTGTTTAGAAATGATGTGTGATACTATTCAGACTGTTTCATCTCTCTCTCTCTCTCTCTCTCTCTCTCTCTCTCTCTCTCTCTCTCTCTCCCTCTCTCTCTCTCTCTCTCTCTCTCTTCATCTCAGTTTTCATTTCTATCAACCCTCATTTATTTTATTTTCCTCTTCATTTGTCTGTCCTCACTTACATCTGATCAAAATTACTTCTTATCTTTTTCTATCTCAGTTCCCATTTATCTTCCTCTCTTTTGCATCTCTGATCTCTACGTTTCTGTATTACTAACTTGAGCTTCTCTTCCTTGCATTTCTCCCTCTCTTCCTCTTTCACATACAGTCCGTCCTTCAATTTTCTCTCCTCCTCTTTCTCCTTCCTCCTTCTCCTCATCCTCTTCGTTCGCTTACCGTTCTTTTTTTTTTTCCCTCTTTCTCCATTATTGCCTTCATTTCAAGTCTCCTCTTCCCTAGATTTCCATACGTCCCTTTTCGCATTTTTCATCCTTATCTCTACCTCCTTCTCTGATATTCCTTCATTTTCTTTATTCTTTTCCCATATCCTTTTTTTTTACATTAAGTGTCTCAAATGTTTACCTTATGTTTTTATTTATTTATTTATTTATTTTTTACTTTTCTATTATGTGTTCTTCTTTTCGTTGTTCTATCATTTCGCGTCTACATCTTTTCAGTCTTTCAAATTTATTCCTTCCATTTCGTGTTTTTTTTTTTTTTTTTGTCTCAGATTTACTCTTAAATTTCTTCAATTATTTTTCCTTACACATTTCTGTTTTCATTATTTTCAATACTCTATTTACATTTTTTTTTATTATTATTTCGTTTTATGAGCAATCATCTTTCTTCTTCATTTACTTTGTATTGCACCTCTTTTATTTCTCTTTCTCTTCTCTGGCTATGCAATTTTCCTATTTCATTAATTTCATCCTATCATATTTGTTTTTCACTATGACTATTTTCTAGAATCTCTTCATAATTTCTTTGTTTTTATAATTTATAACGCATTTTGTCTATTTCGCTCATTCCGGAAATATTTCTCCTTCTCCTCCTTCATCTTCATTTGTCATTCTGTTTTCACAGTAGTTTTCCACTTTTCCTTATATTCATTAATTCGACAGATATTCCTTCATCTCTCTCTCTCTCTCTCTCTCTCTCTCTCTCTCTCTCTCTCTCCTCTCTCTCTCTCTCTCTCTCTCTCTCTCTCTCTCTCTCTCTCTCTCTCTCTCTCTCTCTCTCCCTCTCTCTCTCTCTCTCTCTCTCTCTCTCTCTCTCTCTCTCTCTCTCTCTCTTTCATCTTCCCATGCCTTCAATATTATTTTATCAGTACACTCTTTCTTTCCTATATTTCATGTTCATCCATTCACTCTCTATTCCTCCATTCCACAAGTATTCCATCTTCTTCACTTTTTTCTTCTTTCCATTCATTTTTCATCATCTTCCCTTGTTCTTTGGACCATGCAATCTTTCATTCTTAAATTTATCATCATCTTCTCTCCCTCTATTACGTCATTTTACAAATATCCTATCTCCTTTTTAACCTTCCTTCTCTTCTCTTCATCATTTCCTTTCCTTCTTCCTCTTTTCCCTTGGCTACGCTCTCTTTCCTTCTTAAATTTCGAATATTCATCTTTCCTTTCTGCTCCTTCCTTCCAAAGGTATTCCTCATCGTTCTTCATTTTCCACGTCTTTTTTTTCTTCCCTTTTTCTCTTTCTCTCCTTTTTCTGTTCTCTTCAATATGCATTTTTTTTCATTCTTAAATTTGGTACCATCTCTCATTCTATTCTTTCATTCCATATTTACTGTTTTTTTTTTATCTTTCGTCTCTTCTTCTGTTCCATTCCATTTTATCTATTTTCTTACCCATGTACTTTTCCTTTTTTTTTACTTGGTATCTTTAAATTTCCCCTGTATTCGCTTATTTCAGAAATATTTCACCTTTTTTTTCATATTCTCTTGTCTTCATTCATTTTTTTTTAATGCTTTTGCTTTCCTTCTTATTTTCTCTTGGACATGCACTCTTCTTCTTCTTTCTCTTCCTCCTCCTCTTCTTGTTCTCGTTAGTGTTCTTGTTCTGTTGTCCCCTTGGTCATACACTCTTTCTTTTTAATTTAGAAAGTTACTTTACTAAAAGTGTTTCCCTAAAAAGTTGTTTCCCTTCGTTTCTCTTGGATATGCTCGCTTTTTCTTCTTCTTTATTCCCCTCCTTCTCTTCTTGTTATTGTTCTGTTGTTCCTTTGGCCAAGCACTCTTTCCTTCTTTAACCCAGTAAGCTAATGTGGTGTTACTAAGACTGAGTTCCACTTTAACATATATATATATATATATATATATATATATATATATATATATATATATATATATATATATATATATATATATATATATATATATATATATATATATATATATATTTTTTTTTTTTTTTTGTACCCATACGAAGGGCAATTTTAGTGTGACTATACCCGTTTATTGTCCTTTATTGCATACTACTTCACTTTCGCTCTAATTCCATTGCCCACGTTGATTTGATGTTTGTTGTTAATGCAGAGCGCGCGTAGATTTAATAGGAGGCAGTAACGTCCTTCACCACACGTTATGTACTCCCCTCCTCCCCCCCCCCCTCTCTCTCTCTCTCTCTCTCTCTCTCTCTCTCTCTCTCTCTCTCTCTCTCTCTCTCTCTCTCTCTCTCTCTCTGTCTCTGGCAACAATCCTGTGCTACTTGGTGTCATAAAGTTCCGTGCAGCGCTCAAAGCAAAACTGGCAAATAAAGGAATACATACAGATAAACAAGTGCAAGTAATTCCACATACAAAAACAAGACAAAAGGACAAAAGAGAAGAAAATAGAAGAAAACGAAATACGTTGAAATCTTACACCTATCTAGTCTTAATTAGTCACAGAAGTGAAAATAATGATTTAATAAAAAAAGAAAAAATATCTCTACAAATACAAAAGAGCAAATAAACAAGTGCCTGTAGCTCCACACAGACACGTGACACAACACATCCAAATTCAACATTTCGTGGGAATTCCCGCTCACCTGTGAAGAAAATGAGTGAAAATAAAAATACACATGTAGAAATAAAAAGAATGAATAAATAAATGCATACATAAAATTTTACACTCCAATGCACAATAAAATAAAGGCAGCTTCCCCACATTTCGTCTAAATGTAACATTTAAATTCTTCACTGAACTAAACTGGAAAAAAAACAGAGAAGTTTTATTTCGCAACAATAAAACAAAATAAACAAATACATACTACTCAACACCAATACTTAACAATATATTAGGTTCAAGTTTTTAATATTTAGTCAAAATGTAGCGCTTAAAATATTACCTAAATTACATACATAAACTATTTTCTTTAAACAACAGAGAGAGAGAGAGAGAGAGAGAGAGAGAGAGAGAGAGAGAGAGAGAGAGAGAGAGAGAGAGAGAGAGAGAGAGAGAGAAATATGGATAAATAAAGAAACAAAAATCATCAATATTAATAAAAAATACAACTGCAATAATAATAATAATAATAATAATAATAATAATAATAATAATAATAATAATAATAATAATAATAATAATAATAACAACAACAATAATAATAATAATAATAATAATGAAGGAGTATGGAGTTGAGTTTATTCACGACCGGTTTCACCTACATCTTTTTCAGGGGAACTGGCTTTGTTCCGGTCCAGAGCCTCCTTGTATTGGCATGGTGGCAACTCACGGTGCGCCGCTGAACCCACTATGCCAATATAAGGAGGCTCTGGACCGGAGCAAACCCAACTGAACAAAAGATAATAATAATAATAATAATAATAATAATAATAATAATAATAATAATAATAATAATAATAATAATAACAATAACAATAAAAATAATAATAGCATCCCATTTCCAATTCTTCATCTAAATCCAAAGCCTAAAATAGATACTCAACTCATACTCATACCCAACCCTAGTGAAAACTATGAAAAAAAATATATATATAAGCAAAATAAATAAATAAATAAATAAATAAATAAGTAAATAAATAAACACGCAGAGTTGAAAACTTAACAGTACCGCATTCCAAATTTAATGTGAACAGAGAGCATCAATCTTCGCAGCACTGTAATGAAAAGAAAAACGCTTCTTATACAAACAAACTAACTAAACAAATGCAAATAATTGAGTGAAGCAGAAAAAGAAAAAGACATTTCGCACTGTTTAAATGCAACACATACATTTCCACTAAATTGTAAAGCAACATTAAGTTCTAAAGTAAATAAACATAAAAATGTATACTAGGCGAAAAAAAAGATTAAAAAAACATGAAAAAAAAAATCTGCCTTATAACTTAATGTGAAATGAAAATAAAAAGTTAGGTTTGTTGGTGCGTGGTAATGGAAGACACAGGTCTTTTCTTGACATTAATCAAAAGTTCATACCATTTTTGAAAGCTCTGGAAGTTTTCTTCCTCTTAATCCAAAGTTCATACCATTATTTCCTTATTAACGTAAGAGAAAAGTATTAATCCCTCTTTCTCTCCTGTGACCCTGACCTCACCTGCCCACCAGCTCACCTGAAAGGGGAACCTTTAATTTCTTTATTTTCAGTGTATTCATGCGAGAACAAAGAAGTATTTCGCAGAGAATAGACGAAAACAGTAGATCATTTTCTTTCTCTCCTGAACTCAGAAACCCACTCCTTTCATGCGTTTGTTGACCAAGACACACTACCTAGCCTTATTATTTTGGTATGCATAAGAAAAAAAAAATTTTCCCAGAAAATGCTTAAAAGACATTTTCTCCACTTCTGAACTGTACAACACACTCACGCCACTGAACAAAAAACCTTAAACAAGAAGAAAAAAACAATTTCATATGAGGTGGATGAAAACAACAATTAAGTTTCCTTCACCCGTGTTTTTGCCAAAGCTACACCACCTCACCTCACCGATTATTTTCACATAAACGAGAGAGCGAAAGCCTTCATCACCCCAGACTGTGAAAAAAGCAACAGATTACTTCTCCGCACTCCTGACCCCCGGGATCCACCCATGCCTTTGGTCAATAAACACTGCCTTCCTGACATTATTGTTATTTGCACGTGAGCAAAACCTACATACTCACATAATGGATAAGAGGAAATAATATTGCCTTTTCTTCACTGGAACGCTGGAATCCACTCGTCTCATTCAATGATATCTTACTTGATAAAATATTTTTACTTATACTAAACAAAAAAGAAAATCACCTTGGACAAAATATAAATTTAGCAACATAGCTTTTCTTCATTCGACCTCAGAAACTCACTCACAGTTTTTGCCTCACCTCGTCGTCAGCAATTACTTCCTCTAAGAGAAAATACAAACTGATAACAGGAAATCAAATCTATACTTCGGTCTAACTAACGTGGAAAAGGCAACATACATTCCCTTCATCTTTGACATCCTGAATACACGTGTCTGATAAGCCAACAAACATCACTTCATTCCGACTCGAGTAACCTATTTACCCTCCCCTAACACACTGAATAAACTATGCATTATTATTTTTGCAGCGACAAACAACATATTTCCACTTACAAGAGTGCACCACAAGCTTCATTCACCGTCGAGTATGAAACAAAGGAGAAATAATGCTGCCCTCCTCCCCCTTCCCTCCAGGCTGCTACAAAACATCATCATCCCTCAGACAGGCGTAACGCGACCCGCACTTTATATAAGGAACAATACTATGACCTTTCCCTCTCCAGGATCAAAAGGTTACCCTGTAGAAGATAGAAGTACACGAGGAGGGCACCACATCTAATCCTTCACTTCTACATTTCTACGTACAAAATATCACCAGTAATTAATACAAAACTAAGCACCGACCCTCACTTTGTAAGGAACAACATAATCCTTTCCCTCTTCAAGATCAAAACGATCAACCATAGAAGTAAACGAGGAAGGTACTCCATCATTGCCCTCACCTAAATTTCAATGTACAAAATATTAATAATGCAAGACTAAACACGTCATCAATTTAAACTGTGTTTCAGTATATGACCTGTGATCCTTCCATCCCTTTATTAATAAATATTTCCCTTAAGCAAAATGAACACGACTAGCAGACACACACAAACCATACACACTTAATTATATATATATATATATATATATATATATATATATATATATATATATATATATATATATATATATATATATATATATATATATATATATATATATATATATATATATATATATATATATATATATATATATATATATATATATCATGGATACACAGAAAAAGAATAAAAAGTTGATACTTTTCTTCGCAGAATACAAGACCACTTAAGAGACCAGTAGGAGGTGAGTCAAACGTTGTAAGTGATTGCAGGAGAATTAGTCAAAAAGCAAAATGTGTGAAACAAGCAGCAACAATATGTGACTTATAAAATCCCTATGAGAAAATAAATAAAATAATTTGCCTTGATACACGTGGCAGGTACAAACACATCTCACATCATCTTCAGACAAACTATAATCCCACACACACTCACTCACTTCACACAGGCAGCTGTACAATGACTTATTCTCACCCTCCAAAACACTGAAAATTATTAAATTTATTCCTCAAACTAGAATAATTTCTCTGAGCGTTATGAAATTGTCAGGTACAAGTTTCGAAACATACCTCTTAGTAATCAAATATTTCAAATATTTTAGTGTTTGCACTTTAATTTCCGTTCGGTAATAGCGTCTAGAGCTACTCAGGTGACGAAACAATTACTGTCGTGCCGTCATCTAATGGTCAAATGGTCGAAGTTCAACCAATAAATACAGTAATATATATTACAAAAAAAAAAAAAAAAAGATCTTGGAATTACATAGGAAACACAAACATATCCTAGAATACATGTTGGTAGTATTCTATACCGAGGGAATCTGCTGCCTACGTAACACTACAGGAGGAGGCAGTAGACACCTGCCGAAACGATAATTACTCCCAGTGATGTCTGAAGCTCTGTGATCTTATCAATAACCCAGCTGTGACCTCACTGAACGTTTCCCTTTGTGTCTCACAACACGGGGGCGGTCACAGCCTGCCCTCTAAAGACAACTTTCTTCCTTCACACAAAACTATATGCACACACACCCTTCACTCAAAGTTCTAAAGTAATATGGCGACTCCTACACCAGCCTCGGAGTCTGCATCTGGGGAAGGGACCACAAATGTCCCGAGGTCGGATTGCTCTTCTGGTATCGAAATTAAGTGTCTTGACATACCCCTCAACATTTTCTTCATTAACTTCTGCAACATACCCGGCCTTACATCTAATTTTCAATATATAGTACATCACCTCTCCTCTACTAAACCACATCTTTTCATCATTGAAACACAGGAGTCTGAGGCAACTGATGGTAACAAATTTTGTTCCCCTCCTACTTTCTCTATCCTCATTTTCGATCCAAAGCTGGAAGTTGCGTTTATGTGCGCAACGACTTAACCTTTTCTCGTGCCCACACTCTTGAATCTTCCGAGCTTTCCACCATCTACATCTACAGAGTCACTCTCAAACTAAATTTACCTGTGCTGTATACTTCTCACCTAACTCCTCTGACTATGAGAAATTTTTTGACCACTTATCTTCCAAAGTGGAGCACATTCTGACTCTTCCCTTTTGCGGAGATCTCCATTCTTGGAGACTTCAATGTTCACCACCAGCTTTGGCTTTCATCTCATTTCACTGACCATCCTGGTGAACTAGTCTTCAACTCTGCTATCCTCCACGACCTAGAACAACTAGTGCAACACCCTACTCGTTTTCCTGACCGTCTTAGGAATACGTCCAACATTCTTGATTTCTTTCCTAACCTTTAATCCTGCTTATGCTGTCACCCTTTCTCCTCCGTTGGGCTCCTCCGATCACAATCTCATATCTGTATCTTGTCCTATCGCTCCAGTCCCTTCTCAGGATCCCCAAAGGCGGAGATGCCTCAAACGTTTTCCATCTGCTAGTTGGGGGGACCTGAGGAGGTATTTTTCTGATTTTCCTTCCGTGTCAGAGACCCGTCTCTGTGTGCTGAACACATAACAGAGGTAATAGTGTCTGACTTGGAGGCGTACATTCCTCACTCTTTCTCTCGACCTAAACTTTTCAAGCCCTGGTTTAACACAGCCTGTTTCCATGCTATACATGATGAAGAGGTGGCCCACAAAAGATATTTGAGCCTTCCATCACCTGAATTTCATGCGCTTTATATTTCTGCCCGGAATCGTACTAAGTCTTTTCTCTAACTAGCCAAAAACTCCTTCATTAATAGAAAGTGTCAAAATCTTTCAAGATCTAACTCCCCTCGTGACTTCTGGCACCTAACAAAAAACATTTCCAATAAATTTGTATCTTCATCTTTCCCTCCTTTACTTCAGCCTGATGGCACCACTGCCATTTCACCTGTTTCTAAAGCTGAACTCTTCGCTCAAACCTTTGCTAAAAATCTACCTCGGATGATTCAGGGCTTGTTCCTCCCTCTCCTCCACCCTCTGACTACTTTATGCCACCCATTAAAATCTTTTCCCCTAAGTGTTTTTTTTTTTTTTGTGACCTCATGACCTTTCGTTCGTGAGCCGCGGCTTTTCGTGCTTTCATCAACTTCCCTGTGTGGCGTGTTTATCTGTATGTCTTTAGAAAAATTATTGTACCATATTATTTTTTATAAT
>NC_087161.1:16063413-16123413 GCF_035594125.1 Scylla paramamosain
TGACTTGAGCAAAGTCGAAAATGTGATGAAAAAATGTGTACCTGTGAACCTGCAGCTTGTGAGTGACCGGAGAGAGAGAGAGAGAGAGAGAGAGAGAGAGAGAGAGAGAGAGAGAGAGAGAGAGAGAGAGAGAGAGAGAGAGAGAGAGAGAGAGAGACTACGTAATTAGTTTTGTAGTCCCTGAATGTAACGGGAGCAAAGGGAACAAAAACGGAATAAACATGAACAGTAGGAACACATAAGAAAAGGAGAAATTAAGATTACAAGGAGGAGGATGAGGAGCAAGTCAACGAAAGAAGAACATATAGGAATAAATAAGAATAAACAGGAAGAGCAGACACCAGGATTATGAAAAAGGAGAAAAGAATGGGAAATACATATGAATCATAGGAATACATAGGAAGAGTATAACAGAGGAAGAGTGGATACTAAGATTAGAAGATAAACAAAAAATAAATACATAAATAAGTGGCAATACATATGAGGGACAGATATTAAGGTGGAGAAAAATGGGAAGCACGTAGGAATAAGTAGGAATACATGGACAGAGCAGGTGCCAAGATTAGAGGGAAAAGAGTGTGAAATACATAGGAAAGAATACGTAGTAATACATAGGAGAAGATATTATGATACGACGAGAAAAGAAAATTGTAGAAGAAAAATATGGGGAATCTTGAAAGAAGAGAAGAAAAGAAGAGGTTGGAAGAGAGAAAAAAAGATTGAAATAACGATGATATATGTAGACAGGGAAGAATGTAAAAAAAAAAAAAAAAAAGGAGATGAAAAAGAAATGATGATTATACAGGTATGCATTAAAGATACATGAGAAGAACTGATACCATGACAGAAGAAGAGAGGGAATACATAATAATACATAAAACATATACATAAATCACAATGACGTAACAAAAGAGAGCGGATAATAATAAGAAAAAAATAATATATAGCAATACACAGAAAAAAAAAATACCTTGACAAGAGGAGGAAGAAAGATGAAGAAAAGGAAAATACATAGATACCTAGAAACACACATGCAAAGAAGAAATAACATAGATATCTACTGAACTAAGAGATACTGACAAAAAAAAAAGTGTGAGGGAGAAAAGGACGGAGTACAGCACGGTGGAGGAGGAAGTGAAGAAGGAGGAGGAGGAGGAGGAGGGGGAGGAGGTGTAAGTAGTGGTGGTGGCGGGAAGGGGTGAGAGTAGCAGGAACCATGATAGGTCAAGAGATAAAGCAACACAAAACAAGGTAATATCCAGCGTACAATGGCATGAAAAGAAGCAACAATAAACTCGATTGGCAAGAGTAACAGTGAAAACGAAAGGGAGAGAAAGGTCGCATCTTTTTCCGTTGTGATATTGTGAATAATATATGCGTGCCTTATATTGTAAGTCACTGCTTACTGTTAAGAACACACTGCGCTGTACAGGGAATAAATCATCGTCAACATCGGACACAGAAACCAGACAAAAAATTAAAGTGTCAAAAAGCATAAGTAAAGCCCCCCCCCAAAAAAAAAAACAAGAAAATAAAGAAATATATGAAAGTAAAAAAATAAATAAATAAAAAAATAAAAAGAAGTCTAGTATTCTGAAACGCGTTGCTCTCTCATAAAGAATATTTTTTAGTCATCATTAATATTAGTTTTTTTTTTCAGTTTTTCCTCAATTAATGATGCAAAAACCTTATTTTTTTTTTACCACTGGAATCATGAAAACGTTCTTGAAGACTTTCACAACACCCAATGAAGCTAAAATTCATCAAGATAAGACGAATGTCTTTCTCTCTTCCCTCTCCCTTCCTTCCATCTCTCATTCTTCATCTCACGCCCCTTCTTTCTTCCTCCCTCCCTCCTTCCCTTCCCCTCCCACCTCCCTCCCGCTTGCCTCCCTCCATCACGTTGCAGACCTTCATTCACTCAGAGTTAATCCATCACATCTACTCTCTTGCTTTTTCTCTTTTTCCCTCTTCTCCGTTCTCTCCTTCCATGTTTCCATTCATCCACCAAGCCACTCACGCCTCTATTCCTCCTTTCCTTGCTTTTATCTTCCTCGTTGTAGTTCTGTAGAATGTGGTCTACAGAGCTACAAGCATGCATCGCTCATTTACGAATAAAAATTATAAACAAAACTACTTATTCCATTGCTGAGGAAGAATGAAAACTGCAACACAAATTTTCCCATAAAGGAGAGAAAAAGGCGTGGAGAAAATATGATAAAAAGAAAAAAAAGAGCTGAAATGTTGCATGACTTATGTACGAATATGAAAATATGAAAATGCCTAATTTTTCAGTAAGAAGATAAAAAGTCTATAATCTAACTTCGAATAAAGGAAGGAATCTCATCAAATCTGTTTATTTGTCAAGTGTGGAACAAGGAAAAAGGATGGCGAGTTCTGCTGGGATCATGAAAGGCCCTTGATGTGCCGGGGACGTGAAGGACGCCCCCCACACGAAGGAAAGGAACACAAGAACCCCGGGAAACCTTTATGGACATTTGTGGAAAATTTTGGAGCCAGTCTGGAACAAATAAAAAGTTATAGGGACTCACTAAAAGGGAGAGATAAAACGAGCAGAAGGTGTTAGGAAGTCTGTGGAAAGTTAGTGCGGGGATCCAGTGTAGAATAAAAATATCTATGGGGATTTTGGGCGTAGGCTCAGTCACGGGGGTATTTGGGGGAGAGTGTAGGGGAAATATACCAAAGTGTAATGAGCTTTAGGGAAAAGTTTACGAGGAGTTAGGGAAAGTTCAAGGGAAATCACGGAGATTATGGGTCTTAGGGGAAGGTATTTAGTGGGGAGAGAAATTGTGAGGCTCAAGAAGGATGGGGAAGAGTACCACAGAGAGGAGGAGGCTGGAGGAGGCAAGACAAGAGAGAGAGAGAGGAAAACGGTAGAATAATTGGGTGGAAAGTTGAGAGAAGGGAGAGAAAAAAGTGAGCAGAAAAGATAAAAAAAGAAAAAAGTTCAAAGGTGAATGATAAACGAAAATATGGAATAATGTAAAAGAAAACAAATGAACATGGAAAAAAAAAGATGAAGGGAAGATGAAAAAAATAGGACAAAACCTGAAGAGAAGAAAGGAAAGAGAAGACGGGAAGAAGATGGAAGAGGTTAAAGTAATGATAACGTAGATAAATGGGGAAGATACAAAAGAAACCAACGAATAGAGATGCAAAACATGGCAAAAGGACTAAAAAATATGGTAAAAAAAACAGAATGAAGGAACGGAGCCGAGATTCAGAACAAGAGAAGGGAGATGGAAAAGGAAGAGAAGGAAGAGGAGGAAGAAGGAGACTGGAACATTGAGGAGACGGAGGGAGGGAGGGAAGGAGGGGGAATGAGGCCTGCAGAATATGGGGTTGAAATCTCCTAAACAAGGCATTAGTTGGGCCGCAGACTCTCCTCACAAGGGACCTGCCAGAAGTAATAATTTTCAGTAGGAAGGAAGAAAAAGAAAGAAGGATGGCGCAATGGGAAGAAAGATATATATAGACAGATAGGAAGGACGGGAACCAACACAGGACAGGAAGGAGAGGAAAAACAAAGGATAAGAAAGAAGAGAGAGAGAGAGAGAGAGAGAGAGAGAGAGAGAGAGAGAGAGAGAGAGAGAGAGAGAGAGAGAGAGAGATTCTTGCATTTCAATCACTTCCTTTAAATGAACAATGAGAACGAAGAAAACTCCAAATGCATCAAAAGACAGCTGAAAAATGCATAACACTTAATGAAACAAGAAATTGTAAAAAAAAATGTATGCAAATAAACAGGAAAAAACCACACACACACAAACACACACACACACACACACACATTACAAATTTCTACAAATCATATGCAAACTATTAATTAATTCCCAGAAGAATTCGCAAAGAACATTAAACAAGAGAAGTGGAATTTGACATAAAACAGTGTGTGTGTGTGTGTGTGTGTGTGTGTGTGTGTGTGTGTGTGTGTGTGTGTGTGTGTGTGTGTGTGTGTGTGTGTGTGTGTGTGTGTGTGTGTGTGTGTGTGTGTGTGTGTGTGTGTGTGTGTGTGTGTGTGTGTGTGTGTGTGTGTGTGTGTCAGGCCCAAAGAAAAAAATCTTTAAACCCGCGTACAGGATGAAAACACTACTTTAGAGAGGTGGGAAAGACTGGTTGAGGACAAAGATGATCTGCAACTCTGGAGGGCTATAAATTGGAAGGGAGAAGTTGGTGGTGAAAATAATTCAAATGTGTGCCCATCTGATGATGATTTTAAAGATTATTTTGAAACTAACTTTAACCCTCCCGACAATGTGAAACTTACTGAATGTGACTTTTCCACCGATGTGTCTATACCCCTGTTAGATGACCCTATTGACCCATTAGAAATACAACAACAAGTGAAGCAATTGAAACCAGACAAAGCTTCAGGTCCTGATGGCGTATCACCCGGTATTGTTAAATTATTGCCAGTACAATGATTGTGTATATGTGTGTTTTGTTTAATAATATATAGTACTCTGGTAGTTACCCATTAGCTTGGACAAGGGCAAAGTTAGTTCCAATTTTTAAGAAGGGTGACAGGACAGATGCGAGAAACTATAGGGGAATAAGTATAATAAACAGTATTGTCAAGGTGTACGACATGGTGTTGTGTGCGAGACTGAGACAGTGGTTTACACCTTTCAGGGAGCAAGCTGGTGCTCAGGAGAAGAGAGGGTGTGTGGAGAACACAGTGGCTCTCAGGTTGTTATGTGACATGGCTAGGAGGAGGAAATTAACTCTATTTGTAACATTCATTGACTTTTCCCAGGCCTATGACAGAGTACCTAGACATAAATTATTTTATGTGTTACGAAGATTAGGATGTGGCTCAGCTATGATATGTGCACTTATTGCTATGTATACTGTGACAGAAAGCTTGGTCGGAACAGCGGTGGTCTTAATAACTCTAGGTGTGAGGCAAGGATCACCCACCTCATGTTTACTTTTTATCATCTTGGTTAATGACCTTATAAGATTAATTAAAGAAGGGTGTGGACATGATGGATTTTTACAATGGCTACATATACTTGTACTAATGGACGATACGGTGCTATTATCGACAAAGAGGGCAAATATGATGAGAAAGGCATCTTTGTTACAAGATTATTGTACAGAATATGGCATGAAAGTTAACCAATCCAAGACAAAGTTTTTTTGTGATAAGCGGCAGTGAGAGGGATCGTGAACCTTTGGTGGTGGGCGACTTGGTGGTGGAACATTGTGACACATACGAGTATGTGTATTTAGGGTCACCGTTTACCAGCGATGGTTCAACCACCTCTGCCGTCAAAGTCCATGCTAATAATAAGATGTCACATGTGTTAAAGTTTGTGTCTTATGTCACGAAAAATAATGATATTCCGTTTGTGATAAAGAAGCGTGCATTTGATGCAGCTCTCATGTCATCACTAATTTATGGTTGTGAATCTTGGATAGGAGCTGATCTGAAAACGATGGTGAAGTTGTACAATTGGTGTCTAAAAAGATCATTAGGAGTGAGAAAACTAACATGTAATGACATTTGCTACGTGGAGTCAGGGTATCCACCTTTCAAGGACTTAATCAGGCACAGACAACACAAATTTTTATATAGTATGTGGCATGAGAGGTCAGGATATGATGATGATCCATTAGCCTTCACAATTAGGATAACAGTAAACTCTAACACTCCAACCAGCCGGACCGTCAGAGAGATGATCAACACGAATGTACCGGACCTGAGCTTGGTAATGCAGAAATTAAAAGATGACATGGTAAACAGTAACTCCTCAAGACGCACAACATATAAGGATATTAACCCAGATTTATTGGTACACCGTATATATACAGTGAAGCATGCAGTAAATGATATTCATAGAGTATCATTCACACAATTTCGAGTAAGTGGACATAGTTTAGCGTGTGAGACTGGCAGGTGGAATAAAAAAAAAACAGAGGTCGACTGGAGGTGAATGAGAGGCTGTGTGTGTGTGTGGAGGGTTACAAACAGAGAGACATGTAGTGCAGGATTGTCAGTTAACACAGCAACTTAGAGATCAATACCAGTTCTCCACTTTAGAGCAATTGTTTGGGGATCAGTTTACGCCAGAGATTATGTGTAAGATTGTTCATAACATTTTGACCATATATTAAAGAAGTAATAAATTATACTTGTATTTAATATGTTTCGTACGATTGTGGGATTAGTGAGGATTTGATAATTATAGTAGTGCGTAGATGTCATGAATATGATTGTTTATATATATTTTATAAACAAGGGTCCTAAGAATAGTGTTTATGTTTAGCTCGTTTATTTTGTAATAATAGACTTCTAGTAACTAACAGATGATGGACTACAAGTAGGAAGTGATAATAATTTAATATTATCTTGTAGATTATGTAATACCATTATGTACAGTCCATTGGTATTATCTGTTTGCTGTGCTCAATAAAATATCTATCTAATATCTATCTATCTACCTGTGTGTGTGTTTTAGCTTGCCTGCCAGTGTGTGTGTGTGTGTGTGTGTGTGTGTGTGTGTGTGTGTGTGTGTGTGTGTGTAAATATTTAAATAGGTACATGGGCACTATTACAATGACATCAGTGTAAGACCAGCAGAGGAGCGCCGCTGTCTTTCCGTAGAGAGCAGTGAACACGTTGCCGCCACGCCGAGTCCCGCCAGTACAAATCTAATAAGACTTTGCGGGGTTTTATATCTAATGACGGAGGACACAGCTTTATGAGAAATCATTACTAAAAATATGATTAAATCTTCTACACAATACGATTTCTATTTTATTTTTGCAAGAGACACGATGTAATACCTCCAGTAACAATGCTGATGCTGTACAGGACACGATGTAATACCTCCAGTAACAATGCTGATGCTGTACAGGACACGATGTAATACTCGTACCTCCAGTAACAATGCTGATGCTGTACAGGACACGATGTAATACCTCCAGTAACAATGCTGATGCTGTACAGGACACGATGTAATACCTCCAGTAACAATGCTGATGCTGTACAGGACACGATGTAATACCTCCAGTAACAATGCTGATGCTGTACAGGACACGATGTAATACCTCCAGTAACAATGCTGATGCTGTACAGGACACGATGTAATACCTCCAGTAACAATGCTGATGCTGTACAGGACACGATGTAATACCTCCAGTAACAATGCTGATGCTGTACAGGACACGATGTAATACCTCCAGTAACAATGCTGATGCTGTACAGGACACGATGTAATACCTCCAGTAACAATGCTGATGCTGTACAGGACACGATGTAATACCTCCAGTAACAATGCTGATGCTGTACAGGACAGAAAAAGCAGAACAATTTCTCACAACTACTCAGGCAGTGAAACAGGAAGCAGTAAAACAAAGAGGGCGCAGACCAATTTTAAGACTAAAAAGAAAACCTTTCCAGTCGAGACACAAACACACCTACACACTTTCATCACAACGCAACACCTTTCAACCAGAAAAAAAATAAAATAAATAAATTAAATAAAATACAATACGCGGCGAGGCGAGGCACGAAGGGAAAAACAACACACAAACATGAATTCCATTCACGCAACCAACTTGTACCAATGACTAACAACAAGTGGCAGTGCCGCAGGCGGCGGCGGCGGCGGCGGCGGCGGCGGCGGCGGCGGCGGCGGCGGCAGCAGCGGCAGCAGCAGCGGCAGCAGCAGTGGCGGCGGCAGCAGCAGCAGCAGCGGCAGAAAACGAGGAAGGATGAACGGAAGGCGCAGAAGACGATGAAAAAAAAAAAAGAAGGAAAAAGGGAAGGAAGGGCGAAACATTGAGACGAGGAGGAAGAGGAGGAGGAGGAGGAGGAGGAGGAGGAGGAGAAGGAGGAGGAGGAGGAGGAGGAGGAGGAGGAGGGAAGCTGTGAAAGGAAGCAAGCAAAGTTAGAGAGAATGTCTAAGTTTATTGCAGAGAGAGAGAGAGAGAGAGAGAGAGAGAGAGAGAGAGAGAGAGAGAGAGAGAGAACAGTACCACACACAACAATGAACACCACTGATATATAAAAAAAAAAAAGACTAAAGGAAAAGAAAACAATCCAAAAACACAGGGCAACAATACGAAATAAGAAAAAAGGTCAAAGCTGGAGCACTCGCATTTCTTTTTCTTCCTCATTTATGTGGAGGGGAAGGAAGGAGAGGAGGCACAAAAAGAGAGGAGAAACTGGTGACCATTTTCATTGCAGCAAGTCACCACTTTTTGTAACATCTGGCGTGACAAATCTAAAAGAGGAAAAAAGTAGAAAAGACGGAGAATAAGAAAGTAACGAAGCGGAAAGCACTTCTCAGAGAAAACTACACTGCCGAATTATCTAACACGATGAGAAAAAGAAAAATGAGATGACCACAGTGAAGAAGGAACGGAAGGGAAGAATAAAAACGAAGAATGGAGATGATGTGAGTGTGAGAAAAGCTCAGGGGAAATATTAAAATGGCGACACTCTGGACCAAACCAATCTTGGGGACACCACCAACTTGAGCTACATCGTCAAGGTGTGAGAGGCCTGCACCACTTAATGTTCCCGCCACACGCACGCTTTGCTCTTTGTTTTCACCCACGTGCTACTTTTGCTTCAAGGTCACGTTCAGGGATCGAGTCGGGTCTAAAAATATACAAGGCTTAACTTTCTAAGCTGCATGAGTAACCCTAATGTAGCGCACTTGATACTAGGATTGCGAGAAATAATGATGGATAATCTCTGTAAACCAACACATCCTACCAGCAGCAGCAGCAGCAGCAGCAGCAGCTATAATAGTAGTAGTAGTAGTAGTAGTAGTAGTAGCACATGAATCAATAACTGCAATAAAAATCAACACCACTCAAATGAAAAAAAGAAGCAATGTTAAGTGAATGAGTGGCGTGTCCACTTGCTGACTGCATTCTGAGAACTCTTGTACCACGAGAGTAAAAGGAAGCAACACATAGATTGCTTTCCTTTGAGCTCCCACACGACCTTGCTTTCATCCTGCAGTAATTACATTTACAGCATGTCAATATAGCTGTCACTGATTTAAAGACCACGAATACACCTGAGAATGATGAACAAAAAATTTGTTATAATAGTAATAATAATAATAGTAACAACAATAATAATAATAATAATATTGGAAATGATGAACAACAAATTTGTTATAATAGTAATAATAATAATACAAAAAATTTGTTATAATAATAATAATAGAAGAATGAACAAAAAATTTGTTATAATAGTGAAGAAGAAAAAAAAAGAAAAAAAAAAGAAAAGAAAAAGAAAAAGAAGAAGAAGAAGAAGAAGAAGAAGAAGAAGAAGAAGAAAAGTAAACAAAAACACACACACACACACACACACACACACACACACACACACACACACACACACACACACACACACACACAGAATGACCTGACGGCTACGCATTGCGGCAGATAGGTCACCTAAGGAGGGCAGAAAAGGGTGGAAGAGGTCAGGTCACGCCTTCACACATTTAGGTCAGAATCGGATGCCATCGCCTTGCAGACGGACTTAGATAGAATGAATGAATGGACGGATAGATGGCAAATGCAATTTAATATCAATAAATGCAAAGTGCTTAGCGTAGGTAGAGGAAACCCACACAATAGGTACACATTAGACAACCAAACTCTGGTAGGTACAGGGTACGAGAAGGATTTAGGAGTTATAGTTAGCTCTGAACTCCGTCTAGGGAAACAATGCATAGAAGCCAGAAACAAGGCAAATAGGGTACTAGGATTCAATTTTAGGAGTGTTAAAAGTAGAAGGCCGGAAGTAATATTAAAGTTATACTTGGCGCTGGTCAGACCTCATCTAGACTACGCTGTGCAGTTCTGGTCCCCACACTACAGGAAAGATATAGGTCTATTAGAATCAGTACAGAGGAGAATGACTAAAAGGATACAGGGGATGAGGAGTATTCCTTACGAAGCGAGGTTGAAGCTGTTAAATTTACATTCTTTAGAGAGACGTAGGTTAAGAGGGGACCTGATAGAAGTCTTTAAGTGGTATAAGGGTTATAACAAGGGAGATGTAAGCAAAATTCTTAGGATCAGCAACCAGGGTAGGACAAGAAATAACGGGTTCAAGCTTGAAAAATTTAGGTTTAGGAAGGAGATAGGAAAAAATTGGTTCTCAAATAGAGTGGTAGATGAATGGAACGGACTCAGTAATCATGTAGTTAGTGCTAGGACACTAGAGAGCTTTAAGAGAAGATTAGACAAGTTTATGGATGGGGATAGCAGATGGAAATAGGTAGGTGTGTTTCATACAGGGACTGCCACGTGTAAGCCTGGTCGCTTCTTGCAGCTTCCCTTATTTCTTATGTTCTTATGTATATATATATATATATATATATATATATATATATATATATATATATATATATATATATATATATATATATATATATATATATATATATATATATATATATATATATATATATATATATATATATATATATATATATATATATATATATATATATATATATATATATATATATATATATATATATATATATATATATATATATATATATATATATATATATATATATATATATATATATATATATATATATATATACAGTATACCTATCTATCCACCCATCTATATTTTAATCTTTATCTCTGTTTACCTATCTATGTCTAACTATCTTCTACCTATCAATCAATTTTCTGTCTCTCTCTCTATCTTTCCTTGAAAATCAAAACAATAGATGAACAAATTAATAAATAAACAATAAAATAAACAAAAAGAACAAAATTAAATAAAAAAAAATAGATAATCATATATCACGCGACAAATTTAATTTTTCCTGTCAGTTGTCAGCTTTAGTTCCTGCTGCCAGCTTGTCTCGGTCACTGGTGGCGCTTGTCTGTCTGACTCTACTACAGTGTCACACTTTTCACATTACCTGATGTGCACCTCCTTCCCATAAACGTGTTGCCAGTTTGATCTCATTTCCATACTAATATGTAGCTTCAGTGAAAGAATATTTACTAATACTTTTTTTTCTATTCATTCGTTTATTTACTCATTTGTTAATTTATTTACCACTCTTTAAACCTTTCAAAATACGCAAGGTCATGATAAAGAGTCCGATCTGAACTCTTTCACTGCTGGACAAATATTTCCATATATATATATACCTACGACTTGTTAGGGACTTACTTATGGGCGAGTCTCTTAAATGACTCCGTGGCTTAGAAAACGTAAAATTAACCCACAATTTTTTTTTCATTCAATGTTTGGAAAGTTGACAAAGGAAAACCATAGAAGTGAAAGGGTTAAGCTTAAAATTCACTCCTTCAATACTTACGTATTTTTGGGTATAGAGTATTTATGCATGAGGGCAGCCTCAGGACACGAGCGTTCGTTAGCTTGCGGTGTGAAGAAAGTGACCTCATTTCTTGTCAACACGAAGTCATGCATCATAATCCAGAATGCATATACATGTACGTATCCTTCCCTTGTTTCTCGCGTCCTTCTTGCATGCCCTTTAAGGCATCGCGGTGGTGGTGCAGGTGAAGTAGTAGTGATAGAGTGGTGTGGTGGGGGTGGTGGTGGTGACGTAGTGGTAGTGAGATTGTGTGGTGTGGTATGGAGTGGTGGTGGTGGTGGTGGAGTGGTGGAAGTGGTGTGGGCAAGGGGATCTCCACACTGAGGCAGGCCACTCTTCGCTCGACACAGCTTCAGGTGTTTCAGAGCAAGACGTAAGTGCACTCAGCAAGCCACCGCCTTATCGCCTCTGTGCACTTCTTCACCTCTTGATCTCGCAAAAATACTGACGCCACCTTTGTGTTGGCTGCAGAGCGCCAGACAGAATACACCCAGAGCCACGTGGCGTAATTCTTGTCTGAGAGTTTATCATATTGCGGTTTTCTTTTTTTAATTTCATAATGCGAGGAACAAAGCAGAAAAAAACAAAAAAAACAAACGTAAATTATCATCCTGTCATACTCGGTGCCTCAAATTCACTGAAAGGTTCCTGCTACAATATATACAAGCATTCAATAGACATGTTTTTTCTTTGTTCTTTATTTGTGTTCCTCTGCGAGATCATGAGGGTCACGAGGCTTGTAGTGTGTATATACGTATGTGTACAGATAAAGACTTCCTTCCCCTGTGTGGGTAAAGAGTAATTTTCATCGCGTATTAAGTAAACACGGCAAAAATGAGTATTCCCTTTCCTTGCAGGCGTGGAGGAAAGTAATCACAACGTGGGGTGTGAAGCGGCGGTCACTGCCGCTGAGTAACGGGATCTGAACGTTCCCTCCCTCACGCTCTGAGTTCACCGGCAAGCCTCCTTTAAATTTTAATGATGATATAAGAAAAATGTTTAACAAAGAACACAACGATTTTTCTTTAGCAGAAACATTTCTCGAGCAATTATTCGGTGTTCAAATAGGACGCATTAAAGGGGAAAATGCCTTAAGATCTATCAGATGATATTGGAAAAATGTTAGCCAAAGCAAATATTTTGCCAAGAAAGTTAGAGCTATTAACTTGTATACATAAGCAATTATAAGCATACTTTAAATCTACCACATAATAGAAGATAATGTCTGACAAAGAGTTTGACGAAGACTCCAACACATACAATAAGAAATTTCTAGTGCTATAAATCTGCACGATTATTATATACATGGTGACATCTGCTGTACTAACACCACAGCGAGAACGTGCACTGAGGCAGAGGGACGCGTGACAAAGCCGCAGTGACAGACCCAGGCCCGGCCATTGTGGGCAATACTAACTTGATAAGGCAAAGTGGTGGACATGTGCCCCAGGTAATTATACCGGACTCTAACACAAAATAGTGAGCGCTGTAACCGGTGAGGTACAAGTGAGGCAGACGGGAGGCGCCGGGCGGCCCACGCAAGCCTTTCAGTAAGATTGACACGGTCCATCACCCACCACCCGCAGAGGAACGCAAAGGAGGAACCAAGAGCAGCATGTATAATGAATGCTTGTATAATTGTATTCTTCTAGGAGCCTTTCACTGAAATGAGGCCCTGTGTGTGAGATAAGAAGCTAAAATATGTTTTTGTTCAGCTGTGTCCTTCGCGTTATGAACCTGAAAAAAAAAAATAGCGATGTGATGAACTCCCAGGCCACGAGACAGGAAAGCCGCCACTGCCTCCAAGACTTCGCAGCGCTGCACCGTCTTGATCAACCCCTTGCTTATCATTTTTTTTTTGTTACTTACGATGCTCTCACGATACAGACAGCACGAGATATATTGAGTTTAATGATACAAATATTCCAAGCTATCATCATTAGTGATACGATCATTCGAACCTCGGATAGATTTAATTGAATCAGTAACACAAACATTAATTAACCATTTCACTGTAATATGCAACAGCTCACATCCAGATCGCATTACAAAACACTTAAAAACACTCACATGAAAAGAAGGCGATTAAAAGAGTAGATATTCCTATCTCTAGCTAGTGTAGTCTTCAGAGGAAGCTGTAGAAAAAAATGTTTCACAGTGGCCAGCGAATCAAGAAAGTGTGTTGAATAACACTGAATAAGTTAAACATTATAATTAAAACCGAGACATCACACAACTATCACCAACACATACACAAAAATTGCCTGTATTACTGTAACCACCATCCGCGTCACTTGACCTAATCCCAGGCCGCTGCAGACTCACCGCGTGTAGCAACAGTCCTACTCCACTGAAGGTGAACAGTCCACCAGTGTCGCAGCAATAACTTTTCCACGTGGATTTAAAGTGGTCTTCATTCCAAAGAGATAAGCATGAAAAATGGCAAGGTCAATTATAAAAGACAATTGACGCCATCGGCAGCACGGAGGGAGAGCGATTCATCGCGGAGGAACAGTTACGCCGCGATGAAAAAGTGGGCCATCGTATTTCGAGTTCCCTCTTTCGTTCTGGCCACTCGTGGATAGGCACAAAGGAAGAGCTAATCGCCACACATACCTTCACACCAGGTGCTCCTCCTCAGCTCCTCAGCGTCACTTCAGCAGGAAAGAACGTGAGATTCAGGCTTGTGACAATGAACGCTTTGCTACTTCACAAGGTCTGTTTTCAAAGGCCACAGAGATGATTACTTGCTACGGATGTTTTCTTTTACCTATTGATGGTGTAGAATGTTGCCTTCTTTATTACTAGAATCATGTACATATACACGCTTGAAAACACCAATTACTTCCACAAAGATGATTACTTCCCCTGGATATTTTCTTTTACTTATTGATTGTGTAGAATGTTTCTTGAATTATCACCAGAATCATGTACACGCTTGAATACACCAGTAGCTTACTATAGTCTGCTTAAAATGATTCCCCCCAAAAAGGCGCAGAAATGTCTGGGAAAATAGTCGTGAGGGACACGGAATATTAGCAGTGTGAAAAGAGACTGTCGAGTGTTGCAAGATGCGCGCTGTGTCATCTTGTGGAAGAAAAACACAAAACAGAAAGACTAGAAAATCAAATTCGAGGAAAAAAAAAAAGCTTTCCGTGCCACTCAGTCTATGCACCGACAAAGGACGAGGTGAGCCTTGCACAACGGCATGGACCGTCACGTCTCAGCAAAAAGTATGTGCTGCACCTGCCATGCAAAAGAATATTGGTGTAGAATCACAATGTAACGCACTTCCAGTTTTCATGCTGACAATATTGACACAGGACTGGACGTAGGCAGAAACTCAGAAATAAAAAAATAAATAAATAAATTAAAAAAAAAAATAACCATACCGTTCATCATATTATTGTCCAAGATGAAATCAGGGGGAGCATTTCCACTGTGAATATTAAGCAGTAGATTTAGCAGCACAGCACACAGCGATATGGTAATGATGGAGTAAAGAAATGATGGCACAAAATACATCGTGTCCTTGGAGAATATTGCATAACAAGTCGTCCACCGGAAGATTAAAAAAAATAATTTCCAGCATTATGATTGTAAACTTTTGAGAAATACTAATATTAGTTTTTCAAATTGTCTTCCGTCACTAGTTTTATCTAAGTCTGTACAAGGAATGCCAGCAAGGCTATGATGGGTGTGATAAATAGTGTTTCCAGCATTCTGCTTGTAACCTTTTGAGAAATACTACCAGTACGTCTTTATCATCCTGTCTTCTATCAATACCTTCATGAGGGATACCAACAAGGTGACGAAGAGTTACATGAAATGGCGTTTCAAAAAATTCCATCGTGAACTTATATGAATCACTGCTTTTTCGACTACCCTCTATCATGTAATCATATCTGTACAGGTGCGCTTCAAAGAATATGAGGAATATCAGTAATGTCATGTTTACTGTTAAGCAGGGAGCACCAGCAGTGATACCAAAGCCCGTGTTCCAAACAGAAGCAGTTTTATCTTCTATAAAAAAAAAAAAAAAATGAAAGGATGAAAAAGGACAAACTGATACTTTGATCGACAAGGCGTGTCGATAGAAGGGAGAAAACACAGTGCAGCAATATTTAAACCTTCCATCTGCCCTCAAATCAAACCTTCACTGATTTTATACCATAATGCTTGCCTCACTAAGCAGGTGACAGCAGGAAGCGGCTGGGATGACGCTATGGTAAAACTGCACGAGACATAATTGAGTTGACTGACACCTGGAACTTTTGCCTTCATAGTTATAACAACACATCAGTTTCCTCCTCCTCCTCCCACACACACACACTTAAAACACACAAACAAACAAACAAACATACAGAGGCATCTTATAGGGAAAACAAAAATCTTATGCAGGACTAGCAAGACGAGAGAGAGAGAGAGAGAGAGAGAGAGAGAGAGAGAGAGAGAGAGAGAGAGAGAGAGAGAGAGAGAGAGAGAGAGAGAGAGAGAGAGAGAGAGAGAGAGAGAGAGAGAGAGATGGGAGGGACAGATAGACACGTGTTGATAGATAAAATATAGACAGGCAGGCAGGTAGGCAGGAAGACAGACAGACAGACAGACAGACAGACAGACAGACAGACAGACAGACAGACAGACAGACAGGCAGGCAAGCAGGCAGACAAGACAAGCAAGAGATTCATAGATAGAAAGATGGACACATATAAACATGCTCAAACAAACAGACAAGGCAGGCAGAGCAGGCGGACAGTTACACAAACAGGCACATCAGTATTATTTCCCCTTTCATAAAATTGTGTCTCTAGTGAAAGACAAGTTAAAAATAAACAAGTGTAGTACTAATTATGTTTCTCGTAGGTCATTAAGTTGCATTTATTGGCAGCAGGGAATCAGGGAAGTAGTTTTTGCAGCAGCAGTGTGTGCAGGCAATGGAGCAGCGGGACGTGGCATGGCGGTGAAAGGCATCTGTTGCACGCCACATGGAGCTTCCCACACCGACTGAATGCTAGCGACGAGCAAAGCGAGAGGGTTTGCTTGGATATTTCAGAGATTTTGAGCAGATATCAAGGTATATAAATGTCTAGTAAAAGCAAGGTAAGAACTCCACCAAGTTGTGTGTTTGTTATTGGTTTTAACAGGGAAAAACTTGGCAAATTATATTCTTCTTGAGACGCACGTGTCTTACTCTTAGGTTGTATTCCTGTCATTAAAAACAAGCTAAAGAGACCACTGCTTGACATCTTCATTGTGTCTGTATATCCTCAAGGCAAAGCTGACCATCCATTGTATATATTCATAACGTGCAAGTGCTCAAAGAATGCATGACAGTGTTGTCAAGGCTGTGGTTTGCTGCAGTAACTGTGACCCAATATTACATTAGTTTTGCCATTATTTGTTGTTTATAATCCGGATTTGATGTTAAACGTTTTACTATCACGAAAATTTTAGTTATGAATTACACGTTTCAGAAAATCTTATTAATTATGAAAACAAGATAGGAGAAAAGAAAATGTTTTAGAGTTTTATAGGCATCCGAGAATAGCAAGAAAAATATGTTTTGTCCTCATGTTTATAGTGGAGTAGCATGACTATATTTTTGGGACATTCTCTTATGTCTGTAAAATACTATCACTTTTTTTTATAATGTGAAGAAAATTTTCTCCAAGAACAAGGAAATATTTATCAAAGGCTTGATTATAAACAAAGGTGATCACAATATTTTGTATGGCTCATAATCGTGTTCTTTTTACGGTTGTGTGATTCTCGCTTTATAATTTCTCCAAAATATAAACGTTTTCTAAGGTTTAGATTCTGCAGTTTTTTTTTTCTTTCAGTGTATTCCGTGTGCGTCATCCACTGATACTGCTCGCTATTATTTCATCATGGCATTCACGAGGCTGCAAACATTGTATATCTCAACCTATTTTTAACCCCGATAATACTTTTTTTTTTTTGACTGACACTGTTGTGTGTGTGTGTGTGTGTGTGTGTGTGTGTGTGTGTGTGTGTGTGTGTGTGTGTGTGTGTGTGTGTGTGTCTGTGTTACATCTCCAGCACTCTTCAATGCCTCCTTCTTTGTCTTCTGCAGTTGCACTAGCTTCTTCATGTTAAACTTTCAAACCCATATTTTTTTTGTCCTTGCGTTCCTATTCCTCAACAAATCTACATATCACTACGTCACTTTCCTGGCGCATGCATGTGGGCGAGCACTTCGAAAATAAAACACTCCAGCCCACGTTTCCAGCTCAGCCGGCACCTGGCGAGCAGCAGTGCGGGTGAGGGCTGCCTCTGGTCATTTCAAACACTACGGGGCCACGTCTCGATAGTGGGCACAGCAGACGCCACTTCCGCGCAGCATTTTATCAATATGCCACAACACAGCAGAGGCTGGTCTCCGTGACGGTGCTTCAAGGGTATTCATTGTTTTTTTTTTCATTTTTCTTCCAGTTCGGTGCATTCAATTTGCACCTGCACAATATTCCATAACGGAGTGAAAGGGAGTCACCAAAACCTGCCTTTGGGCGAGAAGAGATTAATACACTACTATTATATACATGTTCTTGTATTATATATTATGATACTGAAGAGGAATAATCCTCCTCGGCGGTAAATGATTAACTAAGATCAAAATGACGTGCAGTAAAGGAGAAATACCAGGCCAGGTCCTCTACCCCAAGAACTTCACATTGCCGGTGGTAATGTAGGCGAGATGAAACTTATACGTGCAGAGGACACGATTCCCTTCAAGGAAGAGAAGTAGTCCGGTTAATTAGATATGTCCTTCTATGAGACAGACATTTGTGACGTCTCTGGCACGTTTGTAATACAGAGGAAAGTATGTAAGAGGCAATACATTCAGCAGTTTTCCTCAATCGTTAGTGTCCTGATCTGGTGACAGTCTTCCTACAAAACCTGACACCTGACAGGCGCTAGGCAGATTAAAACATTTAACACTGAAGGGAAAAACGTTGAACACAATGAGCGTGAATGCTGGGGCTTACTTCACTATGGACCATGACTTGACGTTTGGAAGAGAGGAAAGCTTTGAAGAGTTACAAAGGCTGAGTATGGAGTCTTGGCTCATCACAGGATTTAAGGCTGAGGGAAAAACGCTAAATACAGTGATGGGTGTTGCAGGTTACTGGATTTCTGGTGTTGGCACTGTTTTTTTTTCCACTGCTTTGCCGCAATGATTCGCGCCAAAGAACATTCACGCTTCAAGTTTTCTGCATCGTGTTGGAAGAGGGCGAAGTGCGGCCTGTGCTGGTTTTTGTTATGCTTGGGTGTCTGTTGGATGGCGGTGCTCTTCATGTCACTGCTTCATCTCTTTCACTGCAAGATTTTTTTTTTTTTTTTTTGCTTCGACACTCTTAGTGCTAAACATTTTTGTCTACTTTTAATTCCCTCCCTGCTACATTTTTTTCTCTCTACTTCAACTCCTTCAATACAAGACATTTTTTTTCTCTCTCTGCTGCAACTCTTTCACTGCTGGGTGATTTTTTTTTTCCTTTACCCCTTTCAATGCCAGACAATTTCCTTCTCTGTTTTAAATCTTTCAGCTGCTAGACATGTTCTTACTGCTTCAACTCTTTCACTGACAGACTATTATTTCTTCATCACCTACATTTTTATAACAATTACTTAGGACATAAGAACACAATGGAAGCAGCAGGGAGCCAGTAGGCCTACACGTTGCAGTCCCGTAAGTACACCCGCCTATCATTCTTATTCACAATTTAATCATATCTTCTTTAAAGCTCCCTATTGACTATTTTGCACTGCACTCGCTTAAATAATTCGGCATGCTAGAAAAGATAATATCAACTTTCTATTCTCGCTTTTTTTTTTTTTTTTTTAATGTTAACAAAGGATGGCTGTAGCAACAAAAGGGTTATTTTTTAAGAGTAGGTAACTTTGTTTTACGTGGAGAGAGAGAGAGAGAGAGAGAGAGAGAGAGAGAGAGAGAGAGAGAGAGAGAGAGAGAGAGAGAGAGAGAGAGAGAGAGAGAGAGAGAGAGAGAGAGAGTAACGGAGATGGCGGAAATGCGATTAGGAAGAGAAGAAAGGATAGGACTGACTGACTGAAATATAAGAAAAAATGAGGGGAAACGAGAACAAAGGAGATGAATGGAGAGAACAGAGCAGATCAGAAAACAGAAAAGCCGAAGTAAGGCGAGGCGAGGCAAGACGAGGCGAGGCAAGGAGAGGAAGGGAGAGAAAGGGAGAGGAGATTAAAGGCTGGGCGAAGGTAAAGGAGAGTAAGGGAGAGGGAGGAGGAGGAGGAGAAAGGAGGGAGGGTGATATATGCAAATTTCATTGGAATATATTATAATAACAGAAAAAAATGGCCAGGAAAGGAAAACTGAAAAATATAATCATGGTGGAATCAATTTAGAAATATAGAACAAAATTACGAAAGGAGGAAAAGTGTCTGCGACCAGTAATAAAATAAAAGCAACGAAATTGATAAAGCGAAAGAGAAAAAAAAAGTTGAAAAAAAAGATAAGAAATAAATCAGTTAAGATCGAGAATGTTACAAATGGGAGACGTAAGAAAAGACGAGATACGACAAATGACAGATGAGAAAGAAGGATGAAATGATTAACTGAATGGAAAAAGAAAATACTGGACGTCAGAGAAGAGAACACTAAATAAATGAGGTACGAGAAAAAAAAATCCTGGAGGAGGAGGAGGAGGAGGAGGAGGAGGAGGAGGAGGAATGGCGGAAAGTGGAGGAGGAAGAGGGAGAAGAACGAGGAGGAGAGAGAAGATATAAGAGAAGGAGGACGGCAAGGAGGAGAAAGAGAAGGAAACGAGAGACGGCGAGAGAAAGGAGAAAAAAAAGAGCATGAGAAGCAAGCGTGGAAGGAAGGAGTAAAAAAAAAATAAATAAAGATGGAGGAGGGGAAGGAAGAACACCACGAGTAAGGAAGGGAAAGAAGGGAGAATTGGGGGATTCTCGACTCTTGTCAGGAGTGTCTCGTGTATCACTGCCTCTTTTAATCGAAAGAGGACGAGGACGAGGCGACGCGGCACAGGAGAGATGGTAGTAGCGGCGCCCCTCATCCCCTGAACCCATCCATTTCCAACTCAAGATACAGAAACAGTAATCAAAATAGTGCCTTTTCCAGGGTGAGGAGAAATAGTGAAGTTCTCTTTTTACTTCCGAGCCAACCCAGATCCGTCCCCTCTCTTCTTACAGCCATTTGAGTCCAACTTAGCGCCGCTGGAATCATTGCCTAGTGAGTATTAGGCGAGCCTCCGCATGCATGTTATTCTTGCAAGGAAGTGCCCGTGTGCGCCCTCACAGGCAGGAGACGTGTGCGATGAACCCCTGGGCTGAGAGAGAGAGAGAGAGAGAGAGAGAGAGAGAGAGAGAGAGAGAGAGAGAGAGAGAGAGAGAGAGAGAGAGAGAGAGAGAGAGAGAGAGAGAGAGAGAGAGAGAGAGAGAGAGAGAGAGAGAGAGAGAGAGAGAGAGAGAGAGTTAAAGACAGACATAGATAAACAAACATCAAATGTTCAAGCACAGAAGACCTAAAGTTTAGGCTGGCAAGATTTAAAAACTTGATCCATTGTTTCTGAAAATAAATATTCCTTGATCGACGGGCATCTGTTATTCTGCACCAGAGTGTTGTCCCTTGAGCAATTCACCTGTCACTGGCTTCCCGAGGCAATGCATTATTACAAGGCATCTTCTCTTTGCGTCACATTAGAGTTTCTCTTACTTTTGTTTGACTCAGATCCAATTACTTAAGGGTTTCTTCAGACAAAGAGCCTGTATCCGTAAGAAATATTGAACGCTGTTTTCGCAGTTTCACAATGGAGGTTTCAGATTGATAACAAATAGTAATTGTGAAAAGTGTGGAAACTTTTCTTTCAGTACAGAGTGTCAAGGAAGCTTTCTATAATCTCGTTATGTCTTACTAGTAATTCATTTCTCAGTCCATCTGAAAAATGAATGTGCGTCCCCTGCTAGCACGAGCACGAGTCATGAATAACTTTGTAAGTAATGACTGGCTGTGTAGTGCTCCACCAACACTAAATAAAATGTTGTGCTGGAATTCAGAGAATGGCATTAAAGGAAATGAGGTGTACAAAGAAGATGGTTTCATGTTACCCTCAAGCTGTGTTTGTTATATATTTTTGTTCATTAGAATCGTGTACCTTTACTTCAGTAAGAAGTGGATTGATCGTCAAAACGTGTTGAGATAAGAATAATACGAGTAAATTCACAATCGACGATCCTTCAAATAACAACAGTTTACAAAATTATATCCAGTAAGTTAACTATAGATTTGTTTCCGCGAGTAACATACCGAGCTGTCCATTCTGGTCTTAGCCGAGTAACAGATGCATCGATAATCCTTAGGAATATCAAGTACCTTAACTCGTAAACCACTGTAGCAACCAGTGTCTGCCAATGTGTTTCGTTATTAAGAATATCTGCAGGACAGGAAAGTTTATGAATGACTGCTTTACTGCGGGACGGAGAGACAAACGATGCGAGTGGAAGCAAGATAAGAAAATCGTACTAAGCATTTTTTGCAAGAATAATGAATGACTGGCGTTATGGGATGAACTTTACTTAATATCCTGAAGCAAATAGTCAGTTGTAGTGAAGAACACGAGTGAGTTATGCATGACATCCATAGATTATCGTTTGTTTAGGATCTCATTAAGTATTTTGCTAACAAGTTAACTTACATACGTATATATGTAGGTACTGTACAGAGACAGGGCTTAAATAAACCGGTCACAAATCAGTGAAGCTTCACGGCATGGAGACACCGAGGTTTTGAGGCAGTGAGATGGCATAAGAACCTTTCATAGGGCCGAGTACCTTGTCCCGAGCAAACACGCCACAGTCACGTTCTTTGTTATTAGTCTTCCCTCTTAAAGTCCATGGTCTGCTAAAAATATGAGTGATCATATTTGGAAACATATTACCAACACATCAGAGGCCTTTTGATCGAGGGAAAACACTACTCACAGTTCAGTCAAGTTCTGAGCAGGACTGTACGAAAAATGGGGGTCCATATATATAACTATTCTGTCTTGTACTAAATCATCACCATTGTTACATTAAACAAATAATTATATATTCATTCACTTTTTTCATCATTCAGATATACCAACAAAATTCACTGACTCGAAAACTTCCAACAAAAGACTGATGAACCAAACACTAAAACGTCAGCTGTTATTATTATAAACAAAAACATTCTATTATATCGCTTCCGCTTCAAACAGAGCTGCCCTTGCATCACAATATTAATTACAACGTGCCGTGTAATTTGACTGGCTAATACTCGTATATTGTACATACAAGAGCCGTTAGACATGAAAAAGAGGCGTTTTATAAGTATGAGCTCATAGTAAGCCGTGATGAGGAAGCCATACTCTTCCATACTCCTCCTCTTATAGAAAAATAATAAATTAAACAAGAGTGGCAGAACAATCACAGCATTCCTTATGAACTTGTCTTTTCCTGCATATTCTAGAGGGAAAGAGACAAGTAATATAAAAAAAATAGTAAAAATGAATGAATGAATAAATAAGATAATCCAAGGAGAAGCAGTCCCCTCTGTTCCAGCCCTACCTTGCAGGAATGACATGCCTCGCGGGAAGGGTACAAAGGCCTGCACTCTAGTCCCTCTCAGTCGTCATGAGGGACCCACCAGCCTAACCAGGACCCAGTCTGCTAAATTCCCGCGTCTCAGGATGGACAGCACTGCAGAGAACAACAATGACAATGAAAGTGATATGAAGTAATACATTATTGGTATTGTTATTATTATTATTATTATTTGATATGAAGTAATAAATTATTGGTATTATTATTATTATTATTATTATTATTATTATTATTATTATTATTATTAATATTATTATTATTATCATTGCTATCATTATCAATCTCATTATTATTGCTAATGAATTAATACTATTCTTATTACTTTCACAGTTATGCTAATGATATTAAGGTAATTATTACTGTGAAAATTACCATTTCTGTTTCTGGTGTACTACAAGAGTACATCATCACAAACCACAGATGAACAAAGTGTTATTGCAGAGGAATAGTGGAGGCCTTGTACAAAATTAACTCCTCAGAATGGCTTGCTTTCCAACACGCTAAACAATACTGTAAAGTCATTTTATACTTTTCGGGGAAACAAGACGAAATGGATTTAATTTCTTTAATTTTTATACTAAACGCAGAAAACCTGATTCTTAAACGTGGTCAGCTCCCAAGACTATTTCAGATGGCATGACATGATTAATAGGGTTCTCATGGATGTTTTCCTACTGATAGTGTAGTAGAATTCTTGCTAACCTACTAATTAATAATGAAACAACCTTGAAAATCATCATAACTCTCACTGAAGCCAGTAAAAAAAAAAAAACGAGATTAGAGCCCGAAACGTTCATGAACACCAAGAATAAACCAGTCACACCTTGGACATGACAAATGCAAACAGACAAATGCCTGCAACAGAGTTAAATCTATTCACCCAAAAATCAGAGAACAAACGAAGAATTACTTGTAGTTTGTTTACAAGAGTGATTAAGCGTTGCGGCAGAGTAATGAAGCACTCATGGCGGAATAACCCCTCACAACATATAATGTAATGCCTTGCTTTCGGTCCTCTAATGGAGATTCCTTCGTCAGTGCCGGCAGGAAGGCGAGGCGGCCTTCCCTGACCCAAACTCCTGCTAGAACACGTTGTTGGATGTAATATACATAAGTATCCGCCTGGTGCGCCTTCCTACAAATGCCTCTTGACTACGCGAGTTTAAAACGAAAGCTTACGTATTTGATAATCAGTAGATGTTATCATGCAGTACAAGAAGCGGAGAAGAGAATAAGGCATTGAAACTCCAGCAGTATAGTCTTCTCTTGTTAATATTCAGAACACTGGAAAATTTATTAGCATGAAATCTCCTCCGCCCCCCCAAAAAAAAAAAAGAGAGGGGAAAGTAAGTTTTTTTTTTTTTTATCCTAGTCAACATTACTATTTTCAAAGAAAGTGTAATGCAAAAAATAAGTGGCAAAAAAAAAATAAATAAATAAATAGGTGATAATGAAAAAAACAACTATCCGAAAAAAGTGTTAAATATGATCCTGGGGAATATAAAATAAGAAATTCAAGTTTTCCCCTAAATCTTAAGCACAAAATTATCTTATCTTCTCCTTAGATCTGTAGATACTCTTCCCTCTTCTTCCCTTCCTTTTCTTTCTCCTCTCCGCCGCACCATCGTTATAACACCTAAGCAACAGATAAACTTTCCACTCAGTCCGCTCCTCGTGTCCCACCCAGCCCCTGCTCGATCCTCCATGTGAAGGCCCCACCTCGTCCAGCTCAGCCCATCCCTGTCTCTTCCATCTCGCCAAGGGAAGGACGAGTATGCGAGGCGAGCTGTACTTGGCGCCGGCCCCTCGTCCTTCTTCCAGGGAAGAGGAGGAGGAGGAGGAGGAGGAGGAGGAGGAGGAGGAGGAGAACATGCAGCAATACTTTCTTGATATGTATTTTCTTTTTTTCTCGTTTTTAGCGCCTTTGTACAAAGCAATGCACAGAGAGAGAGAGAGAGAGAGAGAGAGAGAGAGAGAGAGAGAGAGAGAGAGAGAGAGAGAGAGAGAGAGAGAGAGAGAGAGAGAGAGAGAGAGAGAGAGAGAAATGACAGAAATTACACCATTTCCATAAAAGTACAATCCATGGGACTCAACGGCCTACATGCAGTCCAGTACGTATCATACTCGCACGTGTGAGCAGCACCACAGGCGAGGCCACACTCCCGCCCCGCTGCGTCACTGTGTGGCGGTGTGCACGCTTCCAATAAGTCACGGACGCATTGACTTGTGACAGAATTTATTGCACGACACTGGATGGCATCATTTGGATACATATTGCATTCCACAACCACGTGAATGAATACATTGCATTACATTACAACAACACCGATATTATCCAGTCATGTTATGATGCATTCGGGTTTTTTAATTCCATAGTGGGATCAAATGAAAGTAATTTACTTGATTTGGTTGTAGTGAAGCATTTGATTTGTCTGTTCCATGTCAGTTTCTATATTGTCTACAGAGAAGTATTTGTGGCTCTGTTAATCATTCCATTTAATACGAGAGAAAGAAACATCATATATATATATATATATATATATATATATATATATATATATATATATATATATATATATATATATATATATATATATATATATATATATATATATATATATATATTTTTTTTTTTTTATTTATTTTTTTTTTTTTTCTTTTTTTCCGTACTCAATTCAAACGCCAGAAGAGATCCAGGTTAAACTCTCTCTCTCTCTCTCTCTCTCTCTCTCTCTCTCTCTCTCTCTCTCTCTCTCTCTCTCTCTTCGCCTTTAGAAAGACAATAAACAACTGAAGGAGAGTCCGGTGTTTTTATTAATTATTTTGAGCCGGCGTGAGGAACTTCCAGAAAGTTAATTTTCTTTCATAAATCTAAAGTTCAAGATAATTAGTTTCCTCGAAAGGTAATTCACTAAAATCTACTTCACCTGAAAAATTATTGACGGCTAGTTTTTTTTATATTTTTTGTAACTTTATATCCATCATTACTTGTAAGGTTTGTTTTTAATTGAAGTTTTAAAGATAGACAATTTGTGGCCCACTTTTGCATATCTTCTACCATTATTCCTGTTATAGAAAAAGAATAAATTAAACAAGAGTGGCAGAACAATCACAGCATTCCTTATGAACTTGTCTTTTCCAGCATATTCTAGAGGGAAAGAGACAAGTAATAAAAGAAAAAAAAACAGTAAAAATGAATGAATGAATAAATAAGATAATCCAAGGAGAAGCAGTCCCCTCTGTTCCTCCCCACCTTGCAGGAATGACATGCCTCGCGGGAAGGGTACAAAGGCCTGCACTCTAGTCCCTCTCAGTCGTCATGAGGGACCCACCAGCCTAACCAGGACCCAGTCTGCTAAATCCCCGCGTCTCAGGACGCGGGGATTTAGCATTATTTCCCTGGTTACAACTTTCCTGAATTAAGTAAATGGATGCTTCCCATTTCCCACGCCTCGATGCGTAAGACTTATATTTGCTCATAGTATGTCCAATTTATTTATGCATGTATCTTCGCTATCTTCGCTCTCTCATATGTTTTACTGATAAACTCTGGAAATCTCTACTGCTTCTGTTTTTCTTCTTCCTACGACTCAAACTGTTTCACAGGAGCAGTACCAATAGCTCTCCGAAACTAAACTGGCCAGCTTATGGGAGCTACATATTGAGCGGTGTGTCATCTCATTTGTGTAGCCTTAGCCACCTTAGCCAGACTCCATGACTCACAAAAATAAGATATCTTTTTGAACGAGGCAGTGGACACGATAGGTTTGTTTCTGTTATAAGAGACCATCACTCGGCCGCTCAGGTGACCCTGCGTTCACAATATAAATGACAAGGTACACATACACAATCACGAGTGAAAGTGTTTTAGATAAGTGTACGAGTGTTCAATGCAGCATAAATGAAATCTTGTGCATTATGGATCACGAGTTTAAGTCTTTAAAAAATATATATATATATATATATATATATATATATATATATATATATATATATATATATATATATATATATATATATATATATATATATATATATATTCCCTTGGACTGGTAATAATTTCCTTCATGTTTCTGAACACTTTTCTTCACAATTCTGATCATGAAATACTGTATTCTTTATATGACAGTAATTTCAGCACTTGGAAATTTATCAGGAAGCAGTAAGGCGGCTGCGGCAGAGTGCACGTAATGGCCGCCATTACTCCTGCTGCCTCCTGTTTCTCGCCGCAAACTGTTATAGGCTTGTGTGATTTTTATTCCTGTCTAAGGAGGAATTTTATATCGCCGAAGAAATAACTTTTCCAGCACACACACACACACACACACACACACACACACACACACACACACACACACACACACACACACACAGACCAAACCAGGCAACGCAGAGGTAAAGTAGAAAGACGGTGTTTGTCTGGAATTCGCAGTGTTGTCACGTCCTCTTGAATGCTATCCATGAGCAGCATCCGCGCACACACACACACACACACACACACACACACACACACACACACACACACACACACACGGGGTTTATTTTCTAATTCTAATTTATCTAAATATCTAATTTAAAAAGCCAGCTGCTGTTATTTGAGTTCCGCCCTGCAGCAAACAAGCCAATATCGTCCTGAGACCAGTAACTGTTGGGCGCGATTGGCGGACCGCGTCTGGTAGACAGAAAAGTGACGGCCAACTTTGAGAACGGTTTATACTCGCGGGCAGAGCTTTGGAGCCACTGACACCAGCTGAGAGAGAGAGAAAGAAAGAGTCAAATTAGTGGTTATTGCAATTACGTGAGTCAAACCCCTGACCGGGTGGGACAAATGGTGGGAAGCCTAGGGAGGTGCTGCGCACTCACCTCCCCTGCTCCCCTGGGTAAGGCAGGGAAGGTGCTGCGCACTCACCTCTCCTGCTCCTCCCCTGGGCAGCTCCATCACCGTGTTGTGCTTTTAACTACACATTTTTAAGCACACATGATGATGCAGTGGATGCTCTTTGAATTTTTGTAAGTTCCGAGTGGGGTTCGAACCCATACTTCCCTCACACCAATCTTAAAGTTCATCACTCTACCACTGAGCCACGAGGGCCTCGCGGCCCTCGTGAAAGAGAGAGAGAGAGAGAGAGAGAGAGAGAGAGAGAGAGAGAGAGAGAGAGAGAGAGAGAGAGAGAGACTGGCGCAGCAGCTCCAGCGTTGGACTGCTTGGAGCACCACAGGAGAGTCGCCGCCCTGACGGTGCTACACAAAGCACAGGTCCAGCACGTGCTGCACCTGACGGACCTGAGGGCCACCTGGAGGAGGTCTGAACTATGCACGAGGACGGTGCTGAGCAACGACTCCCTCTTGGAGGTCCCAGGTCCTACTCCACCACCCACCAGCGCGCCTTCACATCAGGCAAATGTCCACCCAGCAGGCAAAGGTTGCCGCCCACTGATGGCTACATCAGCAGCCACCTTCATGTTTATAGTGTACAGCGTGCAGTGTATAGTCAGTAGTATGTGCAAATATGTGGACAGTAGCGTTTGTCACACGATAGTGTAAACTTTAGGTACTAATATGTCCTCCCTAATTATATCACTGCATTTATTGAAAATGTTCAGAGAGAGAGAGAGAGAGAGAGAGAGAATCTATACAAAGAGATACGAGTAAATATTGAAAATTGTAAAAGCCTGTCACCTTACCAACGACTGGTCTAAACACTACATACAATTCTTAGTAACCCTGGAATTTCCAAAGAAAGCAAACGATGCGCGTGTACACATGAAGCAAAACTGTCAGCGTTCCTTTTCTTTAAGTGGTCAAAGCTGCACTTAGGGCGATTTTTAGTGAACGCTTTTTTTAAAAGCAAACGTGTTTGTGTTTGACGAGTATCTCCTCCACGTGACTTCATAAGAAGACGCAAATGTAAGTCGATCAAGCACTGCCTTATAAGGATAAACACCTAACTGTAATAGCACCAGGTGAGTGAAAAGCCGCGATATCGAGTTCTCAGGTAGCCAGGTAGCGAGGAGCCGTGTGGTGGTCTGTTCCCTTTGGTGTTGTTGAGAAAAGGAGAGAAAAAAAGAACACGAAGAACGTAAGAAAAGGAGTAAGATAACGAATCAAGACAGGAAATTAGAGGAGCAACAGGAGGAAATAAAGATGTGAAAGAGGAAATTTACGTATTCTGCTCCATCCACCACCTCCCATTTTTCTTCCTATTCCTCTTTTGGTAGGACGTGAGGAAAACGATGGTGGAGGTAGTACAGAACAAAAAGACACACTCCTAGCCCTCATGACACACGAGGAGGATGGAGCAACGGATCAAGGCTATAAATGTATTACATGCTGCACTGTGTCCTGTTTCCTAGACTACTCCTCAGGGCACATGTATGCCTGTGAACTGTTTTTAAGTCTTAGAGGGAGTGGCAGTATACGTACATGTGATACAGTTGACTGTAATCCCAAGCACTGCATCATTTTATCCCTGATATTTAACAGGCTCTACTGAAAGTTATTCGTGTTTTTGATGAGTGTTTTCATAGTTGTAGTGATAATTTAGCAAGAATTTTTCTTTGATGTAATAATAATAATAATAATAATAATAATAATAATAATAATAATAATAATAATAATAATAATAATGATAAAACTTTAATTCATTTCACAGCTGGAAACAATTTAGGTCGTTCACTGCTACCAGTCTTTGCTAATGTCTCTTTAATGATGGCGGCCATTCATTTGTAAGCCACGTCAACTCATTCATGTTAGAAAATCGTTGCATTTTCCTTTAATATATGAAAGTACTTGTTTTTTATGGATGAAAATGTTTTGACTTTATTCATAGTTCACAATGCGTCACGTACACAGACTTAACTGTCTGAGACCGCACACTATCACGCACACCATTAAGAGGAACACCGCCGTCTGAAACAGGAAGAAGAAACGACCTCATCAAAAGTAAACAGAAAGAGGAAAACAGAAGACCCAGACAGTAAGCAGAACACGTCAAGGAGTGCCCATATGAAGGCTGCACTCCCACCCAACAACTCAACTCACCTTCTTAAACGACTGACTGCCTGGTTCAACGTTCCTGCTTGTCAAATGTGCATTCATTTTACACCATGATATATATATATATATATATATATATATATATATATATATATATATATATATATATATATATATATATATATATATATATATATATATATATATCCCCACAAGGAAAACATACGAATAACTACCGTAACATCAGCCAAGCCAGTCGATCCTACCACACTTACTTATCATTGTTACCACTATTAATGATTTATTATAGCGGTAGACTTCAAAATAGGATAGTCTTGAATTTGACAAATAGACGTGCAAGCTGACTGTTGCAATTCACGGCAACCTCCATGCCTCACCACTTCTACGAGCAAACTAACAGACTGAATACCAAATGACACCAAATAACTTGCATATCAGTAATTATACATCATCACTAGCAACACAAGATACTTCATGGGCGACCCCACCCCCCCACCGCTCTCTCTCTCTCTCTCTCTCTCTCTCTCTCTCTCTCTCTCTCTCTCTCTCTCTCTCTCTCTCTCTCCAAACAAAGACTAGACCTGTACAAAGACCAAAACACCACTGCAACATCCCCGTGCTGCCTTATAATAGGCAAACCGACACCGTGCACCAAACGTTAACAAAAAACAGCAGCAGCAGCAGCACCATCAAGCAGACATGACACACAACATGAAAGAAAACGGGGAAAGCACTGACAAAGAGAATGACAGACGCACCCCACTTCAAGGTCTCGTCAGCTGTGTCAAAAGAGAGAAAAACAGCGGAGGGGGTAAAAGACAAAAGCCATACCTGACATGCTGAAGGACTTTGAGGAGGATAGGGGAGAGGGGACGCCGCAAGTGAAGGCACAAGGCGCACTGGGGCCGCTGGTGGGCGCTGGCTGGCGGCCTTCCAAACTATATATCTTGATCGGCTGCTCTGGGAGGGAGAGAAAAAAAAAAAAAAAGACGAGAATTCTTTTAGTTATCCTTCGTCTTTCCCCGACTAGTGACACCTGAGGCCACGATAATGTGCCCCGCGGGGTGTCGCTAATGGTGTGGTGGTGGTGGTGGTGTGTGAATGTAAGTGTGGTGATGGTGGTGGTGGTGGTGGTGGTGGTGTTATCAAAGGTGTGGTAGTGTTGGTGGTGTGGTGCAAAGGGTTACTGGTATTGCAGTGTTGTTTTATATGAAATGTTATAACATCCTTAACCCTTATATTCCAGTGATTAAACTATTTTCTCATAAGCCATGACGGGTAAGAATCATAAACCTAGAAATTGTCAGAAGACTATTTGAATACTAATATTTTTTCTCTGTGTTATTCTGAAATACAATGATGTACTTTGTAGCTCCATGTGATCTCTGAAAAGGTTAGTTATGGCTTATCAAGGATCTCGCTGTGTGATCCGTCAACCAGAAACAGCCCGGAGAAGACACACACACACACACACACACACACACACACACACACACACACACACACACACACACACATAATAATAGGGAAGGATCTGAGATCCTTCTCTATTATCAGGCTGTCCGTGTCCTTCGCTCTTATCAGGTCCCTTGGCTCTTATCAGGATGGTTTCCACACGGCGGGTCGCTGGTGTTGCCAAGTGTCGCCCTCAGAATGGGAGAATAGCTTAGTTACCGCTAAATATACAGAGCTAGTGGCAACACTACGGGTGGAAACAGATGCCAGACACTTCCACGCGCCATCTGACTCGAGAAACCGCGCTTGGAGCTCAAAATTGAGGCGCGAAAATTCTTGATTACGGGAACGATCGCCGTCGCTACGCACCGCACTGATGCAATCGTTCATATATGATCACCGGAATGAAAGGGTTAAATAGCAGAGGTAATGCCTTACTGCTTATATTTAAAGGGATGGAAAAGAAAATTACAAGCATGACTGCAAACTAAAATAGCAAAATAGCAAAATAGCAAAATACACAAAAGAGTTAAGTGCACAGACATTACACAGTCTCAAGAGATGGCTGGGATAAATTGATGGATGATGATGACAGATGGCCTGGCCTGGTGGCGGAGAGCTGTCAGAAATATTGATCTCATATGTACATCGAAAAGCATATCTAGAGAAAAAGATGTTATGTGGTAAGCAGTAGTTGTGTTCTTCTTCATTAATATTGTGTGAGTTTTAAATGTCACAATGAAGCCACGTGTTGGGAAGTCCAGTTAGCAAGAATCGGCTTTAAGTTGAGACCCTAGATCTCTATTTCAGCACTTCATCCACCATCCGAACTCCATTCCGAAACTGAAATTACAATGCGCTTTAAGTCCTGCATCAATGTAAGGTGGAAGTGTTGAGCCAAGGCACTGCAGGATGAAGGAGAGATAGAACAATGAGTTATGAGCCAAGACGTGAGATTAGTCGCTGTCTTCAATTTAAAACCTATCGGCGAATGAATATTATGTCTTTTCAACAACAAAATCCCTTTACGGTATATATTTAGGAAATTTTACGTAATAATTTCCTTCTTCTACAGCTTTATTTCCTATACATACGAAAATAGATCGGCATGTGGGAGTTATACACATGCTGCATCCAACTTTATTTCACGGTTTCATTTTCCAATACGCCAATAGGGGGAGATAAACGTGGCGGTGGCAAATTATGTTAGGGAGAGTGTATGGGTGTTGCAGTGTGATAAGGCCACCATTAATACTTATGTACACTCTCACACACACACACACACACACACACACACACACACACACACACACATCCCATCGCCTCTTACGCGTGTTTTACAGAAAAGACTCACAATTCAAAGCCATTTTATTCACCTGTGTAGTTACTTTCAACGATATTCACACTAAGACATACAGACAAGCTCTTCAACAGTGCTTCCATCAGTCAGTGCGCCTCCCTTCCCTCATGACCGCCTGTGTGATTTGCAGGGATCAATGAATGCTTTTTTTTATTGAGTTTTTTTGTCGGTATCCTTTTGTGCGATTCAGACACCCGTATTAGCATTACGTTGTGAGCTGGACTGGAAGGCTAATTCACTCAGACTGTATGGGCAAGTGATGCTTTTAGCGGTTCACGGGATTTGGTTTCACTGCAATGATTAAATCGGTGGTTTGTTTCGGGTTCATTAGCTTCATTCCTTTTTCAATTGTTTGTATTTGAAGTCTTATCCGGTAGATAGAATTTTGGCGGTGGTAGAGGTGGTGGTGGTAGTAGTGGTGGTGGTGTGTGAGAGAGAGAGGAGAGAGAGAGGAGAGAGAGAGAGAGAGAGAGAGAGAGAGAGAGAGACGCAGGCAGGGAGACACAGACAGACGAATAGATTGACAGATAGATAGTTAAACAGACAGACAGACAAACAGACAGACAGGCAGACAGACAGGTAAAGTCGGTGATCTGCTTGTCCCCAGTGGTCTCATTTTTATATCTATGGCATGAATTGTGATAATCTAGCACGACCTTTCGTTGTCAGTTATGAAAAGCGTTACATAATAACATCAGAGGCGGAGAGACTGCTACTTTAATTGTCGTTATTGTGTTATTACAGTTACGTTGTTATATCAGGTAATGAGTGGTGAAAAAAAAAAGCACAGGATGGTACAAGATATATATATTTTTGTAACGTCCTCATTGTCGAACCGTTATGGAAATAAAGATCTACTGCTTAATCCTACATTTTCTCACCACAAAAATCTACTCACCACACTTAATAAATCAAGATAAACACCCTTAACATAACTGTAATATTTTGAGTCTACATGAAGCTTCCTTATAAGACCCAAACCAGACACACACACACACACACACACACACACACACACACACACACACACACACACACCACATAACAAAAAAAAACTTTCCCCCTTTCCCATTTCCCAAGCAAACGCAGAATCTCTACTTGGAATTGTCGAGAAAATATTTCCCCCGAAGATACGAGGCGGGCAGAACAGGTCCGCATGAAAAAGAAAGAACATGAATTTCCTTGAGGCATAGTTTGCTCGCCACGTCGGGATTAGATAGTTCCCAAGTGCCGGTCCCCGATATCAGGAAGAATGGGAGCAGGAGGAGGAGGAAGAGGAGGAGGAGGAGAAAAAAAAAATGAAAAAATGAAATAACGGAAGAAAAAGAAAGGAAATTAAGAAACAGGAAAAGAAGGTGGACACAGTTATAATTTACACACACACAGAGAGAGAGAGAGAGAGAGGAGAGAGAGAGAGAGAGAGAGAGAGAGAGAGAGAGAAGAGAGAGAGAGAGAGAGAGAGAGAGAGAGAGAGAGAGAGAGGGTCTAAAAATAGTCAATATAACAACAGAAAGTAAATCCTCATTTCTAGACATTGATACGGAATAGCTGTAATTGATTCACCAGGAAAGAGACATCAAAAGAACTGAAAAGAACCGACCAACATATCCACTATCTCTGCTACACAAGTATTTCACAAACTATTCTCTAATAGGATTACTGCAACGCTTGATCTCACTCCTTCCTGCGACTCCCGTTAAGGGTCGCCACAGCAGACCACCAGTCACCATTTCACTGTCTTCTTCGTTTTCTGTTGCAATAATTCAACACAGCACACAGGATTCAGGAGGCGTTGTGCAGCTCACGGAATCCATGCGAAATATTTCGAATAAATATATCCACAATGCATGGCTTTAGCTGAACAAGAAAAATATCCTTACCTAATATACTCGTACACCTTCGGAGTGACTGAAACACTGGGGAGAATTGAGGTTAGTGGACATGTGAATGCACTGGAAGACTCATACGAGGTACAAAGTAGTATGTCGAATAAATGAATCCACAATGCATGACTTCCACTGATCAAAAAATGCCCCCGATTCTGTAAAAATCTTAGCAGTTATTGAAGCAATGAGAAGAAGAGGAATAGAGGAGACATGTCAAAGTATTACAAGTCTGATACAGGACACACACACACACACACACACACACACACACACACACACACACACACATACACAACACCAAGACCTGCTTCCCCGCGACGCACCGCCGCCGCGACGAGCCCTACGTGCATGTACCAAGCTGGTCCCCATCAGAGGCTGCACTGACCGTTACAAGCACATCGCCGTCCCACTCTAGTCAGGCTGTTTAATAACCACTCATGTTACTTCTATTCTTGTTTGTCATTCTAATTAACTATCTTTTTACATTGTTTTAATTTCTCTGTTCTTAATTTTACCCTTTTACCTTTCACTTTTATAGTCTGCCTCATAATTTGCCTCTGGTTTGGTGGTATTCTCATTGTTTTTAAGGTTTTCTTTCTACCAACAAAAGTATATTTTCAGCCTTTGGCTGCATATATATATATATATATATATATATATATATATATATATATATATATATATATATATATATATATATATATATATATATATATATATATATATATATATATATATATATATATATATATATATATATATATATATATATATATATATATATATATATATATATATATATATATGTATATGTATATATATATTAGGATGGGCACCGGCCAAGGGCAACAAAACTTCAATAAAAAAAAAGGGCCCACTGAGTCGAAAGTGTTATTAAAAAATTACAGGATAAGTGTCTTGAAACCTCCCTCTTGAAAGAGTTCAAGTCATAGGAAGGTGGAAATACAGAAGCAGGCAGGGAGTTCCAGAGTTTATCAGAGAAAGGGATGAATGAATGAGAATACTGGTTAACTTTTGCTTTAAAGAGGTGGACAGAAAAGGGGTGAGTGAATGAAGAAAGTCTTGTGCAGTGAGATCGAGGGAGGAGGGAAGGTTAGCAAGAGCAATTGGCATGAAAATAGCTGTAGAAGATAGCAAGATATGCAACACTGCGGCGATAAGAAAGAGGCTGAAAACAGTCAGTTAGAGGAGAGGAGTTGGCAAGACGAAAAGCTTTTGACTCCACCCTGTCTAAAAGAGCCGTATGAGTGGGACCGCCCCTCCCCCCCACACACATACATGTGAAGCATACTCCTTACATGGACGGATAGGGACCTGTATAGAGTTAGCAGTTGTGGGGTGGGGGGTGAGAAAACTGGCGGAGACGACTCAGAAAGCTTGACTTCATAGAAGTTGTTTTAGCTAGAGGTGAGATGTTAAGTTTCCAGTTTTGATTACAAAGATAGATCGAGGATGTTCAGTATAGAAGAGGGCGACAGTTGAGTGTCATTGAAGAAGAGAGGATAGTTGTCTGGAAGGTTGTGTCGAGTTGATAGATGGAGAGAAAAAAAAAGTCATTGAACAATACTAAGCTTGTTCTGCCCCAATCAGAAATTTTAGAGAGTCAGAGTCAGAAGTCAGGCGTTTTGTGGCTTCCTTGCATCTGTCAATAGCATCTACCAATCAACTGTTGATAATTAATAATGATGATAATAATAATAATAATAATAATAATAATAATAATAATAATAATAATAATAATAATAATTATAAATTATTATTATTATTATTATCATTATTATTATTATTACACACACAAAAAAAAAATGTAACACAGCTACACTAAATGTACTTGCAAAACTAAAACCGTAAAATTAGAGAACGGAGCAGGTAAGTGCAAAATAGTTCACCTGCGTCCACGTCTCCCTCTCTTCGTAATCCAGGTGATAATGTACGTCAATCACCTGCATTATGTATTGATTTCAGGCAAACACGGTTTTTTTTTTATTTAACCCCCCTTAACTTTACCATGGCGACTATGTTGTTCTCTTCCGGGATTAACGAAATCCGTCTTCCTGCACTGCTTTTGTCTTAACACCTAATATGAATATATATATATATATATATATATATATATATATATATATATATATATATATATATATATATATATATATATATATATATATATATATATATATATATATAAACCATTGGGGACTATCCTCTCAAAGTCTGGGTCCTTATCTCGACTATTTTTAAGTCTGTATTGAAAGTTGTTTGTATTTTCGAAGTTGGTCTCATTGTTCTTGTGATAATTCATCTGATTGGGCAGTTTTGAGGTTCTCCAGAAAGCTTTTATGATTAAAGTTGTAGCTTAATAAGGATTGTGCACTATCACTGGGAACAGTCACCATACGATCATCACAGAAGCATCTGGCAATGGTCTAAATAGTAGAAAAATGTGTCTATTTCTTTCTGCATCATGACATCAGCTTAATTTACACCGAAAATCATTATACATAATTATTCTCAAAGGTTCACAATAAGATTAGTGACAATGGAGTTAAAAGATGCAATCTAGTTATTCATCTATTAGTTTTCTTTACTTACCCTAATTAAGAATAGGTAATTTTTGGAGGAAGTGGGATTCTTTTATATCACAATAAGAAGAAATCGGTTCTAAAATAATGGAATGTGACTGGAACGGACTCATTAATCCGACAGTTTGTAATGGTATGAATTGTTACATTATAGTTTACTCTCTCTTTCCTTCTTTCCTCACGTACAGCGTGGGACCCAGGCTGAGGTCACCTGGGTTTCCATAAAAATTTTCATTTCTTTTTCCTTCTTCCGTAGCTGCGCTGTAAAAACCACCCTTAGTTCAGCATCGTTTTCACGGTTTAGTATGGGAAGCGAGTTGTAGCCGTATATAAATATTACTCTAACTTTTGGTGACAGAATACATGTATACTGTATCATGATGCAGGGGGATTGGGGGGGGAGGATGTATCAAGGGGAAGAGAAGAAAACCAAAGCGAAGGGATGACTTGAAGGAAAACATGGGAGTGATGGGTATAAATTCAAATCAGTTTATTTTCCCACAATGTGATCGTTATGACACTTGTTGGTAGACGTAGAACTGAGGTTACAAATATAACATTAAAAACTAATAATAAAACATTAATAAAAATTCAAACAATACTAATAATGAAACTTTACTGAAATCAAATGAAGACCCAGGCATAAAAGGGAACAGAAGAGATAGACACACGTGCTCCGCTCCGGTGGCTCCTAAAAGAAATGGCCCAAAGAAGAAGATACGAATGATTTCTACGTTGTCTTCTGCAATGTGAGGAAGGAAGAGTTATGTGAGGCAAGTGCATGTATTAATGGTAACGCGTTTTTTTTTTTTTATCGCTTATGTGCGAAGAAGGCTGTCCACAAGAAAAAAAGAAAGAAGGGAAGCTGCAGGAAGCAATAAGAACAATCAAGGACAACAAATAAGAGAGATCCTGTTAATTGCTGACAAAAAAAAAAAAAAAAATACAAACGGGTTGCTCAGTTTTAGCTCCGCAGGAAGTCTTGATAATCCTTAAGCTTATGACTACTGCCTCTCCTCAGACTTAGTGAAATGGTTTGGTGGAAGTTTAAAATATAATTCTGAAAGGCACCACTGACAGAAAAAAAAAGTAACAGTAGTTCAAGTCTTTAAGTCCATCTTGATATATGTCTCAATAAAACCGTGTACGTTTCTTTGTATAAAATAACGTCGTTGTAGAGAAAAAAAAAAATATTGAGAGAGAGAGAGAGAGAGAGAGAGAGAGAGAGAGAGAGAGAGAGAGAGAGAGAGAGAGAGAGAGAGAGAGAGAGAGAGAGAGAGAGAGAGAGAGAGAGAGAGAGAGGGGTAATAACTGATATATCGGGAAAGGTATGGGTGTTAGACAGGGGAATAAAAACAGATGTCGTAATGAGACAGATGTGGCAGGTGCGTTAATGGAAAGGTGAACAGACGAAGCTACTTAAGGGGACTAAAGGATGAGAGGATTACGGCACACGTAGTCAGGATTGGGTCTTTATTGGGTGTGCTGGTGAGACTCAGGGATAAAGGGAGCGTGTTGGTATGAGTGAGGCACTGAGGGGCTGGTGGTACTGGTGGCACTGTTTATGTCCTCGTGACTTCCAGGTGTCGATGGCTGGTGATGGTGAAGAATGCTGGTGAGTTACACTGATTTTTCTTTAAATTTTTTTTTTATGTATATATTTTTATTGCTTCGTGTTTTAGAATTTTGCTAGTATTTATAATGGTAACGATAGAAATATAGTGAAGTAAAACATCACGTGTAGTCTACGGGTAGCACAATGAATAGGTAAATAAGCTTCCAGGGATAACTGTAGATGAATGCGATGGACTAGTAATCATGTTGTTAATGCCGAGTCATTAATGAATATTAAAAAAAAATTAGACATGTTCATAAATGAGGATGATAGGTGGAGACAAGGTGGTAAGTTTCATGCAGGGTGTTACGGCCATCACTCCTCCAGCAAGGCAGGAGGCGAGGGTGGACTGTAAATGGCGCACAGACACAAAACTGAATGAACTCTATCTCTAGTTCGACATCCTCTCCAATCCTTGTTATTTTAGTAAGACTTTCAGGAGATAAGACGACTAACGTGATTTTTAGTATTGTTGAATGTATAAAGAACACTTACACCTAATTCTGAACCTAATACAGGAGTGAAGCACGATCACCATTATTCGTGATTCACGCAGTCACGCCTAAATTCGATATCACTAAGGCTCCATAAATTCAACTTTGTTAAAATATATTTCAGCCAATATTTATAATCCAGTCAGAATACGTACATAATATAATATCCTAAATAGCTAAAAAAAAAAAAAAAAAAAAATTGCCAGACACTAACTACACTTGAGCAAACAGCATACAACACCTGTGAGGAAGTCCCGTCCTCGGTGTGTGGAGCACGACCCACATCACCACTTTCCACCAGTCCCGATCTGTTTCTGCCAGCCATCACCGTCAAGTGAACGAAGTAGACATCAGAGTTACCAATTCCCAAATTAAAACCACAAAATTAATTCCACAACGGCATTCCCTATTTCACACACAGCTATCGCTACACACACAATTGATTGTTACGTCTCTGTAAGGGCAGTTACCTGGTACACCCACAATTATAATTATAGTAACAATAAGTCATAAAGTAGTTCACTATCACACAAACGGCCGTAGTACCGTCATCGATGTTTCCCTAATCTTGCAGGTTTGCCAGATCAAAACCTTCCGTGAAACACTCTTATTTGGTAACGCTGCAATCTAGAGCTTTCGGTTAACGGAATTCCGCGTCCCTAACATTTTCTTTATGCGGGAATCTAAGCCTTTCCTTATTAACATGGACATCATAGTAAATTCTATGATGTTGTTATTGATTTATTTGAATGCATAAACACATAAGTAAACACATGATTAGCCGAATCCTTTGTTGTGGTACCGGAGTAGTCGTATGTGTGCCCTCTGCACGCATGCGCGAGTTTTGAAGGGATGAAGGCCTCCACACTCCTTGTAAGACCCTTTCATTGAAGATGAGAGAGTGGCTCTCCTCTCTCTCATTAAAGGGAGGCAAGGACCTTGCCTGGCACACTGAACAACGCAATAGCACGGTAGTTGTTGCAGTCTTGGCGGTCCCCTTTCCCTTTCCAGATAGGGACGACCAGCCCCCTCCTCCACTCAGGAGAAATGGTACCGGACTGCCATACGGCAATCAAGACCGCATGCAACCCGTGGATCATGGCAATAGGCGAAAAAGCATGCGAAATATACCAAAGCTTCCTACACAGCACAGGAGGATAATATTCATTTACTTCTTACCTCATGTACGAAATAAGGACGACTGAAGGCGAGTTGATGAGGAGGTGGACCAGGCATCAGCTGACGACATTGTTGGAACACGCGGTGGTGCCGCTTCTTCCGTGTGAAGAGCGTATAGCTTGAGATACTGAATATTTCGCGGTTCTTCTACTTCCACTTATAAATAAGCAAAATGTACCTCTCACTCTAATCACATAATTCTCGCTCTTACGTTTTCTTTAACAACATACTTTACGCTGTAAATAAACGTGATACCCTTTAGGAAAACCATCTTATTTCTTCACTTCTACACTAAAGTCTTGTAAACATAGTTGTATCTTTAAATATTTCCTCATATACGGGTGGAGAGGGACTGAAATTCACGTATTATACGCCAATGAAAATATACTAGCAATTCATTATGCATAAATGACGATATAATCCCTATTTATGTCCATGCACGCTTCACAAATTTCGTGGCGTAGATAAAACATCCGCAGGTGTTGAGCGTAAAGGTAACGGCGGAGTTTGGCCACGATGCTGAAGAGAGTGTAAAGGACGGATCGAATAATTGATTGGTTTAATTTCAGGCGCTGCAACAACGAGTTTATATGACGATGACTGACTTATTTTAGGCGGTGCAGCATCGAAGTCACTACGCAGATTAGGAAACACAATCTCAGTCAGGTCTCAGTGAAAACAGTGGACAGAAGTGTTGAAGTGAATTAAAAACAAAAATCAAATGGGAAAATCGGAAAATGGAAGACGTGAATGAATTTATGAATAAATCAATCTTGCCAGTATATATTTAACATTTCCAGGGAAACCGTTCACTGACGCCAAGTTGATGGCCATTGTAAGGAAGCACAGGATCATGAAGAGAACAAATCAGTGCACAAACAATAACTTTGCTGAATGAAAAAGACAAATACTGTAAAATTCAATTCACAAAGCAGATGAAATTGCGGAGACGAAGTGAAATGAAAAGACTAAAGGATGGGATTGACACATGCATCAAAAACAATAAACGGTTTTGAGGGAGAGGCGAGAAAACTGCATAGTGGCACAGGGAGCTCCGGGACACTGCTGAGAGAACATGCAAAGAAAGCAATAAATATATTATGAGCTGAGGCTTTCGGGGAAGATGGAATTGTAGTGGAGGTGTTAAAAGCACTGGAAGAATTAGATTTGCTGAGAACCGCGTGGATGGCCAATTGCTTGTATGACAGGGAAGGGTTGTTGTTTGAGTCAATGCAGGGTGCGTGTTCTTGGCAATGTTCCAACAAGCCATGCACACTGGAATGCAATAAGGATGCAGACATTTCTATTAAGAACCATGTTTTCAGATTTACCGAAAGATAGAAGAAAGACTGAAAGAAACACTGGAGAGAGAGAGAGAGAGAGAGAGAGAGAGAGAGAGAGAGAGAGAGAGAGAGAGAGAGAGAGAGAGAGAGAGATTAACGAATAGATTACGGAAAGAAATTATATAAAGTAATAATCTTGTTGACAGGAAAAACTGAGATGATACAAAACAGATATTCGTGTTTTGGTCAAGCTAATGTTACCACAGAGCATGAAATTTATAAAGCCGCTAAGGGAGGATGGCAGTGGCATGGTAAAAGCCAGAATAAAACTACAAAACATTTACTGATGAAATAAAATTTTGTGGCAAAGAAATATGAAGTGAGGTATGAAGTGAAGTTAGATGTGTGTGTGTGTGTGTGTGTGCGTGTGTGTGTGTGTGTGTGTGTGTGTTCGCACCTGTGCATGCTTGCCCGAGTGTTTAATTCAGCAGCGAGTGACGATGGCTGCCTGCACAACAACAAACTCTGCGGGAGCAAGTAAGAGGAACTCCACTCTATTTGTTCTCACTATTTACGAGCAGCGTGTGTTGGGCAACTTATCCAGTGCTTCAAAACAGGGAATTTACCAGCAGCGAGCCAGCCAGTCCATTTACTCGAGGTAATAGCTGGTGGAAAGAGTAATGGCATGAAAAGAAAAACTAAACCACGGATGGCAGGTTTTCACAGTGAACTGCAATGATGTAGCAGATGGAAATGAAAGAAAGGCTTACTGGAGACGGTAGTGTAGTGTTAGCAAAGGCAAATTCAGTACGGAGCAATGTTATTTCTCAGTCGGTATCAATATTTAGTAAGATCTACCGGTCTCTCTCTCTCTCTCTCTCTCTCTCTCTCTCTCTGAAAATAACTTAACACCGGCATCATAGCTGAAAACTTGGCTAAACTCTGATCGGAAACCTTGCATTAATGGCGCTACAAAACATTTAAACGCAAGAGAAGTCTGAACTATTCCGTGTCAGCTGGAAATACCGAGGAACAAAAATGCAAGCGACGCCACGAGACAAGGATACACACACTTGTGCAACATCCGAAGGCAGATAATCTACAATCCACCCACGCAACCACCCAACGCAATCCACCCATGGCAACATTAAAAATTACAAAATGAACCTCCTTGTTTTCACCCAAAACTTGCAAGCAAAAAAACTACATAAACATGTTTCAATACTTGTTTACTATATCATGCACAACAAGATTCTTCAGGGTTGGTTTGTACAGTATTTCCTGCAATTACTACTAAGCCAATCAAGAAGATATGCGTACATGACATTAACACACAGAAACATCTTGCCCGGTACGTGATAACGTCCAAGACATCGTCACTTGCAAGAACAATTAAGTGTTAGTTTGTGCGCAGCTGGAAATTAACGCGTGAGTCTGAACACATCACAATGGGAGACTAACAATGAAAACCGCCGCCTCATCAGCAGCGGACGCTCATTAACCAACACACAAGCCAGACGAAGGAAGAAAACAACTGTAGTTCCCCGTAAACATCCATAACTATTCTCTGGGGACACTCACCATCGCTAAGACTAACCACAAGTAGATACAACTTGCATAACTAATCTCACCGATGCCACACACTTCCTCGTCTCAGATCCCCAAACATATTCAGCTTTGTCACCTTCCCTCGCCGGGCTTGGATTGCTCGATTGCTCCGCCACAGCGGAGAGTGAACCGCCAGCCCATCTGGAAGCCACAAAGAAAGCACCGACCTTGTACCTCGACAGCCCCGCCTTGATAATAATGTGTGGAGTAGGGCCTCCCAGCCTCAATCAGACTGCAGGGATTTCGTGGGTCTTTCCTCTCCTGCCGCGAAAAGAAATGTCCAAGATACATGATTTCATCTGCCCCTGCTAGTCTCTGATACGCCAATCGAGGTGGTTTGTGCCGCTCTCTCTCTCTCTCTCTCTCTCTCTCTCTCTCTCTCTCTCTCTCTCTCTCTCTCTCTCTCTCTCTCTCTCTGTGTGTGTGCGTGTGTATGTGCATCAGTCATATCATCATCGCTATTTCCCTCGCCGTTATCATCATCGTCTGCACACACACGCCTCGCTGATGAACACTGATGAGACACGTGTCATTTTCGAGATGAATTATCTCCGAACTTCTAGAGGCAGATCGCATGACTGGGACGGGGGCGTCTGCTTGCTCCTGTCTGCTGACGTGCTGATGGGTACCGGAAGTTAATAAATGGAAGCATAGTAATGTCCCGCATCGCCGTGCAACACGTTACCACTGAAGGTGCTGCCTGCAGGAGTGTTGCATAGGTCTGAGTCAAAAAGGTGATGTGAAGGCGATCGATTTTTTCACGGTATACTGCCGGTCTGCGCCGTCACGTACCTGCTGGAAAACATGTTTTCATGCAAGCACTGCTTCCTTTAGCCACCGCCAGGCTCATGAAGGAAGGCCAATAAATAACGGCAGCCAAAATATTGCCGATGTTAGTGAGGCGTTCCCGCGTTAGGGTTATAACCCTGCAGGACCGAACCCTAATGGTTCTGTTCCAATACCGGCCTGAATGAAGATTCCCATAGTTTCAGCCTGTGCCTGCATATAAGCCTGATTAACGTCGTACTTTGCGTTACGTTTACATCTTTTATTTTATTAGTGCGAAGCTGAATGAAAACCAATGAACCGGCAGCACTGGCCACGGTTTGGTCCACGCCAGCCAGGCAGCCGACCCGGTGGCACAGGGGCCATCCCGGGACACGAGGGTCATTTGGTGCAGTTACTCCTTGCAATTATTTTCCATTGGAATGCTTACATCTGCCTTCATTTGAGTAAGACCTATTTTTCCGTGTATGACTTTTCAGCCTGCTTTTTCTTCCAGTGAGTCTGGAAATAAATGCGAGCAGAATCCATGTTAATTACTGACGTACAAAGCAAGGTTCAAAGCGCGTTCATGCTTTTTAACACTAAGGTGCTAAGTCAGAGGCAAGGCATCCAGACGCAGTTTGGCACGAGCTGAACACTATCACTGAAAAATATAGATGATCAGCAGGACCTCTTTTGCGTTCTATTCTGTTATGAATGCTCAATTATATCTAACTGGAAGAGTATATGTGCCGAAAGTATAATAGTAATTTAGGAAAACACACACACACACACACACACACACACACCTTGGCACCAAACTAACCAGCTACCTTCTCCTGCAGTGCTCGTCGAAAACACACAAGTCAGCTTCTTGTTCCAGTTGGGGCATACATTTCTTTTATGAAGTGTTGTCGTCTCGCGCACCAACTCCATTTGTTGCTGAAGTTATGGCATGTATTCCTTCCATTAACTGGCATCTGGAGCAGGAAGTAGCGACGCGTGGCTCCCCTGTCTTCAAGATTCATTGTTTTGTTACCAGGAGTACAAAACGGTGCAGAATTCTCGTGAAGCTCAGGAGTAATTTCATTCATTTATACTTATGGTGATGTTTTTTTTTTAAGCTGGTTTCATGTTTTGCCACTTAAGATATTTTGTGTTACTTTTTGAGTCGGTTCATGTATCAACACCATAAGAGAAAATAGTTTATAATGAAACGAATACCTACCTAAATACATGGAACAGTAAGAGAATTTGTAGAAGAAAAATTAAAACGAAAGAAAGAAGCAGCTGGACACATACGGTGGCTGGTGGACGGACGAAATCAATAATAATGAAGCAGGCTGACACCCGAGGACCGAGATCTATGCCTGATAAACCTCGCCACCATTCCACACTGGGGAAATAATAATGGAATATTCATGTGGGGGAAAAAAATTACAAAGGTCAAGGCCACACAAAATGTCGAGGGATGATATAAATCTGACACTTTTTCATTTATTATTATTATTATTTTTTCATTATTATTATTTTTTTTTACTAACAGCCACTGCTGCCTGGCGCTCAGGTCGTGGCGAGGGATGCATCACAACAACATGAGCCGCAGCAGCAACAACAATGATAATCACAATAACAATGACAATAACAATAAAAATAACAATGAAAATATGACAACCACAGTAGCAACAACAACAACAACAACAACCACAACCACAACAACAACAATCATCATCACCACTACTACTACTGTCTGCAAATATTATAACAAAACCTTGACTTTTCTCTGACCTGCGGCGCGATCTTAAAAAGAACGAAAAACAAAGCAAGAGACGGAGGTAAAGAAAACAATTCTTTCCTGTTTTTTTTCTGCTTGGGAATAATTTATATATATTCTCGCGGTACGCATTCCCACTTTTTTTTCTCTTCCACTCAGGAAATGTGTTCTGGTTTGTATATCTCTCTTTAAATCTACACATTTGTCTCTCTATCTATCTGTCTATCTATCTGTAAGTTGCTGTGGTTGCTGTTGATATTGTTCTTCTTGTAGAGAAATATTAGTTATAGCAGCAGTAGTAATAGTAGTTGTTGTAGTAGCAGCAGTAGTAGTTGGAGCATCAATAGTAGTTGTAGCAATAGTAGTTGCAGTACGAAGTTGCAGTAGCAGTAGTGATGGTAATAGTGTTGAGTGCTGATAAGAACATATTTATAATGGTGACAATAATGAATATATAACAATAATTTTCAAGAAGGCTACAGGGAGAACAGCAGATCGGGGAGGCAAAGGCGTAGTGGCGGAAATGGGAATCATGATGCAGTTCTCTTTGAAATCCACCTGAATTTTTACGCATCCGAGTGATGGAAGTCCTTCGCAGAACCAAAGCGTGAGTCAGAAAAAGGTGACCTCGCTGCTTCTTTGTAGCTGATTACTAGAAAAGGTCAAACGGCGAAGCTGAAGGGAATACAGAATGAATCTATTTTTATCACACGTCTGGGATTGGAACCGTGTTTTAATCCCCATAGGATGCAGCTGTACTTCCAGAATATTCTACCGGCCCTCTGCGTTTTGGTACCGCCACATTCAAGGCGTGGTGAAGTTGAGAGATGATCCACGTCTATACAATAAGCAAATCCTGATCGCCTTTGTCTCGTCACGGACCGCCACCGTTAACCAGCTACAAGCAAAGCAAGCAGGAGACGAAGAGTCCGAACTTTATCTGCACGCCAGCTGCTTTTTGATGAGCGTCATTATCGCCGCCTCAACGCGACCCAGAATGAGCCAATTACTAATTTATTAATGAAGCTTTTTATCTACTTATTGATTCTTTATAGTTAATTGCTTCTTCACGTACCTCACAGGTCCTCGGCGCGGTACTGGCGGCGTAACGAGCTGGTGAATTAATTGTAATTCAAATATTAACGACACGAGCACCTCCTTATTACCCTGGAGTAGCCTCAATCTTCCCATAATGTAGTGCAGCCCAACATACTGCGAAAATTCTCAAAAGCAGCCTTGATATCGACATCTTCCTAACTTACAGCGGCAGTTCTCTTCCACACTCACTTGTATGGTATGTCTGTATGCTTATCTCTTCCACATTTATAGAAAATAAACTCAATGTCAGTAATTTATCAGTAATGAAGTTTTAAGTTAAGAAAGCCATGTGTCTTCCTTTGCTCTGAATGGTGAAGCATGCGATGGGGCGTCAGTCCTGGCTCCAACCAAATGCAAATACAAGGTTGGCAAACACTCCGATTCAGTACTCCATTATTGCTCGTATGTAAGCCATCGGGAATGCCAAGACACCTCAGAGAGCAAGTTAGCAAACTGTCTTGATTCTTCTGCTTCTTTTTGGAAGTGACTGTGAGCGGATAATGCCTGTGACGTGTGTATTTCATATGTAATGAATGAATAAAACTACGACATCCCTAATTAACTCTCGCATGCCCCGCTAAAAATAGAGAAAGAAATAGATGAATAAAGATGAAGCTTCCATTAAGTGTCACCTCGTGTCTAGACTCACGTTCATGATATTTCTGCCACGAACTATATAAACAGACTCGCCTAAAATTCCTTGTTGAGTAAAAACGTCAAATTCCAACATATATTATACGATTTCCGGCATTCACTACGCATGTAAAACTCGAAATTTTATCCCGCTGTTAATCCACTTATAAGCTGCAGACCTTGCTAACAATAATTCAACAAAGGCTGGTTTCAAGTTCCTCTCGCTAAATCTACGCTGTTGTGTAGTTATAATCGCCAGCAGTCATCGTTTTTACTTATGTTTCCTTGCTGGTCATTTACTTACTATTTTTTTTTCCGTGTAAGCGTCACGGGAGGGAAATTTAATGAAGCACACTAGATACATTTGTCCATAAAAATCTCTGCCGTGGTGATGCCAAACTGCGGAAACCTTTTGTGTGGAATTAGTGGAGTGCAGAACAGCTGGATGAATCAGTAATATTCGTACTTAACGGTCTTCAACATATGCATACACTCCCCATGAATCTTTTCCATCTTATCTACCTTGAGTGGAAAAGTAACACTGACCTCTGCATTACGAAACAATTGCTACGGGAATCAAAGGGAATCAACGAGCAAATTTATACAACACACCAACAGGAAGGAGGAAGACACGCGATTACCTCTTCCCTCCCACTCCTCACTGTATAATCGCGACCATAGTGTGCAAGTGATTCCAGTGAAGATCCCAGCATCGAAATGTCCCGTGAAGTGTCAGCGTAAATATAAAGCGTGTTGGTGGCTTTATAAAGGATGCCTCACCACTTCCCGGAAGCGAGTGATGTGGAGCACTGAGGAGTTTTACAATAAAAAATGAGCTCTGTTGGAGAAAATGCAGGAAGAGGAATGATTGAAAGTTTTGCTAAGACTCTACCGGCAATGTGTCTGATGTTCCGTTTTCTTTTTTTTTTTTTCTTTCTCAGCAGGCAGTATTGATATGTCACGTCATTAAAATGGCACTCAAGTAATACGTTTTCTATTTGCTTATTGTTCGTGTAGTTTACTGTGCGCGTTATCATAAACCTTTTTCTTCGTTTCTTTTTTCAATCGTGTCACAATCTTGAAATACTGTTAAAAAAAGTGAGTATTTCCTGTTTGCTTATGATTTGCACATGCGAGTCACAGCACGCAATACTGTAAATGTTTTCTTTTTCTTCTCTGGTACGTACCACATCCATAAAACAACATGAAAAAGCGTGTATTTGGTATTTACTTACAATTTGCGCAGTACCAATTACTCTGTCCGTAGATGTCGCCAAACATTTCCTCTCTTGCAAGGGTGTGTCGCTGCTACGCTCAATTACTGGATCCATAAAACTTATACCAGAAAATATACTGACGAACGAGTTGACAGAGTAAATATATTCAGTTTCATTGCCCCACCATCTCCATCTCCACCGTTTATTTATCCATGTCTGCCCTATCAGAGTCATCATATATACCTAACCATCCATATCTCCAGTCTACACGTCTATATTATCACTATCTATATTATCATCTATATATATTACTCTGCCTTCGCTCCTATCAAGGACCCATCCATCTTGTTTGCCGAAGGAAGGGTTACGGGGCTCTTAATGGCGTTCCGAGAGAGAGAGAGAGAGAGAGAGAGAGAGAGAGAGAGAGAGAGAGAGAGAGAGAGAGAGAGATATTGCAGTAAACCTGTCCCTTGGCTGGTGGTGGGGGTCGCAGCGCCTCAGGTGCGGGCCTTCCTGGCGGCCTCACAGCTGCGGCGAAGTGGCGAGGTGGCGCAGGCGTTCCACGACCTCCACTAATTAATAATAATAATAATAATAATAATAATAATATCAGGTTTATTTATCAAGAGGCAGCAGACAATACAGTGATAGTCGCTGAAGGGGTCTTGATTTACATGGTATACATATTTACATATATATATATGGTATATATATTTACATGGCAGCAGCCTCACCGCTTTTACAGTGTGGACATGATTGAACTGCATACGATATACTTTTTTGGCAGAAGCTGCACCATTTACATAGCTTCACCACTTTCATAGTGTGGACATGATTGAACTGCATACGATATACATCTTTGGCAGGAGCTTCGCCACAGAATAACAAACACCTTCTGGGGGATCGAACATGGGACCTTCCGCCTCCCAGTCAGGAGCGCTACCCGTTACGCCACGATGGCGTGTAATTTACACGCTATGATAATGAAACGGTAATCTAATTCCTAGAATTCAGTATCGAATGCATTGACATATTATGGCTCCTACATTATGTGTGTGGATATATTGCCCTTACTTGTGGCAGCGTATGTTGGTTGGTCTTCGTTTGGCTGCTCTGAGGGGGTTCACTGGTGCCTCTCATATTTCTTGTCTAAGAATTAGTTCAGTCTTCAACGTCGCTCTCGTTAAATATTCATATAAGGATATGTCTACGTACTATAATCTTAAATATTTGAAGCGGATGACGTATATTCTTAATAAATTCGCCTACTGTCTTATCTCATTATATTTTCATACAGAGGCTTAAAATTCAGATTCACGTTAATAGATGAACACTGTAACCCACAAATTCGGCCTGGGATGGATGATGCTTTATTTTTATTACAGCTAAGTCCTGTATTTTAAGTCCTGTATTTTAGAGGCTCAATGAGGTTACAGCATATTACAGACTACCCTAGTGTGTCTCGTGCCTCGGAACCTTCTGTGTGGCTACGAAACTTAAATCAATCGTAAATAAATAAGTAAATCAATAAATAAATACATGCATAAATAAATAAAAGGTCTAGTGTGAGAAATTATTGAAACGAGAAGGATGAAAAAACATGGAATTTTCAAATGTAAATCTCCTCACATTCCTCTTGCTAACTGGCAGTATTTCTTCAACAAAAGCACTTAACTGTAATTTGTCTTACTTCTCTATACAAGTTTTCGGAATTCTAGTATATTTTTTAAACACTTCCGCAATACTTATTCCGCAATTAAAGAGCTATACTTTCTCACCTTCATATTCATTTCCTTTCAGCTTGCATAATCGAAAAAAAAATCTTTATAGGTCACACAAATACATTGAAACAAATCCATCCTATTACAATATATATATATATATATATATATATATATATATATATATATATATATATATATATATATATATATATATATATATATATATATATATATATATATATATATATATCAAAAACTGTAGTTGTGGCCGATGTCTACATGAGTGCACTTCCAGCGTCAGAGCAGCGCTATTCCTCGCCGTGGTTCAATCACGATTCAAGTGAAGTAAGCCTCTCGAGGGAAATTTGTCTCAGATGGCGAAGCTGCACTAAATCTTTACGCGGGGGTCAGACAACGTGCGTAAACTACCCGCTTGAACCCCCGATATTGGCTTTCCCTCGTCGAGTGACACACACACACACACACACACACACACACACACACACACACACTGAGTATCAGGTGTGGTGTGCTGTTCATCATTACTAACAAAAAAAAAAAAAACTATAAATGTGTGTGTGTGTGTGTGTGTGTGTGTGTGTGTGTGTGTGTGTGTGTGTGTGTGTGTGTGTGTGTGTGTGTGTGTGTGTGTGTGTGTGGTTAATGATGGTCGTGAATTCATAATTCATAATGGTCATGAATTCTGGTCGCACTGAGGGAGACACATTCACTGAGCAGGGATACACACACACACACACACACACACACACACACACACACACACAGATACACACAGATACACACACACACACACACACACACACACACACACACACACACACACACACAGTAGATTTAATGTCACATTTCTTTAGAATGATGAAAAATATGAATTCTTAATTATATGACAAAACACACACACACACCTCTCTCTCTCTCTCTCTCTCTCTCTCTCTCTCTCTCTCTCTCTCTCTCTCTCTCTCTCTCTCTCTCTCTCTCTCTCTCTCTCTCTCTCTCTCTCGTACGTATCCTCTTTCTCGTTTTTCTTTTATCTTTAATTTTCCTGTTTCCTTTTTCTCTCTCGGTTTCTCCTCCATTCCATTAATTTTCTCTTTTTATTCTTTTATTTCTTTTATTGTCGCTTTACGCGTATCCTCTTCCTCTTCTTCCCTTCCCGTTTTCTTCGTAGTTTTCTTTTGTACTTTATTTATATAATGTTTTTTTTCTTTCCTTGTAATTCCTCTCTTCCTTCTCCGATTCCCTATCATATTCACATTCTCTTTCTACGTCTTTGATTCTCTTTTATCTTTCATCCTCTTTTCTTTCTTCATGTCTTGTTTCTCAGCAGCACTTTCTCACTTTCTTCCTTTTCGTCGCCTCATACACATTTTCGCTCTTCTTTTGTCGCATAATTTTTTTTTCAATTTTCCTAACTTACTTTTTCTCATTTTTTTTCATATCTCTTATATCTTTCCGTTTCGCGTTTCCCTTCTCTGTACTCTTATTTCAAATCTCACGTGTAATTTTTTTCTCGTTTCAGTCCTAGCTTCATTCTATCTTTTTCATTTTTTTTTCAGGCTTTTTTCTTTTTTTTTTGTTTGTCTCCCTTTCCTATTTTCTGTGTAGCTCGTATCTGTATCTCTTTTCTCCATTTTTGTCTTATCATCATCGTATATCTTTCATATTTCTTTATCCTTTCTTTTTTTTCTATATTTCTCTACATTTCCTTCCTTTTTTTTTGTATCTTTCCCGTTCCTTTTTATCTTTTAAATTTTCTATCACATCTGTAAAGGAAGGACGGAGGTGTGCAGTTCACTTCCAATAACACAATCTTTCTTTTCTCTTTGCCATAACCCAATACAAACAAGTTACAATTAGCAGCTATCAAGCCTGTCACGGATTCCTCGAGCAGCGGCGTTCTTACGGAGAGGACGAGACGGGCACAGGCTGGCAAGGCAGGCAGGCGGGTAGACAGGCGGGTAGACAGGCGGGCAGTGACCTACATACGTGGGGCATAACGAAGAGCAATGTAAAAATCTTCAAAAACAAACCGCGCTCTCCATCATCCTCTTTTTGAAAAAGACACGACCGAAGAGACACGGCTGGAACATTCTTTCGGGTCTTAAAAGCGAGATTCGATTCTATATTACGTACGAGTAAGTCCGTTTTTAATCAAGGCAATGTAATAAATAAATGAAACACAATTATTTCCACGGGTTATGTTCGTGCTGGGAGCTTCGTTCGTCTGTGTAATGGAGCAGCGAGGCGAAGGAAGGAGAAACTGGAGGAGAAGGAGAAGGAGAAGGAGGAGAAGGAGCAGAAAGAGAAGAACGAAAGAAAGGAAAAACAGGAAAAGGAGAAAGAGGAGAAAGAAGAAAGAAACGAAGAAAAGGAGAAATAGGAGGAGGAGGAGTAGGAGAAAGAGGAAAACAAATGAAGAAAAGGAACAGGAGAAGGAGAAAATGTGCGGAAAAAGAATGTGGGATAGGAAGAGGTGGAGAGGAAAAGGTGGAGGTAGCAGTGATAGTGATGGAGGAGGAGGAGAAGAAGGAGGAGGAGGAGGAGGAGGAGGAGGAGGAGGAAAGGAGCAGTGGCAGGAGCAGTGGCAAGAGGAAGAGGAGGAGGAAGAAGAGGACGAATACATGAATATATGACGAAACAGGAGAATATAAACCAAGAGAAGCGTTGGTATGTAACGACGGCATCTTTAGATCTACCCACGACTACATACGCACAGAAAAGGAGGAGCAGGAGAAAGAGAACAGAAAACTAATAATGAGAGAAAAAAATATGAGGGAAGAGTAAAAGAAAGACGAGAAAGGACGATGGAGGTGAAAGAAGAGGAGGGCGATGACAAGAAATATGCGATAACACAAAAAAGAAAAAAAAAAATGTAAAACTTTCGAAGCCAAGCAAGAACATGCACTAAATATATGAACCCAATGAGGAAACAATATAGGATGAAGAAGGGTGTGGATGAGGCGGCGTGACTGGAAAGGAGAGTGAATGCAAAATGAAATGAGGGAGGAAGGGAGAAGAGAAAATGAGGAGTGGGGAGGATAGGATAGGAGAGGAGAGGAGTTAGGAGAAGAGAGGCAGAATGAAGTAGGTACGAGGCAAGCAAACAAGCAAAAGTAGGTTTGTGGGATCGATACCCGGTCCTGTTGTACCTGGCTGTGAGCAAGGGCGTTGTATATTGCTGTATCTTTTTTTTTCCCTGCAACCTTTATCATCGTCCCCACCGCACTACTGGGTTGATGCAGCCACGGAGCGTCTTTATGATTCCCCCTGTTTGTTCTCACGTGATGTGTTTGCACCTCCTACCACAGTGGAAAGAGGCGGATCGACTGCTGATGAACTAGTATAAGATAAATAAATTAGGTTCTTTCAGGCAGGGAACAAGTTAGAACGCGTATGGAAGGTTATTAGGACATGGTAAAAGGGATGGTGAAAAATGACTCACAAATAATGGTTCTGAACGAATGGAACACATTTAGCTATTAAATACTGAACTGAAATGAGGGAGAAAGAAGTGGTGAGTTAATACATTAAATATATGAAGAGAAGTATAGTTTGCATGGTAAAAAAATACTCACAAATAATAGTTTTGAACGAATGAAACACACTTAGCTATTAAATACTGAACTGAAATGAGGGAGAAAGAAGTGGTGAGTTAATAGATCAAATATATGAAGAGAAGTATAGTTTGTATGGTAAAAAATGACTCACAAATAATGGTTTTGAATAAATGAAACACACTTAGCTATTAAATACTGAACTGAAATGAGGGAGAAAGAAGTGGTGTGTTAATAGAGTAAATATATAAAGAGAAGTATAGTTTGTGGAACAGAAAGGTTGAATATGGTAAGTGTACAAACATAGCTTAGTTCCAAGAGGAGATTGGATAAATTTAGATATATATATATATATATATATATATATATATATATATATATATATATATATATATATATATATATATATATATATATATATATATATATATATATATATATATATATATTATAGATTATAGATATATACGAGTATATATAAAGAGATTTCCTCAAGCTTATCATCGTTTACATTAGGAGAGCAATTCTGAAAGGCACCATGCAATGACGCCAAAAGAATCGAGTAATTTAAAGTTCACGGGCCTTTAGTCACAATTTCCTTCAGCAAAATCGCCAAGGTTACTCAGATGAATCAACAAGGGTCACACTGTCACCCGGCACTCAAGGGGATAATCTCCCTTGCACCTTTTGGCACTGCTGGAGATGATGCAGGTGGAGTAAGTGCCTCTGACCGTCTGCCTGCCTGCCTGTCTGTCTGTCTGTCTGTGTCTGGACGCCAGTTTTCCTTTGGTTGTCTGCCTGTCTCTGTCTGTCTATCTGTCTGTCTGTCTCTGTCTTTCTCGTTTAATATTTTCTCCTCCGTCCCTCTCTCTCCCTTTCGCCTCAACACAATTTCTTCCTCCCCGTCCTGAAAGCAGTCCCCCGGTGTGCTAGATAGAACAATCTCTTCCAGCCCTCCCTGAAATTTCCCTTCCCACCCTCACATATATATACGTACACGAAAACAAAATTTGTAATCATACTTCCTCCTCCCCCGTCCCCAGCCGGTCTCCTGTCTTCCCTCCCGTCGCCTCCCTGCTGCTTAGCGAGAGTAAAGGGGGATAAATATAGGCATACAAATATCGGATGCCTGCTCGTGTTATGTCTCCGTACGGCCGAGGAAAACTGAGCACAGGCCTATGTTATGCCTAAATTTGTTCTTGGTGCTGGAGTTTTGATTTTAGGAAAGAGAGAGAGAGAGAGAGAGAGAGAGAGAGAGAGAGAGAGAGAGAGAGAGAGAGAGAGAGAGAGAGAGAGAGAGTGGGGGGAGGGTGTCAGGGAGAGGAGGCCGCATATCATCCCCAAACGTGCTTCACCTTTCAGCCCTGCCTCAGCCCTTACTTCAGGTCCGCTTCAGCCTCCCTGCATCAGCCTCCCTGCCTCAGCTCCATCCTTTACCTCAGTGCATCACAACATGAGCTGAGGCTGACGTCTTTTTTTTTATCTTACTTTTTTTTTTTTTTGCACGAAAGGCGTTATGGGTAAGGCAGAAATTTACATGGATAAGGTTAAAAAAAAGAGAGAGAGAGAGAGAGAGAGAGAGAGAGAGAGAGAGAGAGAGAGAGAGAGAGAGAGAGAGAGAGAGAGAGAGAGAAAATAGTGTTTGGAGATTTTGATATATCTATGCATTCTCACACGTAAGTATTAGTAAATAAAACAAAAATGTTGCCATACAAAGAAGAATCAGGAACAGAGAAATTAATAAACTCAGACACTCTACACTAATTACATTCAAGTCACCTGTGATGTCAAAAACAACCTTGCTATGGACGGAAAGAAGTTTTCTGATTATTAGCGAAGAGAAGAGAAGAAAACCAAAGCCCCAGACAGAGATCAGAAAATGATGAGGAAGTGTCAGGACAAAGACAAGGTGAAACTCTCGACATAACAATAGAACTGAGCCAATACGCTTCTCCCTTTCCGAGTTGTGTGTAACGAAAGATTTTTAGGATGTCTTCGTTTGTGTCTTAACTGGTACAAGATAAACATCACACACACACACACACACACACACACACACACACACACACACACACACACACACACACACACACACACAGAAGAACGTATTGCTTTTCTTAAAATAACTATCATATCACCTACACTTTCGTACACGACTGAAATATAAATGAATAAATAAAAAGATTAATAAGCAAAACCCCGCAATTATCCATTTCATTTCCTAAAGCATTCTCCTTGCGTACTTTGCTCTTCACGTGAACCCAATCCTTGAGAAAGCGATGCCGCGTCCTCCGGGAATTTCAAAGGGAGCATAATGGGTACAAACACTCCCGCCTCCCACCACCGGAGTTACTTACACAAATATGAAATACCTCAGGCAGTAAAATTTCAAAGGTTTCTCGAGTCCTCTTCATTCCTTCAGAGGTTCTTCAGGAAAATGAGTCTCCTCTTAGCGCAGACCAGATTGTGTCTCGCCTCTACTGTTGCCTTGAAAAATCTAACACTCCACGGCAGCTCTTCAAAGTGTCACTCTTGCAACCGTGTTTTCATTGTCTTCCCCTGACGAGTATACCGAAGGTGGAGGAGTGACTGCTGGCGGAGAAGTTACTCGTGGCGCGGGGATGTTTGTGTATTATTGAGCGGCTTCCTTCACTGCATTATTATGAGACTCTACTTTTATTGCCGGAAAAGGAAGAGCTCCATTACCGGAGGAGAAACAGGAGGAAGAGGAGCCGGAGGAGCAGGAGGAGGAGCTGGAGTAGGAAGAATATGACAAAGAAAAACAGTTACTGAGAGGAGGAGGACAGGAACAACAATAAAAACTAGAACAAAGTGGACAGAAAGGCAAGGAAGAAGAACAAGGAGAACATGAACAAGAACAACAACAAGCAAGACGACAAGGGAGGAGGAGGAGTGAAAAATAGTGGAAAAGGGAAAGAGAACGAAGGAAGGAAGAAAGGGAGAAAGGAGGGCCAAGTTTGCAATGTTGACGCAAGATGACAATGCCAACACACTTACTTCCGACAAAACAAGAGTTACCGGAAGATATTGACCTTCCTCTTCTAAACCTCCTGCACTCGTCGAAGGGAGGAGGGACAGAAGAAGGAAGGCGCCTGTACTCTGGTAACGGCTGCTGGTACTGTGCAAAGAGTACTCACGGTGACAACGCATTAAGGGTGTGACAGAATGGGGTAAGGCAGTGTGTCAGAAAGTTGCGCCCTTATATTAGTGTTTATGGCTGGAGTCTTCACCCTCGTATCGCTTCTCACTTATCGAATTTCTACCGGCCAATGGATCATAAGCTGCTCTTCTAAGCCAGTCTATTAGTAAAGAGTAGCCTGAGGAAATCATGGCCAGAAGTCGAGTAATATGCATTTTTATCAGTGTTTTGCGTTTTCACTCGCCCATGTGAGTGTCCGTAACTTCTGAGCGGAACGTACTGCAACGGTCTATCATAAATACTAAAGGGAATATCGTTCACACCTTAGTATTTCGGATTCCTATATTTTGGATCCCTGTGAACGTTTTTCCCAGCCAGTATGCATTTTCTCCACTTGCAGTTTACAGTCAGGTACACAGTCAGGTAAACCAGGATGCTATTTATGTAAACACGCCACCCTCGCGTTTACTCCACGGGTGCTGCCAGGTGAAACTCGGGCCTCCAAAGATTTGCTGCGACGCGTAACTGGCTAATTGCAGAATCAAATCTTAACCTCCTCCATTTAAACGCTAAACCCGGAACAGAACTGAATCCTGGTCTGGGTCTGGATTCGTGAGAGGTAAATGCTGAGTCGGAATCTGTCTTCTATCCATAAACAAACATGATGACGTGTTAGTGAAACTGTTTTGAGTGCAACCTAACTCGCTGTGGAAGAGGAAGATGCAAAGATGACTAATGAAATTCTTGGCTGTGTGGCTGATATGATAAGGAAAACCAAACGTGTAAACTACATTGCGAAGGAATAAAGTTCAGTTTCTGATGAAGTTTTCGATCTTAAAAGTTATTAACAGCTTCGTTGGAGTTACAAGAACTTGCTTATGTAACTTTATATTTTTGAAACTCCTAGTGTACCTTACAAAATCCCTTAAATTAAATTCTCCTTACATTAATTTATCAACTAAGATTTTCAGCAATATTATTATTTTCTAAGATAACCAATCCTATCTTCTCTTGCAACGCTCTGGTACGCATCACTAGAGCAAAGTAATTTCAACAAAACAAGACAAAAGAGTACCGGTAATAGGCAAGAAGGCAGCCAGCGATGCACAGGAAACCATCCTAACACGTCTGAAGTGGATCGCTGCCTTTTGTGGAGTTATCGTAACCAAGTCCCAGTTTAGTTAGCACACCCAGTGGAAAGCTCCAATTTAGAGCAACCCGTGAACTGAAAACAGATCGGCCTAAATGGAACACACACACACACACACACACACACACACATTCCTTTCCATTACCGCTATTCGACTTCCAATGTAAGGCAACCAACCAAACCACACGCGTTTCCACAACTAGTTTAATATACTAAACTTAATAAATTTGGATGAATTCAGCGTACGGAACGTTTTCGAAAATCCAGTAAACTGCTACGAGCTTGTAATTTCTAAAAGATTTTACTTAACATTTTACCTACAAGTTTCAGTTTCCTTCCACGCTGACGCCAAAGTGCCACTAATAGACTCTTATTACTAAATGAAACTCTACAAATAGCATTGTATAGCAGAGAAGCAACTTTTTAACCCAATCTCAGTATTTAACAAAACAAACACACGCATTTAAGTTTACGCTGCTTACTGTCCAAAGATCACTGACAGAAAAATTCCAAGACAGTTATTTTCTGGGGTGCTTCCTTCTACATCCACATCAGATTCTAAAATGAAGGGGCACTAGCACAACTCCCAGTGACACAGAGCAGCTACCTGTACATACTCATCCATCTGTTCCTCCCCGCCAGCACCACAACACTGTCTGCCTTTAACTCAACAAACTTTCATTTTTTGCACGTACAATGGTCCATAGTCTTGATAATCCGATTTACCGACTTTTTCCGCTTCACAATTCCATGTTATTCGAGAGATTTCTGCAAACACACCCATACACCCACACACACACACACACACACACACACACACACACACACACACACACACTCACACACACACATTCAACTTATACGGCACAAATAATTTCGAAACAAAAAAAGAATGATAGAAAGTGAAAAGGCTGACAACAGTTTCAGAAGCAAAAAGAAAGAATATTGCTGTACCTGGAAAAAGCAGCATCCGTGAACAGCGCCACACCTGCTCCTCACTCACGACATACATGGAACCGGAGAGGGAAAAATTTTGAATATAGAAAATAAATATTCCTAATTAACTTATTCACTAATTCAATCGTGATGCAGTACCATTTGGAATTTCTATAGTGAAAAAAAAAAACATATAGAATACTAAGTTACAGTGAAATGTAAAAAAAAAAAAAAAATAGACAAATAGATAAAACAAAAACAAAAGATAAAATTTTACTGACATAAATAACTCGTAGAATTTTACATACCGCTGAAATTAATATAAGCCCAAACGTCAGTAATTCACTATAAATGACACTGACACGCACCTATTATACACACACACACACACACACAGAGAGAGAGAGAGAGAGAGAGAGAGAGAGAGAGAGAGAGAGAGAGAGAGAGAGAGAGAGA
>NC_087161.1:16128413-16138413 GCF_035594125.1 Scylla paramamosain
CGCGCTTGAGGATCTGTGTCCTTCCCATGTGCGAGGAAATCAGAAATGACTTAATGATTTCAACTATTTTATCGTTTTGTATCAGAACTAAAATGTATCTAAATATTTGAATCCCTTATGGATGTTGCACTGCGCTTGTTCATTGAATTTTTCATTATTCAGCTCGAGAAAACTGCATGCAATTTATAAAAGGATAACCTGAAGCTATGAATTGTCATATTTTCTGTCCACGTTTTACCTATGAAAGTTCTTTTTTACACTACATGGAAAAAATATATATATATTATAAAAAATTTTATATGTGCTATTAATGAAAATCTTTTGGTCGAGTTCTCTTGCACTACAAAATTTTTTTTTTCAATATGTTTGACATTCTACCATTAAGAGAAATATCTAAAAATACAAAACTTTTAACAGAACTACTACCTTTATAAAATCCTACCTCTTAAATAAATACCAGTGACCTACTCTAATGTGTACGAGAAAACAATAACACACCAATACTCTATAAAATACAAATAACTTCATTAGTAAACACATTCCAGGAAGAAGCCTGCCATGTGGAGAATTGCATAATTTATTCCGCAAAAGTTTTAGGGGTCATGGTTCCTTACAGACAGCGAGTAGACTGGATAATTTCACGTACATCACCGAAACATCTAAATATCAGCGGTACAGGTCAGGTAAAACAAAAAAGAGAAGTGTAATCTGCTGAAATATATGAAAACAAGCTCTTACGCACAATGGCGTCTCCATCAGCTGACTCTGCCTTAGCCATCTGAATTCTTGCCTCTGGTGCATTCGCGTCCTGCAGGATCTGTACTAATAGCATTAACCGCATTAACAACATTATGAGGCAAACACAGCAGAGATTTCTTCCGCTACCGTTATAGTTACTGTTCTCTGGCGTTATCATCTATTCCCCTGTCTTTATTATCATTTCCAGCAGTCTTTTCCTCTTTTCCTCTTGTATTCTCTTTCTCTTCCACTTCCTGTTCGTCCTTGACTTCTCTATATATACATAACTCTGATTATAAGCTTCCATGATCCTCCTTACTGTCATCTTCACTCCTCTCGATCAGTTTCCCTGTCTCTCCCTCTCTCCTCTGCCTCTCTCTCCTTTGTGTGTGTGGTGTGTGTGTGTGTGTGTGTGTGTGTGTGTGTGTGTGTGTGTGTGTTGCGACTTTTTAGCCAATTTCCTTTCCCTACCGTGCGATAAGTCCACGTTTCATACAGTTTACCAGCTTATGCCCACTTCATATCCCGCCTCGCCTCGCCACCTGCAGTTTGAAGTGTATTTTTCTCTCGTTAGACTGACTTGTGCTTGATCTTTTCACTTTTCCCTATTTTTTTTTCTCTTCTGTCTCTCTGCTCTCTCTCTTTAGATACGAGGTTTTTTTTTTTTACCTTTTCATGTTAAGTACACATAACCTGAAAGAGAGAGAGAAGAGAGAGAGAGAAAGAGAGAGAGAGAGAGAGAGAGAGAGAGAGAGAGAGAGAGAGAGAGAGAGAGAGAGAGAGAGAGAGAGAGAGAGAGAGAGAGAGAGAGAGAGAGAGAGAGAGAGAGAGACGAGAGAGAGAGAGAGAGACGAGAGAGAGAGAGAGAGAGAGAGAGAGAGAGAGAGAGAGAGAGAGAGAGAGAGAGCCCTTCCTGCTTATATATAAATACGTTCGTCTTCAGGTAAAGATTAGAAGCAAACTTTAAGTATTCCAACCACCTTATCACTCCGACCTTTGCCCTGCACCTGATGGGAGAGAGTACGAGGCAACCAGCTTCCCAAGGCGAGACTGCCAGGCAAACCTTTCCTCTTCAACGCATAATCCGCAAAAAAATAATCACTCGTACGAGGTTTACAAATCTCTCAATAAGTGCAACAAATTTCCACACAAACTTCTTTACGGGGTGGACTTGGTTGATAGTGCGCCTCTGAACTAAGCTCCTTTATATCAACGCCACCAGGTTTTTTCAGAGAAGTCCTGACCTTTACATTCCCCCGCTAGAGTTTCATAAGCACAGCTAGTGTCTACACGTGGTCGTATAATATATGAACCGAAGGAATGAGATCGGTATTCAGAAAAGTTTCGCTCTCCACAGAGAAGATTAACCATGTTTTCAGGATTATTTCTCTGTTTAATAATGTTGAAATTTTATTAATCTGTTACCGGAACCGTGAAAGCACCCTCAGAAACACGTGTCACTTCAACTATTGCCACTAGAAAGTAGTCGAGGTTAAGTACAAGCAGAAGTGTTTCAAAATATGGTCCTAAGTTGCTCTGTATCAACGCCATAACATTTTCTAGCAGACAGCCCTAAACTCCTTTTATATCTGCTTCTCACTTCCTCATCTCCTAATAAAAGGGCAACGAAAGGTCAGTGGTCTACAGGTAAAATAAGGAGAAAAGTCAGTGTTTTACAGATAAGTGAGTGGAGTTTAGTAGGAAGAGGGAAGTCATCACATTAACTCTGTAGGTGAAACTACCCAAACTTTAACAGCTCACTAGTAACGTATGTATTCTCTGCTGTATTCTGGTGATCTGTTCATGGTGTACTGATCGCAAATCAACCAATTATTTAGTTTCATGCTCTTTACTAGTCCACCTTCTTCTCCCCTGTCTAATCTAACCTAACCTCCCTCTCTAACTTAACCAAACATGACCAAAATTCTATGTTCTTTATGCATTACCTTCTACCTCCCTGTTTAATCTAACTTAACGTAACTTAACCTTCCTGTCTAACGTAATCTAACCCAACCTAACCTAACCTAAATTACATGTTCTTTACCTTCTAGCTCTGTCTAATATAACCTAGACCCAGCCCAGCCTCCGTGTCTATCCTAACCTAATCTAGCCTAACCTAATCTAACCTAACCTAACCTAACATAACCTAACCTAACCTAGCCTAAAGTCTATACCCTTTACTCTTTACCTTCCACCTGTCTGCCGCAGGTATGCCTCCTCTTTTCCCCCTCTCCTCCCCCACCCTTCCTCTTCTTTTCCCCTGGTTTCTTACTCTTACTCTTTAACATTTCTCTTGTTCTCTCCTTTCTCTCTTTTCATTCTAACTGTATAGCATTATTTCTCCTCCATCATGCTATTTACTTATTCCTTCCCTCATTCCACCTCAATTCTTGTGTTATTCTTCTTCCACCCAACGTTGCGACATCCTTGTCCTCTTCTTTTCTTTTTTTCCTTCCTTCCGCCATCCGCCGCTTGTTAAGTAAAATAAGATGATGGAAATATAATAAGAAAATGAGGTCATAATGAGAAAATTTCCTTAAACGTTAAAGAGTAAATGGGGTAGCAGTGCTTATAATAATGAGGCCCAAGAAGAGGCAATTCCTAAGACGCAGAAACACCACACGTTAATGCTCTGTGTGTGTGTATGAGAGAGAGAGAGAAAGAGAGAAGGGGTGGGGAGTATGAAATGATTCGAATGTGGGTTGCAATAAACTCAGAACCATTCATCACAACAACACTACCAAAGAGTCAAAGGAAAACTCATAGATTTGATCCTGTTAACTTAAAATGGCGAGGAAATTGTCATGATTCCTCCGAGCAAAGGCTGGCGGGCGTGCTGTGGCTGGGCTGCAGTGCATCACCGCATCACCGCACCACACTCCCGCACGCACCGACGTCCACAAAGGCATTACTCCCAACACTACTAATTTTCTAACTTCTCCACACACACAGATGGCTGAAACGTTCCTCGCGTGCCTTGTAAACGCATGACAAAGGTTGTTTTTATCGTTCTCTCTCTCTCTCTCTCTCTCTCTCTCTCTCTCTCTCTCTCTCTCTCTCTCTCTCTCTCTCTCTCTCTCTCTCTCTCTCTCTCTCTCTCTCTCTTTCTCTTCCTGTTTCTGTGTCTGTCTGTCTGTCTTGTTTTATTACTTCTCTTGCCCCTGAAATATCATGCACCCAGTCAACCCCCGCAAAGGAATGACCGCAAAGGAAGCAAATGATATTCTAACACGCGTGGATCCTTTACAAGCGGCGGAAAAAAAAATAAATAAAATAAAAAATAGTGTATCCAAAGCAAGTGCCATGTATTCAGTTAACAATAAATAAAGACTTGCTTACGACAGGAACCAAGAATATCGTGACCTGGGGCAGCACGCGAGGCTCGGCCCTGCAGCCTCGCTCGTTCTTGCAGGAGTGGGAGGGAGGGTACCCAGTCCTTCCCTCTGCTGGTGACAGGACTTTATTTTGAGGATCCTCGTGAAAAATGTATACCGTGGAGTTACAGACAGCATCCTCATTTTCCTAAACAACCTCGCATGCCGGTTAGGAAATTAATACAGCGGGTTAAGGTTGTGAGCGAGATGTGATTTGAAAGCATTTCGTGGTTAAAACAGGGAAATTGGATAATGGAGACTCTAAATACGTAAATGTTTATCCTTTTGATTATAGTGCAGCTCGGTTCACTGTCTCTCTCTCTCTCTCTCTCTCTCTCTCTCTCTCTCTCTCTCTCTCTCTCTCTCTCTCTCTCTCTCTCTCTATATCTCTCTCTCTATATATATATATATATATATATATATATATATATATATATATATATATATATATATATATATATATATATATATATATATATATATATATATATATATATATGCTCGTGCTCTGTGTGTCAGCTTTTCCATTTCTTTTTTTCTTTATTCAGAGACTTTTTTATCTATCTCTCTTGTTTGTCTCTGTTTTTCTCCTCGTTCGTATTTTTTTTTGTTTTGTTTTATGTATGTGTGTGCCTGTCTGTCTTTTTGTTATTTTCCATCCATCCATCCATCTCTCTCTCTCTCTCTCTCTCTCTCTCTCTCTCTCTCTCTCTCTCTCTCTCTCTCTCTCTCTCTCTCTCTCTCTCTCTCTCTCTCTCGTCCACAACATGGCCGAGAGAAATGGTTACAAAATCACATGACATCCATAACATATGTACATACGATACAAGTCACAGCACGCGTGGGTGAATACAAAAGTGATGAAAACTAATAGAAATGAAAGTTTCAGAAGAATACCTGTTTTTTTTTCTTTTCACTTCACTAACTGTACATGAATGTATAAGTCCTATCACTTCATTTCCTGCACTTTACTCTGTTAGGAATGAAAAGTTTCAAGTGTAGATATTGTATATATGCAAGTTTTCATGTACTGGTATCACTTTGTTATTTTCTTAGTTTTCGATGTTGATATTCGTTTCAATTTCCTCCCTGCTCTTTCCTTCACAACTTGTTACATCCAATACGAACAACGAATGACAGTTCCACTCTCAAAAACAAAATTTCGAAAATAAGCAAAACAAATTTAAATTTCCTCAGAGTACTAACTTACAAATATTTTTCAAACTTTTATTATTGTTCCGATTCCCTGTATTTCGTCTTGCAATTTGTATACGTCTCTTCAATCATGTTTCCCGATGTGGCACGACTCCTTGCTTTCCACAACAACAGTCCGCGGCCCTCACACAAATAAGCCATCACGACTCAAGGCCACTTTTCAGCAGCAGCACGTGCGCTCCTGCCACAGCCGGGACTTACTCCTTGCCTTCGACAAGGTTTGTTTGAACGCTCAGAGAGGAGGTGCGACAAGAAACGGCTACACCCTCACCCCATCTTGCTCTCATCTCGAAGAAGAATTGCACCTCGAGACAGCGGCACGTTTTTGCTCACCCCTCCACCAAAGAAGTGCTTGTATAAACATTCACGATGCTTCATAGGGAGGCGTTGCATGAAGTTAATTTATATTGGATTCGGACCATGGGTGTGTTTTATATTCGTGGCGTTCAGTCATGCTCAGACTGGCCATTAATTATAGTAACGTTTGTCTCTCTTTTACGCATCTGATACAGACTCCGAGTGAGTTCTCATGGTGAGCTGGCTTGGTGATCGGTCAGTCGCGCATTAAGGAGTGACGGAGACAGCTGAGCGGATACAAGGAAAATGCAGCCTTTGGTGAATGCTGACGCCAGTCCCGCCAGTGCAGCAGCATTTCCGCAGGTCAGGTTGATTAGCTTACAATGACCCATAGGTCTCCCATCACTGTCTTTAATTACGCTCTCAGTCACGTGCACCACTGCGGAGTAAGCACGACGACCGCGCCACCAAGCACTGCACCACTACAATAAAAAATATAGCTGAGTGGCGTTGAAAGTCATTATAAAAAAGTATAAAATCAAAAGATGACCATCATAAGAGCTTGTAATTGCAAGTTTCTCGTTTTCTATGATGTCCGCCTGTAACTGCCTTATTATGAAGATATAAATAACATAAATAAAGCCACTTTGGTGCGGCATCCTTGCGTGGGCGTTGCTGAACTCCCCGCCATCATATAATTAGTAACACCCGGTGGGAAGCTTTTTACTGTACAGCGAGGGTGACTCGTCATAAGGGTGTATTTATACTGGACGTGAAGCAGAAATGAGAGTGACTGGACGCGTGTGCAGTGCCTCCATATATTTCTCTCCACATGAAAGGGTGATCTCCAGACACCCTGCAGGAAGGGATCAGTACAAATCACGTTCTTCTCCCAAAACGTCACACACGCAAAACCTTACACGCGTCACTTCTAAAACCGTCTGGAAGTCAACCTCATAAACGCATCGAAGGTCGTGTTCATGCATGAGGCACGCACACTCTGAAGATCTAAAGGTGGTGATTTTATCCTCCTTTACTACCAGAAGCAAAATATAGGCTTCCAAGGGCAAACAGGCACATCGGAGTATTTATATCCCTGGTGCTGACTTGCCGTTCACAACACTCAAGACGCAACACGCGCATCTCATTCCACCAACTGGGCGTCAAGAATTATGTGGCTGAAATGCGGCTTCGTACGTCTCTAATACAGGCATGATAGCATCGTGCGTATTGGTACCAATACACGGAATTACTTGGCATTGAGTTTCATCAGGTGTTTTGTGTCAGGTGGCAATGAGAAAGATGCCGATAGCGATGATGTGTCGTGAGCGGCACTCCACCACCATCGCTTGCAACTAGAAGAAAAAAAAATACCGCATTCAGAAACGCTCTGCTCTCTCACCGCGACTATTTTCAAAGGCCACAGAGATGATCAGCCGGTTTTTCAAGTGTATTTCTCGTTCTAATAATGTAGAAATATTGTTAACCTGCCATAAAAATCCCCTTAAAAGGTCGTATAACTTCAACTACAGCCTTTTGAAAGTAGCAGAGGTGCAGCGAGGAGGTGTTTCAGAATATGGTCCTAAAACCTCATACTTTTCATTCACATCCTTTCTTCGATGGACTCTTGCCTCACAGGACTCTGGTGGTCATTGTTCAGCGGCGCTTCCCTAGAAATTCACGTCCCCACCTCACCCTGCACTCTGCTGGATGATCGTGTGCACCGCGTGACCTGGGAGCGGAGCGGGAGCCATGCAGGGTAGGTTATGCAGGTTCCAAGGGACGGAGACAGGCAAGGAAGCAGAGGTGTGAAAAATGTGTTGGTGGGCGGGGATGATAGCAGTGCCTGGAGCCGCTAACATGCGGTGTGATACATCATTGCAACTTTGCAAGTATGGTAATAACAGAGAGAGAGAGAGAGAGAGAGAGAGAGAGAGAGAGAGAGAGAGAGAGAGAGAGAGAGAGAGAGAGAGAGAGAGAGAGAGAGAGAGAGAGAGAGAGAGAGAGAGAGAGAGAGAGAGAGAGAGAGAGAGAGAGAGAGGATGCTGATATAAAAGTTACATTAAAAGGGAAAAAAAAAACTTTAAAGCAATCCTGTGAAGAGGAGAGGCACCGGCAGTCACCAGTAAATAATAGTGAAAATCTGCGCGTGGAGTAACACTGCAACGAGCCTGAAGCGACCAGCGACGTGCATACTTCGAGGTTTAAAGGCGACCGTTTGTGTGAAAGTGAGACGCCGTTTTTCCCCGGCTGAATAGCCAGAATTAATTCACGAATCAATTCATTGTGTGTGTGTGTGTGTGTGTGTGTGTGTGTGTGTGTGTGTGTGTGTGTGAATACAGGGAATTAGGAAGAATATATCCGTGTTAACAGGCATCTAAATCCACACACTTGTCGCTTTCCCAGTAAAGTGTTGCCTTTGGGTTTAATAATCCTCAGTGCCCAGTGATGCTGTGATATGAGTGGCTGTGTTTCAAGTCCCGCGTTCCCTTCCGTGTTCAGCCCCAAGAGTGGTTCCAAATTGCGTTAAAACTGTCCCTGTATTGTCCATAACGCCGCTGCTCTTAGTGCAGCTTTGTGACAAAACGAGTAGAATGGGCAGGCCGCGCCCTTAACAGCTTCTAGCAGCAGAGTTTGGCGACACAAAAAAAGAATAACACGGTAAATGCTTTTGCAGCAGCGGAAGGGAGAAAAATCTGGACTAAAAGATATGTCGAGTATCTGTCTTATGAAAACCACGTACAGGTAACCACAAGACCGCATGCAATATTCCATCCCGGTCAGAAATTAACCGCATGATTATCAAGCACGTTATAAACTTATGTTCTTTTAATGAATCTCGCTGCTTTCATGCTGCTGTGCGTATCTTCGTGAGTGAGTCTGTTAACAACTAATGGTTTCAGGAGTGACGCGCTGAACGTCCACCTCCACCTAAAGCCAGCAAGTCCAACTCTTTCTCCACCCACTCCTCATCACCATCATCATAAGCCTGCACTAGTCACAGCAAGACAAAGGCCTCTTCCATTGGGGCACGTAGGCCAGACACCACGACACTTGCTGGGATTGATGACAGCGTGAAAGAAGAAAACCTAACCCTACTTCCGCTTCAAGTCAGACACCTGCACCTGCCGCCAGCTTGTCACACGCTCACCTGCATCCTCGCCTCCATCACCCACAAGAACGCATCGCCACTCACTCCTATCTCCATCTTGAGCTGCTTCTTTCACCCATTCCTCATTCCTGTCATTCACTGCTCTCTACCCGCAATATCACTTAACACTCACCTCCCTCTACGCTCCACACTCTACACTACCTCCACCACCATCTCAGTCTTACACCAGTCATCACCACCTTTGCCCTTTGCCACTTACTTTCACTTTCATCCGCCGCCTCCGTCTCCACCAGCTGGCAGTACCTCCGGCTGTAGTATAAACTCGCAAACTCTTCCCTAAGCCATTTCTCATCCGCAAAGCAACTCCTCCTAAGCTTGGCCTGCCCACCCTCGAGTCTCAGGCTGCATGAGGCACGAGCCACCATCGCCTTCATTTATGTGCCGCCGAGGTAACCCACAACTTAACGTGCTCAGCTTAAACATCGTCCCAGTCCATTAAATATTTGAAGACAGAGAGGAACGACTGTGGCAAGGCTCGTAAAGCACACTTTGAGGACACAGCTCCCGGCGGCGGCGATGGCGGCAGCTGGGTCCACAAGGAGGTAGCCGGCTGCGTTTGTGGTGGGCTGGCACGGGACGAAGATAGTGTGTGTGTGTGTGTGTGTGTGTGTGTGTGTGTTTACGGATGGCAAGGGGGAGAGGGTGGCCGGTCAAGGGGCCACTGTGGTGTATGCGCCCACCAGTTAACGGTGGAGTTATGGCCATGTTTACTCCGAACGAATGTGACTGAATGATGAACTTTGCGGATAAGCTGCACCGCCACGCACGCTGTACTCGCTCAAAGTCAGCCACACAGCCAGCCAGCCAGCCAGCAAGCCAGTCAGTCAGTCAGTCAGTCAGACAGCCAGCCAGCCAGCCAGCCAGCCATCCTACCATCCTTCCTACTCCTCCCTTTATCCTAGTAAATTGTAGCTCTGAGCACGGCTGGGAAGAAAAGGGCAGGAAGAGAGGAAGAGGGAGAGCCGTTGCCTTTTAGCAGCTGGGGACCGGAAGACACTCTTGGCTGGGCGAAGGTACCGCTTTGAGGGAGCAGCGCGCCAGCCCACACCTCGCCGTGACCTTCCCACGCCTCACGGCATCAGGAATATCCATAGATTTATGAAAATGAAAAAAAATATGACTGTTTTGAAGACCTATTATCCATAGCGATAGGATGAAGCGGGTAAAGCCTTTGACCATGAACACTGAAAACACGCCTACAGTG
>NC_087161.1:16143413-16373413 GCF_035594125.1 Scylla paramamosain
ATGCCTCCAATAAAATGGTGCTTGTCAGTGTCTAGCGAGACTCACTCCCTTCTGAGTCTGCACCACCGACGCCGCGCCTTTCTTTTCCCAGAGATGATTGGTGAACTTTAGTGTCGGAAAGCAAATCACACACACACACACACACACACACACACACACACACACACACACACACACACACACACACACACACACACACACACACACACTCAGTGCTCAGTGCGATTCCCACCATGGTGCGAGCCATCAATCAATAGTATTTCCCTCCTAGATTAGACTTACCTTTAGGATTAATGTTAAGTTTTTCCCCATCCCCTCTGTACATTTTCAGTTTGTCAACTGCCTAAATAATAAACCGTTTATTATTATTATTATTATTATTACACACACACACAGATAGCATCGTTAGCACCTCCTTCAACCCGACTCGGCCTAGTGAGTTTGTGACGGACTCTCGAGAATAATAAGACGTGTTGCTATGAAGTGTTTCAATGCAAGGCGGGGAGGCAGCCGTGTGCATCCCCTCCGTCTTGAGCAGCCCAGGCGAGGGTAACAAGGGTGGAAGAAGAGCCAAGAACCTGACAGCGTGGGACTTGATAAGGAAGCAGCAAATGTTTGAGGGTAAACATATGGCAAGCTGCTACCTACGCCCCTCGGGGCCTTGGGGCGTGGCTCATCAGTGCCCTCAGTGGGGCAGTCACTCTGCTACATAGTCAAGATGCGTCTGGTGAAGGAAATCATAAATTGCATCTTGAAACGTTGCTTTACTGAGCAATTTGGTGACTATTTATCTTGAAGTTTTCTGAGCTGGTGAAGCAAGTCATTATAGGAAAGGAAGTAAATTTGCAGGAGTCATGTAAAATTAGTAGTTTCATGCAAGGTTTTTTTTTTTTTTTTTAGCGTTTGTCCGTGTGAAATATTGACCTTTTCTCCCTCCTCTATTTGCTCACGCCGGCCGCTGCTCCAGCACGGGCGGCGAGCCAACCAGGGTTAAAGTAGTAACTGAATTTCACACTCACTGGACCAAAATACATATGATACTTAGCAAAACGAGTACACACACACACACACCAAACGTTATTCGAATTCAAGGAAATACCTAAAACACATTAAGTTAAAGCACCGTTTGCCAGACGCTCCTGAGGGAAGTGCAGGAGCCGCGAGCTGGGAGGCGGAGGTCCCACACCAGCGTGCAGCTACTATTGAGTTAGGCTGTGACTTTGATGTGAACAGTGACCTGGCCTTTGCCGGTGACCCTGACCAGGCGCGCGACCACTGGTGACAGAGAGAGAGAGAGAGAGAGAGAGAGAGAGAGAGACGAACGAAGGAACACACACACACACACACAGCTTATTCACTTCTAAACTAAATCTATACGTGTGCAGACGAAACAATAATGAAAATTGTAGTCTCTATGATAAACAGTAAGAAAACCTCGGAAAAGTTAACTGTTTACACTGTCTGAAAATCCCTAAAATATTCAACAGATACTGAGTCGATTAAACCTTCCTCGTTCAGTACAGAATTATGAGTTAAGTTGATTCCACCAAATATTTGTTTACCGGTGGCGCCTCATTAAGGAGTGACAGAAGAGCCCTCAATTTGCCAGCCACCCAGCACTCAGCACCACGCCGCCTTGTAATTAGTTTGAACGTGTCTATCGTCTTGGGTACGGACATAAATAGATGTAGATAGATAGACTTTCTGAAGGATAGACAGACAGATGGATGGATGGATAAACTGTAGGAAGGATAGACTGATAGACAGACATGGATGGATGGACTGAGACACAGATAAATACATAGATACTCGTAGATAAAATGACTAATAAGTAGATAAGTAGAGATAGATATAGTGGGTAGGTAGATAGACAGGTAGTTCAAACAGGTAGTCTGATACAAGTAATTAATTGACCACACCTAAGAACCCAAAGGCAAAAGGAAAAAAGAATGGAAAGAAAAGAAAAATTTTGCTTACGTAGTTTTGTGATAAATCTACAAGCTTCCAATTTATGTAGTTTATCTGTAGTTTGTGAAGTTAGAAATTGAGATACTTTATGAAATTCTCTCTCTCTCTCTCTCTCTCTCTCTCTCTCTCTCTCTCTCTCTCTCTCTCTCTCTCTCTCTGACGCAGCAAGTGTGAAAGCAGGTCCCCTCAGCTCGGGTCGCCGCCGGCAGAAGCGTCACCAAGAACACCACAAGTCGCTGCCAGTATTTAAATCGGACTCATAATCTTGGTCGCCTTAATGAAGGAAGCCCCCCTTGACTCCCACACCCTGCCACCGCCCCTTCCAAGTTCCATAATCACCAGCCGCCACAGTCATAATTTTTAGACCTTGGTAATGAGAGGCGAGGCTGGACAGGACCAATGTTAAATGAGAAAGAATAAATTCCCAGATTACCACGAGCGCCAGAATGGAGACACTGAGGGCATCGCGCGCTTAAAGTAGAAATTCCCCGGTTTAAAAAGAGGATTTTGCGTTTCTATTATTTATCGTGTAAGGGAAAAATAATATAGATAATTGTGTAATAAAGGATAAGATAAGAGGTTTCGTTTCTGAAGATTCGTTAATCAGCGAGAGGCAGAAGCAGAGACGCTTAAAAAAAAAAATGTTGATGCAAAGTTGCTAATGTGGCGCCGACTGAGAATCTTCAGAACTAAGTCATTTCCACCGCTTCGAGAAAAATTTACGTCTCGCCGGGAGGAGAATAAGGACACCGCAACCTCAAGAACACAAGTTCAAGAAGAACCGCAACCTCAAGAACACAAGTTCAAGAACAACAAAAGACAACTTTGATGCGCGCCGTCGACTACGCTCAACTTAACAACAGCTACATTTATTCCAAATCCCATTTAAGACTGAATGTCAGCAAACGTTACATCATGTTTTCACAACAATTCCAAACACAACAGTGGGGCGGGCGGTTCGTGCACCCCGACAGCCCCAACATGTACACAGGGAGTGAGGAATGAAAGTAAGCGCACGCAATAAATGCTACATAATTTCTAATAACTATTCATATTTTGACTGTCATATAATAGTGGACAATGCTACTGAATATCATATCTTGCTAATGGTATTGATTGACTGAGAGAGAGAGAGAGAGAGAGAGAGAGAGAGAGAGAGAGAGAGAGAGAGAGAGAGAGAGAGAGAGAGTGGTGGATACAAGTCGAGGTGACGTGATATTCGCTGGCCTCAGGTTCATGACTCACCAAAGGCACCCCATCGTTCTCACATCGAGTGCTGAAAAAACCGGCTCCATGTTACCCCCGTTACTGCTGCCATTAACACAGCACTTGAGAAATATAACAGAGACCTTAAAAGCACGAGAAATAGCAGGAAATAGTGGCTGTGCTCTATGTTCGATGGAGAACTTTAAAATCACAAGCTGGACTGGACGTAAAAACAGACTAAAACCGTAAACATATATATATATATATATATATATATATATATATATATATATATATATATATATATATATATATATATATATATATATATATATATATATATATATATATATATATATATATATATATATATATATATATATATATATATATATATAAAGATAACTTCACGAGCCACGACAAGAACAGTAAGGAGCTGGATGTTTTTTATTTGAATGGGAGTTAGACTCAAGAGTGAGTGTTCAGCAAACGTTTACAGTAACGTGGGATAAAAATGTGGTGGTTTTAAACTTTTTTTATGGCAGTTGGTATTTGTCGCTTATAAAAAAATAACTCGATTCAGCAATATTGTGTGTACCACTGACATGAAAGAAAGGTGAACGTTTTCTTATCACGCTCGAGGAAGATACTGCAACAAACTGACAGGCTGTAAAGATAAAAGATGAGGAGCTGAGGACAAATAACGCATCCAGAATCACAGAAAGATAAGGACTATCATCTCAGTGAATACCAAGAGACAAACTGGAAGAGACAAAGGATGAATAAAGAGATAAAGTTTTATGTCATTTGTCGTAATCACAGGAAAGACGAATACACACACACACACACACACACACACACACACACACACACACACACACACACTCACTCACTTACTCACTCACTCACTCACACACACACACACACACACACACACACACACACACACACACACACACACACACACACACACACACACACACACACTCACTCACTCACTCACTCACACACACACACACACACACACACACACACACACACACACACACACACACACACACACCCAATGTACATTTTCAGTTTGTTGACTGCCTAAGGAATAAACCGTTTATTATTATTAATATTATTATTATTATTATTATTACACACACACACACACACACACACACACAGCTGTCACTCGCTCGACCTACAGCCTTGAGTGCAGCGACATGGTATTCTGCAGCATGAGAGGATGGTATTTTTTGAAGCGAAAAACAGTCGGGCAATCCCATTACCCACGCCTACTGTCACCTCCTCCCCCCGCCACCCGCCTCCCTTGCCACCCACTAACCTCCCACGCAACCCTTACTGGAATTCAAAGTAAAAAATATATATGAAAAAAAAAATGAAAACAGTTCTCCTTTTATCGGTTTCTTTTTTTTTCTTTTCCTGTTTAAAGTAAGGGATCCGAAGCTATGCATGAAATAAAATAGAATAGTTTTTTTCGTTGCATACAGAGAGCCATGAAATTTCAGACTAATGCATATTTGATTACCTTCTTATTTTATAGAATTATCGCCATTTACTTCATGAGCATGATCCTTCTTATTTCTTCCCGGCAATATTACTTTCATCTTGCTTAGCCAGCGATAACACTTACGAGTATAGGGAAGGTCTGAACTTTGCCTTGTAGCTGAGATCCGCGGACATGGTGTGTAAAATGTGATGCACACGAACACTTGTTTTGAAACATCAAAGTGACGGTGACACGTGGATTTCACTTTTTCTGGTAATAGTCAATCTTCGAATAAATGATGAACAGCTGGGTCAGAGCAGCACCAGGACGAAGAGCAATGTTGGCAGCTAGAACATCAAGACTTATCGAGGTTAGACCACAAATTTCGCTCGGGTGATGTAGAACAGTTTCTCTAGTGCGCACCTTCCCTGGAGTTCCTCATCTGTGTGTTGTTACTGAATCACAAAATAGTTTCCCATCTCCATTCGCTTATTTGCCAGATGTCACCTCCAGGCATGAGAAACAGTGTCGCCATTGCTTGCCACTGCTGCTGCTGAGACCGTTCTGTGTGCACGATGTGTAAAGAACACGACCCTCGGCAGGAGAGGCCAAGGTCAGCTGAACACAGTACTCCTTAGACCCAGGGTGTAACAACGCCTCACCTCACACAATTATCCACGGACTGTTATTCTTACTGCCTCGTTTCACCGTCTGCTCATTCTATTCTAACCACCAGGAGTCGGCAGCAGGCAAGGGCGGGCGGGGGTGTGTAAAGGTGCAGTGGGTGTAGACCTAAGACAGAGCAGTTTAGACCACGTACAATGTGACCAGTGTTCTGTGGAAATTTCTTCGTTTATTTAAATTATGAGCTCAAGTTAAACGACAGAACGAAAGTGACGGATTTCATTTCTCCTTTCATCCTCACGTGAAGGAAGCTTTCCTCTAAATTATGAGAGAGAGAGAGAGAGAGAGAGAGAGAGAGAGAGAGAGAGAGAGAGAGAGAGAGAGAGAGAGAGAGAGAGAGAGAGAGAGAGAGAGAGAGAGAGAGAGAGAGAGAGAGAGAGAGAGAGAGAGAGAGAGAGGATAAGCCACACACACAAAAAAAAAAAATAAAAAAATTGATAAAAACATCACAAAAAACATACCTGAGATGCCTGACCGAATCCCACGCCATTACTCACATTCCAGGCACCTGCTGCGCCGCCCACACACTGCAAGCCGAACGCCGAGAGAGAGAGAGAGAGAGAGAGAGAGAGAGAGAGAGAGAGAGAGAGAGAGAGAGAGAGAGAGAGAGAGAACCGCGCAAGACGTACATTAAACATACATACTTGGGTAAGGCGGGAGAAACTCGGTGCGGCCATCCATCACACCCGGATTAGGTTGAGAAAATCCCGTTAACGAGCTTCCTCTCTCTCTCTCTCTCTCTCTCTCTCTCTCTCTCTCTCTCTCTCTCTCTCTCTCTCTCTCTCTCTCTCCCGCAGCAGCCAAGAAATATGTAGTCTCGAGAATAGTGATGACGTATTAGAGGACTCGTATTTAATAAAAAACGAAACAAACATGACTACTGCCGAGAACTCAGTGATGCGTGAAACAGAATTAGATCTGCGTCTTGATTCCATAAAAAATGTGCATATACAAGAATATGAGAGAGAGAGAGAGAGAGAGAGAGAGAGAGAGAGAGAGAGAGAGAGAGAGAGATTTTCACCAATGATATGCCCTTATGTTGTCAACTTATCTACGTCAAGAAAGCGGGAGATTACGGGTTCAGTAAGCAAGTCAGTGAATCAGATTAGCGCTCAACAAATAACAAAGCCATAGGAGCATTAGCTGTGTGTCCTGCCATTATGTAGAAAGATAAAACTGATCAAAGTAGTAATCACAGTTCATTATAATCTACCAAGTGTGACATCTCAACAAAGGTCACAGCTAGACAAGACCACCGCTCTCTCTCTCTCTCTCTCTCTCTCTCTCTCTGACACGCTACAAACATTTCTCAAAACTGAATTAAAATTATTCGTAGTTCAAACATGAATTTCTATATATCATCAGGGAGAGAATTTATCATAATAATAATAATAATAATAATAATAAAAATAATTATAATAATAATAATAAAAATAATAATAATAATAATGAAAATAATAATAATAATAATAATAATAATAATAATAATAATAATAAAAAATGATAATAATATTAATAATACTAGCAACTATTCACTGTGGCATTACTCACCGGGAGGAGGAGGAACACAAGCGTCTTTTAAGAAGGATGAAAGCCTTCACTTCTTCCTCCTTACTGATGTGTCTGTTACCCGCTGTGCAAACACCAGTGGAGGCTGCTTACCTGGAAACGAAAGAAAACACTTCAACACATTGAAGAAGAAGAAGAAGAAGGAGAAGAAGAAGGAGAAGGAGAAGAAGAAGAAGAAGAAGAAGAAGAAGAAGAAGAAGAAGAAGAAGAAGAAGAAGAAGAAGAAGAAGAAGAAGAAGAAGAAAAGAAAGAAAAAGCTTTAAACATATTTCACTTTTAAACAGAAGAACAAGAAAGAAAAAGCTTTAAAAATATTTTACTTTTAAACAAAGATTACAAAAAAAAAAAGTCACACACACTTTATTGAATGATACAAACCATGTACACCAATATTCTTCCTCTACTTCTCATTCATGATTTAAAATTCTGTAGTTTAGAGAGAAAGTTTTTTTTTTTCAGATCCGGACCTTAAAATAATTGGCAAAATAAATGTTCAATCTTTTCTTTGATATCCTTACGTGAACTTTCAATGTAATAATACCATAACTGGATCTCCTGTCAAACCCCCCGACATCTTCCCTTCACGTTCATTTGCATGAGTGAGTCAGTTCTGGATTAGGTTTCAAGAGAGATTTAGGAGACGCGGTCCAACCCTACACGGGCCCGACAGCACATCAACCCCCTCTGCCCAACGAGAACCAGAGTGATGCAGTTGGTAATGAGAAGTCCATCCATTACGTATACACTCGTGCTTATTACGAACTACGTTTACATTGCATAATATAGTTATTCTCTTCCAGAATACCAATTAGAGACCCAATGATTTGTTGTTTTCGGGAGGCGGAGGAGGAGGAGGAGGAGGAGGAGGAGGAGGAGGAGGAGGAGGAGGAAAAGAGAAAGGAGATAAAAGGAAAAAGAGAGAAGAGGAAAAATGATAAGGAGAAGGAGGAGGAGAAAGTGGAAGATAAGAAAAAGGATAAAGAAAATTATGAAGAAGAGGAGAAAAAGCAACAGCAGGAGGAGGAGAAGGAAAAGGAAGAAGAGAAGGAGGAGGAAGGGCCACCCTAAGTGTCAGGGCCACACCCTAACAATCCGGGGCTCTGGCGAGGGATCCGTCCCGTCACTCAGGGCTGAAGGATGAAGGAAAGCCGGTGGCCCCTCTGCCCTCACTCAACACACCCTCTATCCTCCGCCATGACGAGGAAACTAGCGCAAAACCGATCTTCACTTTTCCATCATTTTCCTTCAATTCCTTCTATCTCTCGTCATTTTTACTCATTTCTGACTTTTCCTAACTACCTCTTTTTTTTTTTTTTTTTTTTTTTTGTAATGATTAGCTCAGTGATCCTTTCGCCTGTTCGTAACTACAGGATACACTAGAAACTGAACAGACAATCATTGCGTCACTACTTCGGTCCGCATGGTGTTGCCTCCCCTGCCTCTACCCTGTCCCTACCCTGTCCCTGTCCCTGTCCCTGTCACCCCAAGCTAAACACACTGACATTTGCAGCAAGCCACCCACGCAACGCCACCAGCACATCCCATCATGACACGTCTTTGCTCTTGCGGGTTCTAAGCCTTTCCAGTTTCATCGGTTTTCAACATTTTTTTTTTTTAAGCCGATTGGAAATATCTGAAATGCGTGATTCTCATTCGTTCACATTCATCTTTAAGGACGCTTTGCAACTTTTCCCTGCCTCCTTTAAAGCAGAATTCACGACTCAATACATCCCTCTGGTGAATGGCTTACACTCCTAAAATTCCATTACTTAGATTCTTTTTCCTTCCGTCTGTACAGGTAACTTTCGCTATTCCACACTTTTTTTTTTTTGCCAGGAAGGGAATAAATAACAAAACTAAACAAGCAAACTAAGCAAAAATTTTAACTAAACGTAACTGAATTTACAGAACACCTTTTACTTTTTTTCTTTCTCTTATTTTCCACGGTGATAAATACTAAATTGCAATAAAATCGCCACTAAAATGCCGCTAAACAAGGCCACGGTCATTCTGCACACGTGTTCCTCCAGCGATCCACCTCGTGTACACATTTGCGTCTGAAAATATCCTCTCGTCTGCGTCTCTCCGCCACTCTTGAACCACAGCGATTCTCCTTTCGACTCCTCCTGCACCTTCTTTTCCAGCCCGAAGTGGGTAATTTTCTCTCACAAGACCCTTCAAGAAAGAGGAATCGATGAAAGCCTCCGTCCATCGGCCTTCTAGTATTTGCCTTAGTTCAGAGCCGCGTCAGACACCCTCCCCGCGCTGCTCAATGGCCCTTGGAGCTTGATACGCGAGTCTCCTGGCGCCGGAGGACAGACGGCCAGGTCGGGTTCAAAGATACCAACTATCGCTAAAGATATGTTGCAGGGAGGGGAGGAGAGGAAGGAGACACTGGGGATTGTCTCTCTATCCGCCTTCTTCTTTTCCTCCATTCCTCTCTCTCTTCTTTTATGACGCACAGGACGCATCCAAGAATCCAAGGGAAGCGAGTTGTAAAATTACGAGGGACATTTCAGGCGGTGCAGGAAGGAAGGGACTTGCGATGACTAAATAAAGCAGGTTCCTCTTGCTAATGTTCCGCGCTGCACATTTCCAGCAAGAAGGTAAAAGTTAACATTATCATTATTATTTTTACGTTGCCTATTGTCATCGTCAGTTCTTTGCAGTGAGGTTTTCAGAAATAGTGCCACCGTATTTCTCGCGCACGATAAAATATGTCAGAAAGGGACGGAGAGGATAGGAATCGTCTCTCTTTTTCTATTCCTGTGATGGAGGGAGGCGTCACAGCTTGTCTTGGCCATCGAATCCTTTCAAGAGAGTCTCAACTTGATATGTAGAGATTGATATATTGTCTACACTTTTTTTTATTGCTTGTTTGTGTGTGTGTGTGTGTGTATGTATGTGTGTATGTGTGTGTGTGTGAGTGTGATTTTTTTTTTCTTAAACACAGGCGAGGTAAAAAATTTGGCTGATTATGATATACCGATTTTCTCAGGTACAGCTTCTATTCGCCATTAAATTCTTCCGAGGCCTTGGAGTGTTTAACGAGTCCTCCAGAGTGAAGAGACATGTCAAAAAATCAAATACATGTTAACATAAAAGAAAAAAAAAGCCACATCAAATACCTTACAATAATAATAAAAAAAAAATGACGAAAATTATCAAGGGAAAATCCACCAGACAAACACAGAAAATCATACCAAAAAAGAAATCTGAATGTAAGATGGGATTGGACACAAGATAACACAAGCTGGGAGACGAATGAGAAATGAGAGACTGGCAAAGAGAGAGTCATTCTTCTTAACCTTCGTGGCGTCAGCAGTGGCCTAAGTGCAATATTAGATTCAGGCATGAGTGAGGAAGGCTGAGGGGAAAGCAAGGCGAGAATGAAGTCAAATTTATCCTTCTGCTACTTGTATTTACCGTAAGAGAGAGATAGAGAGAGAGAGAGAGAGAGAGAGAGAGAGAGAGAGAGAGAGAGAGAGAGAGAGAGAGAGAGAGAGAGAGAGAGAGAGAGAGAGAGAGAGAGAGGTGGAGCAAATTAAGCAACGAATGTACAGTTGGCATCCCACCAGGTGTCTGATTTAAGGAGATAATGAATAAGATAAAATTCTAAGCAATTTCACAGCGCCACACTTTCCTGTCTACTTCCTCAGGGCAACGGTAATAAAAATCATACACTCAAGATGCTGCGATATTAAAAGCAAGAACGCAAGTCTGAGGCTGAGGATAAAACACCAAAAAGCACCCAATTCTTTACAGATGCCTGGGAAGCTCACGTCTCTCTCTCCGTAAAGTAAATGAATATTTGAAGTGGGAATGTTGCAGTAGGTGAATATTTGACCAGGGAATGTTGTTTGAGTGCATGTAGAAAGTAAGACTTCACACGCTTTGGCCAGTCTTCAGATGTAATACACTCCATCATTGTTACTGAAGTGGATAAAGTTTCACTGTATTAAAAAGGAAACATGATAAACTATTGTCGCTAATGGAGGAAACCCATCATGCAAAATCAACATTGTTCGAAAGGAAATGAAAATACAAATTCCGAGGTGAACAGTTTAAGTTTATTAGGATTATTTTTTGGGGGGGGCGTTTTTCTCTGCGTCAGTATGAGCTTTCATCACACGTAAACAAATACCAATAACAGTGTCCAATGTGAACAGAGATGAACACACTGAAAAAGGAGATATTTGATCGGAATAGAATAAACAAAGTCTCAGGTCACCACAACACATTTATCGCCTAACACAAAAGCCCCGGAAGCCATAAGAGCAATATCATCTCGGGACAAGGTCAAAATCCCTGTTGAGGCGACCACAATATTGCACACCACTCGGGTCATCACACCAAACTCCTGCTGCTGCTGGCACGCGAGGATGCTCGGGGTAAAAACAAATGTGGCAAACTTTGCAGTACCTATACCACAATGGGAGACAAAATGTTAATGAGAATAGTCTGGGAGGGCTGAGGGTGGCACGTTTCCTGGCCCGCCTTGGTGCTCGGGGTAAGTGTGGAGGAAAACTACGTAGATTATAGAATGTGATACGAGAATGTATGTTTAAAGTTACAAAGATCCTGCCGTTTTGATGATGATACAGTCAGGATACGTTACGCTAAATAATAAGTGTACGAAACTAAAGGTTCGCGTTTTAAATTTGCTACAGCAACATAATTATGTGAGAATGCCACATTTATCATGGCTTTACGTAAAACATCTTCGATATCCTGGGGAATCCATTATTGAGTATGAAAGAGGAAACAAACACGAGGAAATACCTTGAACTATTGTTTAAAAGATATATAACCCCACACCAATCGGCTCAGAGGCTGAGAGGAAATGTTTGCAGTCCGAGGTCTCGGCGGTAAAAGTGGTGCTACACGAGCCACACAGGCAAGCGGCGCCAGTGTTGCCAGACCCTCTACACAGCCACGCGCCAAACAAAACTATTGGTATCAACGGTCTGAAATTTCTCGTAATAAATGGGAAAGATTTCATAAACAATGTAAGATTTTGCCGTTTATAAGTCACAAATTCAACACTAACCTGCACCAACAGATGTGGAGGAGATAGTTATTATGGGTTCCTGATTAAAGAAACCAACCTCGATTTACTGCCATCGTCAGGCACTCTGGCGACGCTCCTTCCTTCGACCTACACATGAAAACTTCAAAGCTGAGGTATTGAGAAAGCTTTCGATGGTCAGATTTCAACTTTCCATTTCACGAGACAGAGATGTTCGTAACGCACACCCAGTGACTGGTAAAATATGCAACAAACAACTAGTTATGTCCTGGTGAACTTGGGAGCGCCGAGGCAAGAGTGGAGAGCATGAGACAGCTGTCAGATCAAACTAATGGTCTGTCGTTGAAGTTTGATCTTCAAAGCACAATGCCAACAATCACGTCTTGAACATCAATACTGTCATCAGCAGCGCATCAACACTCGGAAAAGCAGTAGTGCAAAATTTCAAGATTTCAAGGAACGGCACTTATGAAAAAAATCTCAGTTCAAAACATTAAATTACATTCTTTTAACAATCACTATTTTCATATTTATTTACCTATACATATGTTTTTTTTTTTTTTTTCAGCTGAGATACATTCTTGTGTCCTGCCATTCAAACACTTTCCATTCCGCGAGGGAGAATCGGCTGACTATCCAAAAGACAATAGAAACAAGATATCAATTTCATACGTTACCATGAGAGCAGCAGACCAGAGCGGAACAAGGGAACACCTGCGTAACATTAAGAGCACCGGTGCCACACATCGCTTGCGTCTCCTCCCTCATATCTTGGCACCACCGTCACCGCCACCTGCTGCTCCACCGCCCGAAAACCTCCTCCCACTTGAATTTCTCTCGGATCGTCAGATTGCCTCCCTGTTCCCTCCTCCTCCTCCTCCTCCTCTATTCTTTCCTCCACAGACGGCCTAGACTAGTTCCCCTCAAACACAGGCTTATGTATCGTGCATCGTTACAATTCTGCCCTTATTCATATTTCAATCGTGTGTGTGTGTGTGTGTGTGTGTATGTGTGTGTGTGTGTGTGTGTGTGTGTGTGTGTGTGTGTGTGTGTGTGTGTGTGTGTGTGTGTGTGTGTGTGTGTGTGTAAAACCCAGTTCTTGAATTATGAGCAGCCATTTATAAAACGCGAAAATCCTGATAAATAAATACCGAAGGCCACTCGCAGCAATGTCTTATATTATACAAAGCGTAAAACATACAGTAAAGTCACAATGCAACGACTTCACAATCATTTACGGCCTCATTCAAACAACCTGCGTTAGAATTTTGCACTCTTACCTACATACATCAGTAGTAGTAGTAGTAGAAGTAGTAGTAGTAGTAGTAGTAGTAGTAGTAGTAAAAAACAAAAGACGATAAAGAAAATAAGAACATCAACTGACTGATCCCAATTACGAGAACTACAGTAACTTTCATCTACATATCAGGAAGCATGAGGGCAACACGGAGGGTGGCACGAAGCTTCTACTGCGTCATCTATAATGAGAAATCTTACTCTGGAAGTCGAAATAAGAGCATCAATCAAACAGTTAGTTGCCGTTATACATGTTGAAATTGTCACTCAAAAATATCCAGCAAGTTTGTTAGGTGTGTCTATGTACTTGTGAATCCGTGTAGTGAATCCTTGAATAGTCTGTTTTCATCTAAGAGTCTAATTTTTTTCCATGCAATAGTTTTAATAATTATGCGCGCGACAGACGCCAGACTGATTGGTTGATAACTGCCTCGCTTCAAACTCCAATTTCCATTCTGAAGATGTCAGTTGCTGGAGAGGTATTGAATAACAGTGAAAGAGGCTTATGATTCCCATTTTTCACTTTCAGAGTTTTGTATTAATTTTCTCAAAGTTCCAAATTACTTTTTCTTCTTAGATCCAGACGTTTTCCTCTCGTGATTTCTTTACATGTCACTTTGTCTTCCTTTTATGTCCAAAACGGGAGGGAAAAGAATTATGATTGCTATATTTTGTACCTTATCCAACATTGGCGTGCGTTCACATATCACATAACTCATCTTTACTTCCCTTTCGCCAAGTCATGAAGAGAGAGAGAAAAAAAAGTATATCATTGTTGTATTTTGCACCTTATCCACCATATCCACTTTGACGTGCCACATAATGCGCATTCCGCTGACCCGTGTGACAGCCATGGCGGTAAGTCAGGAAAGGTGTACCAAACAACACACTGGCTCGTGAAATATGAACCGTACTTACTCCATGGACTCTGACCTCTACTGCTTCCTAACTCATGCGATGGAGACTTTCAACCCAAAGAATGACTAGTCTCTGTACTTCGCCCCAACCTTCCTCCTCTGCTGCCGATGTTGCCTCTGCAAGATTCATATATTTTTACTGGCAGCGTGAGTAAGCTTCGAAATATTATCATGTATGGATTCGTATCAAAATTGTTTTATAATCTTACAATACTGGATTTTGGTTTTGTAATCCATTTCAACTGGATTTCATCACTATCAATGTATATCTAAATATGAAACTCGTATTTCCTCTTCCTTTTTTTTTGAAGAAAAAACATATACCGCAATATTCCAAGGTGTGCTGAAACTACTAGCCACCTTCTTTATTAACCTGTGAGACGATAATATTTTCAGAAGGCAGATATTATTGCATTTAACAATATCAAATAAAGAATCCATTTCTGTTCAGACAACACCTGCTCTCAGGCATGAGGTTAACGTCACCGTAGCCACCTGTCTTCTATTCAGTCACCTGTAGCTCCCAAGGTGCTGCTGCTCCACGAGTGCTCATCTTCTAATTATCATATATCACCACCCCTCGGTGTATTTCAGATGCATTACGCCTTATAGAAGTCACACACTTAATCGATAAAACTATGCAAATAAAATAAAAAAATAAATAAATAAATAAACAAATAAAAAAAAGAAAGAAAGAAAGAAAAATGAAAACTGCATGTTTTTATATAATGAAGCATACGATTTCCTCCTTGAGAAACTGAAAGTAAAGAAAATTCTCACCTGTGTACAAGTCATGGGATAAGGATGAATGCTTCCACTCTTATATGAATAAGATAACGCTAATAACGTGCGTTTCACCTTTAAGCTATTATGGATTCACTAAATCAACCAAACGTCACACGCAGCACAAGTAGTTGGGAAATTGCCATGGGGGTCGTCTATCCTGAAATGGCATGCCGCCATGGGTGTCAAGGCCATTTCAGGATAGGCAACCCCCATGGCAATTGCCCGGAGTGGCGATCCATTTCAGGATGGAGACCCTGACTGTAAATAGGGTGTTGGGGGATGGGAGGGGGGGGTGGGGGAGGGGGGGATGGGAATCCCACCTCCACCCCCAGGAGCGACTCTGATGGCATGCCATATTGTGAGTGGGGACCTGATCAAGTTGCAATGGGGAAACCTGACAGCAATTTTACGTAGACTTCAGTGGCAGTCCATGTCAGGATGGAGGCCCAGGCTGTAGATTAGTGGGGGTTGGGAAGGGGGGTGATTCATGACGGTGACATCAGGGGGGTGGGTGGGGGGGGGAGGGCGGGGGGGGGACGGTGACGGCGACACTGACGGAGAAGAGGTGAGGGGGCGTGCGTCCTTATGCTTCGGCGACGATGGAATGACTAATGAATCAATGATGGTGGGGCGGAAAATAATTGAGTGAAAAGGGGGTGGAGGGGGGAGGGGAGGTGGGGGGGGGAGGTGGGGGGGGGAGACTGGCGGCCAGACGTGGCAGCCGCCCGCCACACACGCGTGGTTAGGGGACTCTGACGGCGCTTGCCATAGAAGTCGCCTCACCCATCCTCCACCCCCATATGGACAAGGTCGTTGCGACTGCCCACGAGGTCCCGGGGGGGGGGGGATGTGGACTGGCGGCCAGACGTGGAAGTCGTCCACGCACACGCGTGGTTAGGGGGACTCTGACGGCGTTGCCATGGAAGTCGCCCTTTCCCTTTCATTCACGGAATCCTGGAGGGTGGGATGACTGAGTGTTGCCATCACGCGTTCCCTCCGACATCTCAATACATCCCCTATGGTCAAGGTCGTCGCGACTGCCGCACGAGATCCCGTTACCTGTCCATCCTTTTTACCTGGAGAAAGCGTCTGTGACGGCCAGGGCGGAGCGGCGGCCTCTTCCACTTTCACCGACCACCAGCGGCATGACTGACGTAATACTTATGTCGGATGGCGGTCTTATTACTATCATTATTATTATTATTATTATTATTATTATTATTATTATTATTATTATTACTATTATTATTATTATTATAGCCGACACGTGCTCCCTCCGATATCTCAGTACATTCCCCCTATGGTCAAGGTCGTCGCGACTATCCACGCCGTACCGCCATAATCTCCAGTCTGCCAACGTATATATGTCATGAAAAGGTAAAGTTTAAAGTCAGTCTGTTAGTTGACAGGGTTTAAAAAACATGTCATTGAGAGATAGTGACGATATATACGTATACCTATCTTCTCTTGCAGGTGGTAGGTCATTTCCCAACAACACAACAACAGAATTTGAAAACAGAATCTTACCCATTCATTTAGACACCGGCAGGGATTATGAAGTCGGCCTGTGTAATATTTTATTCCCTAAATATTTCTACTGCATTGCGGAAGGGGATCCAAATTCCAGTATATCGTTCTATGGTCGGGTTAAGCAGTCAGACTTTGATATGTATGAATATAATATGTATACCTATCTACCGGAAAGGAATATCATCTCCAATTTTACCGATAAGAACATACCGGCCATAACTAAGGCAATTAATGGACAGATAGTGAGAGAACTTCAAGCAATCTTGAATGACTCCTTTAAGATCTATTTCCCTTACTCGGATATCATTTATTATGACCGCGACTTGGAGCGGGTCGTTGTGAATAACGCGATTGTCCCTCCTAATGACGATCGTATTTACAGTGATATAAGTATAAAATTTGCATCGCATATAGCTCACATTCTGGTTTCAATCCAAATTTTCGCTACACCGTCTACTTTCAAAGATCTGGCGACGGCATTTCATCTTCCGACGCCAGCGAAGCTTCCTCCTCATCACCCATAAAATTATTCGCTCAATACGTACCGCGAGCTGATGCAGGGACGGATTATATGTACGTTTATACCGACATCATTTCCCCCTCGCGATTTGGCAACCAACTAGTTAATATATTAGACGTCATACCACTCCCCGGCGACAGCACCAGTAAAGGTGCGAATTCAATTACGTATAAACCACTTTCTGCATCAACTATAGAGAGTGTGGCCATCAAAATTGCTAATCAAAGAGGCAAACCTATTCAGTTTGAAGATGGGGAAAACAGTGTTACTTGCGTGTTACATATAAGACCACGTTAACTTTGCGTCTCGGACGTAAAATTTTGAAGAGAATCGATCAAGGTGGGATAATGGGTGGAGTGGAGGATAATGAAACAGGCAGGTGTTGCCTACTTCCGAGTCAAGGCACGCGCCTCGCGACCATCTGCGCGGGAAGCTTCAGTGTTTCCCCGCGCGGCATGGCGGCCGGGACAAAGTGTTGACAATGTTATAGAAAAAAAAGAAAAGAAAATGGGTGTTCACTGTGGAACAGCAGAGGCGCGGATTTTATGTGAAGTGTGTGGGAGATGGCGCACTAATCCATCCTGCCCCTCATGTGTGGAAGACCAGTGTGATTTATGCGAGCGGTGTGGACTTCTGTTTCCACATCCACCGCCAGAACACACCTGCGAAGTTGGCAATCCTGCTTCTTCTGGTAAGCATTATTACTTATTTTGGCGGGAATGTATAATAATAAAGATGAAATGACTGTCAATCTTTACAAGTTTGAGCTCTGAGCACATCTTCCTGTACAGGCTCACACTCGATTGAGGTTGAGCAGAACGGCGGCGTAGAAGGCCCACGTCGGCGGACGTCACAAGGCGACATCCCACGCGGAGGCGGGGGAAGAGGTGAGAAAAAAAAATACTACAAATAATAAAGCAATAAATACGGTGCCACCGCCACTACTAATATTCTTTTTTTTTAAGACTCGCCACGGCCGGGACCGAGTGGATTATCGGGGAACGTATTCAATTCTTCCGAGACTTCAGGTCCTTCACTACCTACACAAGGTAAATATCAATTCAATAATAATAATAATAATAATAATAATAATAATAATAATAATAATAATAAACTGTCGCTGCTACTTCTATTTTTTCTTCCCAGACACGCCACAAGCGGAGGCGAACCACGATGAGCGCAGCATGGCGGGAGAGTCGGCGGATGCAGACCTTGACGAGCGCGGGATGCCGGAAGAACCGCGGTTAATTGACTCGAGGGAAAATTTTATGAGGAGCTTCACCAGACATCAATATGACATACCTGATCATGTAAGCAGAGATCCACTCGGCCTACTTACCGAATACAGGGAGTTCTTTATACGGGAAATTAGATCATATTTCACGTCACACGGCTCGCCATTCCCCCCCACCCTGAAAATATTTTCACACATTTCTCTGTTACTAGTGAAATTCTCTACCTTAGGCGAGGATGAACATCGAGTCATTCATATTGTTACGAAAGCACAAACCTCAGCACTCCCGTAGACGCCCACAATTCCCCGACAGTCAGGACAGCACTCGGGAACACCAGCAGGCTAGACAAGAGATGCTAAGGGTACCACGTCCCACGTGATTCACGCACAGCCAGACAGAGCGGGTAGACAAACAGTGGGCAACACTTTCTTCCTTTACTAGTTCCGTTAGTTACAGGCAGTTACAGACACAGGCAGGGACAGTCAAACTCTTCAGGCTCACGCAACAGGCACTCGGCACGGAGGACACGCAAAGACAAGTTATCCAGAGCGGGGCCAACAACACACTGCCCAGTCACTGCAGTCACGCGACTTCTCTCCCGCCATCCATGCACCACTGCCAGACACCAGGCACAGCTGACACACACACACGCACGTCACACACTCAATCCCACAGAAAGAAATAAAGGCAACTTAGACTAAACAACAATAATACCCGGGCGTTACATCACCCCCTCCTTTACAAAAAGGTCGACCCGACCTTGCCTCTCCTTATATCTCTCCCTCAGAGTCAATCAACACAAAATCATCATAACGCCGTGGGCGGCGTCTGTCCCTGCGCGGCCGAGTGGGCTGAGGTTCCTCTGCTGGCTCTGAGTCGCGGCCGTCGCCCACCCCTGACTCCTCAGCCTCGGCCTCCTCTGGCTCGCTGGGGGTGGTGACAGCTGTCTCCGGGTCGCTAGATCCTCCAGGAAGCTCGGCAGCGGGGCTCCCTCGGCCGCCCGCTCACCCTGCGGCGGTGCCTCGGCACGCTGCACCTCCACGCACTCGCCCACCGCTGTTCCGGCGGGTATGTTGCGAGCCTCGTCGGAGAAGTTAGCCAGTAAGACAGTGACTACCTTCTCCTTCCGACTGCCACTCCGTCAGCCAGTCGACAGTCGCTGGCTGGTTCCACTAGGCCCTCCGTGCTCTGCATCGGCCGTGCGAGTCGACACTGTACTCGACACTCAGAGCGCGGGGCCAACTGCATCCGCCGTGTCGTCACTACCTCCGACCGGCCGACCTCCGGAAGGAAAGGCACATCGTATCCACATACCTTTATCACCTTCCGTCCAAAGTCTACGCAGGCCCTGGTCTTCTTCAGGTAGTCGTAACCCAGCAGACACTCTTCCTCCAGCTCGGCAACATACACGGGCAGGTTCACCTCCGCGCTGCCGACACTTATTCGAACGTCTACTGGGCCTTGCAACGGCATGCAGTCCCCCGTTACTCCACACAGCCTGTCCACGGTGCACGGGAGCCACTCAGCACTTACCAGCCTCCGCTGCACGATGGTGCGCTCAGCCCCGCTGTCAATGGTCATGCAGCAAGGCCTCCCATCAACCGCACCTCGTACCTGCACTGCGCTGACGGTGAGGTGGCACTTTACACAGCACGGGGCATTGGCACCTTGGCAGGCTGTGAGGTCGCCCCCTCCTCCAGCCCGCTGCTGTTTCCCGCCTCAGCAACCTCCTTGGGCTTGGGGGAGGCGCTGGAGCGGTGGCCCGATTTGCCGCATGCGGCGCAGCACGTCTGGAAGGCTTTGGAGTTAGGCCGATCGAGGGAGCGCGTCCTTCGTCCCCTCGGACATTGGCTGCGTCTATGGCCTCTCTCACTGCAGCCCCAACAGCGGCCGGCGAACTCGGACGGGCTCGCCTCCCGTGACGCCGCCTTGTGCTCCACCTTCGCCTTCCGGCCCCGTACCTCACCGCGAGGCTGGGCAAGAGAAGAGAGGCTGGTCGTCGTCTGTAGGAAGGCCTCAAACTCCATAGCCCGTGCCAACGCCACCTGCACGTCAGCTGGGTGTGCCTGCTTCACATAGATTTGGAGCTGGTGGTCCTGGAGGGCGTCTACGAACGCGTCGCGCGCCAGAACAACGACCATGTCCTCGGCCGCGCTTGGATACGCCCTCCTCACCAGCCCTTCTACGTCCTGCGCCAGCTGGGAAAGGGTTTCGTCCTTCTCTCGCGTCCTCTTCTTAAGCTGGGCGCGGTATACCTCCGCCTGATGACGGTGTCCGAAACGTCGCCGCAAAGTTTCGGACACTGCTGCGTATGAGGTGCGCTGGCTGGCAGGGAGATGACCCAGCACTTCCAACGCCGGGCCTCGCAGCGCTGTCGCTAGTTGCAGGGCCTTCTCTGCCTCCCCCCAGCCCTGGGCCAAGGCCAGCATATCGAACTGGGTGACGTAAGACTCCCAGCTGACCTTACCATCGTACTCCGCTGGCTTGCGTCTCACGTGACGAGGTGACGAGCGGGCTGCCTTAGGGCTCGGGGGCGGGGAGGCGGCACGGGGAGGTGAGCCCGGCGGTGTAGGGGGCAGGCTAAGCCCTCCCCTCCTGTCCCGGGTGGGCGGCCAGCCCCCAACGGCCATCTCGGGTGCTTCCCAAGGACCTGCTTCCCCCACAGGGCCCCATCCAAGGCCCCCAACAGCAGGTGGGGCTGAGGCCACACTCCCTTCAGATCCTGGGCTAGTCACGGGAGGCCAGGCGGGGGTTGCGGGCAGCTGTACACCTCCCGCCAAGACGCCACGTGGCGGCCACGCGCCCTGCCGCCAAACACTCGCGCCCTCACGCAGGTCTGCCACCTCTTCCCGCAAGGCTTGGAGTTCACTTTTTACCTCCTGTTTCACTGCCTCACACGAGCGATCAGTATACGCCTGCGTTTCAGCCCTCAGAGAACCTAGGCTGCTTTGCAGGGCTTCCATCAGTCGTTCAGTTTGGGCAGCTTGTGTTGCCACGGTTTGCTCGTGCCTTTCCTCCTGCTTCTGAGCCATACTCGCCAGTTGGGACATGAGGAGGTCCATCTGGGTGGGCTTCTCGTCACCAGCATCACTAGAGTCGTGACTAGACCCACTCAGTCCCTCACACTGGTCAGCAGCACCACTCTCGCCCGCCATTTTGTCTGCCATGGTTTCTCCACTTGAGTCACGTAGGTCTGTACGAGCACACACTTAGCATCCCACTCCTGACACCATTATTGTTACGAAAGCACAAACCTCAGCACTCCCGTAGACGCCCACAATTCCCCGACAGTCAGGACAGCACTCGGGAACACCAGCAGGCTAGACAAGAGATGCTAAGGGTACCACGTCCCACGTGATTCACGCACAGCCAGACAGAGCGGGTAGACAAACAGTGGGCAACACTTTCTTCCTTTACTAGTTCCGTTAGTTACAGGCAGTTACAGACACAGGCAGGGACAGTCAAACTCTTCAGGCTCACGCAACAGGCACTCGGCACGGAGGACACGCAAAGACAAGTTATCCAGAGCGGGGCCAACAACACACTGCCCAGTCACTGCAGTCACGTGACTTCTCTCCCGCCATCCATGCACCACTGCCAGACACCAGGCACAGCTGACACACACACACGCACGTCACACACTCAATCCCACAGAAAGAAATAAAGGCAACTTAGACTAAACAACAATAATACCCGGGCGTTACATCACCCCCTCCTTTACAAAAAGGTCGACCCGACCTTGCCTCTCCTTATATCTCTCCCTCAGAGTCAATCAACACAAAATCATCATAACGCCGTGGGCGGCGTCTGTCCCTGCGCGGCCGAGTGGGCTGAGGTTCCTCTGCTGGCTCTGAGTCGCGGCCGTATCCCACTCCTGACACCATTGTTACGAAAGCACAAACCTCAGCACTCCCGTAGACGCCCACAATTCCCCGACAGTCAGGACAGCACTCGGGAACACCAGCAGGCTAGACAAGAGATGCTAAGGGTACCACGTCCCACGTGATTCACGCACAGCCAGACAGAGTGGGTAGACAAACAGTGGGCAACACTTTCTTCCTTTACTAGTTCCGTTAGTTACAGGCAGTTACAGACACAGGCAGGGACAGTCAAACTCTTCAGGCTCACGCAACAGGCACTCGGCACGGAGGACACGCAAAGACAAGTTATCCAGAGCGGGGCCAACAACACACTGCCCAGTCACTGCAGTCACGCGACTTCTCTCCCGCCATCCATGCACCACTGCCAGACACCAGGCACAGCTGACACACACACACGCACGTCACACACTCAATCCCACAGAAAGAAATAAAGGCAACTTAGACTAAACAACAATAATACCCGGGCGTTACAATATTGCTTTTAGAGCACGACTGATCACCTATCAAGATGTGCCTGACCTTGTTGATTTATGGATCCATCAGCTGAACAGTCGGCTGGAAAGCCTTACCAGCGAGACTGAAGGATCTGGTTTTATCATTTCAAGAGTACAGAATTTTTTCATCAACTATTGCTTGCACGTCGCATGTAGTGGCATAGGAGATTATGTTGCTTATCCTAGAGGCGTGCGAGGAGGGAATGAAATTTTCAATCCTGATGGCCGACATTCATCCTGTGTTATTCAGTGTTTGGCGGCTTTCAGACTTCATGCTCGAGGTGTACCTTGGAAAAGAATTCCAAAAATATTACGGAGACGGCATGGCGGAGAGAAATACGTCACGCGCGGAAAAGTAGGCAGTCCAGTGACTTGGGAGAACTTGAGTCAGTTAGAAAGGTTAAATTGTCTGTCTCTGGACGTTTATACACTGACAAAAAGTGGTGAGATATACTATTTAACATTATCAAGAAAAGGCTCGCGGAAGTATAAAACTGTAGTCTCACTCCTTTTACTAGGTGGAAAACATATGACGCTCATTAAAGACGTGGAGAAGCTGCACCGGAAATTGACGAGAAGCAGCCCCACCCCAGAGGGTCATCAGTTTTGCAAAGTATGTTTCAGCTCAGTTCCCAAGTCTGTCAGTTTGAGCGATCACGAGTGTCACTGCGACTTCACTCAAACTCTTCTCTTTCCAGGTGACGGTGAAAAAGTAAAATTTAAAAATTTTGCCTACACCTATCAGCCTGCATACTTAGCATTTTTTGATTTTGAAACTATGATAAAACCTAAGGAGAATAGGAGTGTGATAGCTGAACATGACCCAATTGGATACTCGTATCTCATCATCAATAGGCATGGAGATGTCGTGGAAAAGAGAAGTTATTTCGGTGAAGATCCCGTGAATAATTTCATTGATAGCCTATCCAATGCTTGGGGAATCATCAAGGAAAGTGTAGTTAGCTATCCAATTAGCATGTCTGCGGAGGATGAAGACCACTTCAAACGTCAGCGTCACTGCGAGCTCTGCCATCAGCCCTTTAAAACCCTTTGCCTCCGAAATTTTTGTTTTCATTTTTTTTTCTTCAAATCAATTTATATTTTGTGTGTAGGTTTGCTATAGTATTGTAAACTGATTCTGTAAATTATTTGGTTTTAGTCATAATGGTTCATAAGTTATTCAATGTTGCCATATGGCAACGCTAGGATAATACGAGTACAAAAAAGTCTTAGGTATACAAAACCAACGTTTTATTCATTTTCATGTTTACAAAATATTTTAACCGTGATTTCTGCAAATAAAAAATAAGTAGAAATAGCTAAGAATTGCATGAAAATATATTCATTGTGCCAAGTTTGCCATTGCACACTATAATTGTAAAATAAGTCTATTTCCTTACTTAGTGTGGTAATCTCTGAAACACTTCACACACAATCCCACATTACATCTTGAACACTGAGTTCGGCCAATTGAAGTACAACCAGTATTTGCACACCTTCTTTTTTTGTTATCCTGGACAGGTTCAACAAGATGTCCTAAGTTGTCATATCTTACAAAATGTTGTGCTGGAAGAGTAGTCGATTTTCTTCCTTTACCTTTGGGTAAAATTCCAAACTGATTTAGGTAGCAAGCAGCAATTTCTCGACGAAACTGCAGTTGTGTTAGTGCACTGCCTTGTCCTTTCGATAGTTGCCATGCATTATGGACTGCCATGTCCAACATCCATGTGAACAAAGACCACCACCATTTCTTGCTTTTTATTGAAATTCTATATTTATTTATGTTTTGATCCATTCTATCAGTCCCTCCCATACCTTTGTTGTACATTTTAATTCCATGAGGAATACTGACTTTTATTTTCTTTTTGTCCACTCTACTCCATCTGTCTACAGAACCAATTGGTTCACTACCATAGAGGGAAGAGGCTACAGTTACTACCGCATTATCTTTCCACCGCGATAATACTACCGATTCGTTCTTGTCTGATGCTGTCGCACTCATGAAATAGCCTCTCTCTTTTTTCTCCATTGCTTTGGATTGCATTAGAGGACAGTCCTTCCCTACAGTGTTAGATTTAATTGTTCCAGTACCATTGTACCCCCTCTCCTTTAGTTCTATCAGCAGTGGTATTGTAGTAAAATAATTGTCAAAATAGAAACTGTAAGAGAGATTCCTTTTCTCTGTGCTATATTCATCAATCAGTTCTAGAACTGTTGCTGCTGGCTTCCCAAACTTAGCTTGCAATTCAATGTTACCTTTGTGTGACTTTCCCTGATAAGGTTCAAATGCAACAAGATAGCCTGAAACAGTGTTTTGGCACCAGACTTTATAGCCAAACCTAATGGGTTTATTGCGAATAGACTGCTTACAGCCATGTTTGCCAAAATATTTGACCATAGCCTCATCATGAGAAATTGCTTGGGTGGGAATGAAATGGTCCATAGATCGTTTCTGAAGGTGCTGTATAAGGGGCCTAAGTTTTGTATATTTGTCCTCTACATCTAGCTTAGTGTTGTCATTGAAATGTAGACACCTCATAATCCTGTCAAACCTATCTCTGCGCATAGCATTACAGACAGCCTCATTACGAAGATCAGGGCTAGAGGACCAGAATGAGGCTTTACTGGGCATGGGATTATATCCAGACACAATCAATATACCAAAAAATACTTTGATTTCTTCCTTAGTGACACTGATGTCTGGCCAGTTTTTATAAGCACAGTAAAGCTTGGACTGCTGAACTATGAACTCAAAAAGTTCCTCATCAAAAAATAACTCAAAGAGTTCTGTAGGAGAAAAATCTCTGTACTTGCTATAGTCAGGCTCAGGAAACAAAGGCAATCCATCCATTATTTTCTCTCCTATTATCCATTTTAGAGGTTCTTGACGGATTTTTTTTGCCTTCTTACTGGGGGGTCTGGCGGTTTCCGTGTGAGGTTCATCATCGTCAGATTTGCCGACATCTGCTACACCACGACGGCGAATTTCTGCTCCAGCCAAAAGTTGGTTCCCACAAAGTCTTTCTGGTTGTTCATCCTCTTCACTTGCAGAATCTTCATCAGTAAGCTCACGAACATCAGGGGGTTCCATATATACATCAAAGAACTCATCTTCATCCTCTAAAATGTCCAAAGCTTCGTTCACTGTAAGAGGCCTGAAAAGAAATATTTGTACAAGAATTACCCTAGCGTGTCCATATGGCAACACCTACCTTTTATTAATTATTTACATCTTAAAAGCTATAATAATTTTTATGTCTAGCGCATAACAAACCCACATAATTATTCTTTGAAATAGCATATGGGAGAAAAATATATATTCAATAGTATCGGAATAATTGACATACCTTTTCCTGCTTGTCATTTTGGAGAAGAAGAAAACACACGTGGTGCCTAGGCGGCGTACGGCGCGAATCTAGTGAGTCATTATACGGCTCAGCATGTCGGCAGCGTAGAGGAAAACATATCTTACTGCATAAAGGTTGGTGGCAACACTTAGGTCAGATGTCAGGACCATTAAAGTATTTCAGCTATAGTGTTGCCATATGGCAACGCTAGGAGAAAATGGGTTATTAATGTGAAAACCCCACCTCATAAACATCACGACCACTCATTACCACAAAATAATTACAAGGGGGCTTTGTGCGCGCGATGCAACCTCCAGTGTCGTGACATGAGGAAATATCTCATCACTCTGGCACATAATATGAGCTTTGACGTCTCCTTAATCATAAAAGACCTTCACTTGCCAGAGTCGCACGTGGACATCCTTGCCAAGTCAGAATCGCATTTATTGAAAGTAAGGATTAAGGAATTGCAGTTTCAGGACACGCTTTCCATTATGAATGCTGGCCTCGGTCATCTCGCTCAGAGTCACGTGCAGGCGGGCTATAGCACGCGTTACGCCCAGGAAATGGTGAATTACCTCCCCGAGGATGTAAGGCGTGTAATTTGCACTCAAAAACAGTTTCTTTGTTATGAGTACATCACCGACCTTGGCCGCTTAGAAGATCGACAATTGCCACCTCGCGAGGCATTTTATGACACGCTCAAGGGGAAGGCTCTGTCACCTGGAGAATATGAACACGCTCAAAGCGTGTGGAGTATGACATCCTGCCGCACTTTAGGCGATTACATAAGACTGTATTGTGAGATTGATGTGGGATTATTAGCCGACACATATCTCAAATATAGATCATACCTGCATGAATTTTATGGGCTGGACGTGTCACATTACGTGTCACTGTCTTCTTATGCTTATGACGCTTTTTTAAAGTCGACAGGCGTTCAACTTGATCCACCTTACGACCCTAACATGTATCACCTGATCAAAAGAAATGTACGAGGAGGCTTTGTAACTTGCGTCAGGCCACACCTGCAGTCAAACCACGAACCCGACGGTGGACCCGGCACCTATGTGTTTTATCTGGACTATAATTCATTATATGCAAGCGTTATGTGTTCCCCCCTGCCTATGGGTGACATCAAAAAGCTTTCTCAGTCAGAGATGGATGATTTTTTTGAAGTTGGCATCCAGAATCATGCGACAGATGGCGACGTTGGTTACTGGCTGCATTTAGACAGCTGTGACGTTTCCCCCGACGTGGCTCGGATCACGGACGAGTTCCCTCTGTGCCTCGCACACATGACTATTACAGAAGATGACATCTCGCCGTACAGTAAAAGACTGTTAGAAGCTGAGGGTCGTAAGCTGGGGAGGAAAAATCGTAAACTCGTGGCCAGTCATAAGGGACTGAAAGATCATCTCATCAGTCTGGAATTGCTGCAACTTTTACTCTCACTTGGACTGGAAATACAATGTGTTCATGCTATATATAGCTTCAGACAGGCTCCATACCTGAAACCTTTCATAGAAAGGAACGTCGCTCAGCGTAAAAATGAGACGTGCGCCATTAAAAATCGCATTTGCAAACTGATGTCAAACGCAGTTTATGGTAGATCCATGTTATCTGAAGTGAAGTATGGCCTCCAGCAGAAATTAGTGACAAAAAGAAAGTCTTTCCTGAAGTATGCAAGAAATCCATCCTTTAAAAGGGTCCACCAATTAGGCGAGGACCGAGTCATATGTGTCAACAGTAAGAATACGATTAAAATCAGGCAGCCAAATTACTTGGGATACCATATTTTAGAAGTGGCAAAGAAGTACATGTACAACTTTTGGTATCGTGTCATCAAAGCTAATTATGGGGAGAGAGCTAAATTAGCTTATGAAGATACTGACAGTTTCATTTTCAGTCTGCACATACCTACAAACTTAAATGATGAACTGAAACATGGACCCATGGCAAATTTTCTCGACACCAGTAACTTTGCTTCAGATCACCCGTGTTTTAATGGGGAGCGGAAGGGCCAACTAGGCTTGCTGAAATCTGAAACCAGATCCACGCTCATCAAAGAGGCGATTATATTAAAGCCAAAGATGTATTCGCTGCTGTTGGAAGATGACAAGCAAGTATCTCGAGGTAAAGGCATTCCAACTCACCTTCAGCAAAATATATTGCATCGGCAGTATAGGGAAACACTTAATAATGTCGCATGTGGGATGGTAGATTGCTATAATATCAGGAATGTGAAAGGACAAATTTGTACCACTCGTATGCGAAAGCGTACGTTGTCACATTTTGACGACAAGCGCTTTCACGTCGATGGCTACACCTCAAGGGCGTATTATCACCCCGACAATGATCCGCGGGAAAGAGATGTGGAGAATGAGATGGAAGAGGAGGCGGCGGTGGATGTGGGGGAGGTGGAGGTGGATGAGGAAGAGGAGGAGGAGGAGGAGGAGGAGGAGGTGGAAGAGGAAGAGGGGGATGGGGAGGGGGAGGATGGGATAATGAGTGGTCTCTGGCGTGATCGGGAGAGACTTTCCACGACATTATTCACATCGTGATTAAGGGGTAGAGAAAGAGGGGACGCAGCTGCTAGCAGACGCCCTTCATGTAATGTAAAAAAAAAAAAACATTTGCACTGACCACGTAGGCTAAGGAAGAGGGGGAGGTGAAGGATGGGTTAATGAGTGGGCTGTGACGTGATCGGGAGTGGCCTTCCATGACATTATTCACGTCATAATTAAGGGTTGAGAGAGACCGCGGCCGCTAGCAGCTGCCATTCATGTAATGTAAGAACATTTGTTTTGAGTGTGGGGTTAAGGAGAGGAATGAAAGGGGATTTTGTTCATGTACTGTAAGGACATTTGTACTGTCCACGTGGGATAAGGAGGATGAGGAGGAGGAGGTAATGTAAGAACATTTGTACTTTGGTAGGTTAAGGAGAGGGAGGAGGAGGTTGAGGAAGAGGTGTGGGTCGGGGGAGATCCACGTCATAATTAGAAGGCAGGGATGAGGATGCAGCTGGGAGTTTAGTTATGCTGTTACCTACATGACCATGTAAATAAAGGTTAAGCAATAAATACTGTAAACATATCGTTGCGTCTTTTAGTAACCCTCTGAACTTAACATGGACAAGACATTTAGCGAAGAGATGCTGAATCTCTTCAGATATCCTGCACGCATAATTATTGCAGGTTATACAAATTCCGGCAAAACACACCTCTGCAATAAAATTATAGAGAAATATCAGCATGGATTTAACAGAATTATCATTTGTGGCGTCTCATCGCATTCGCTGCAGCAGAATTCCCCTTTTCAAGATAAGGTCGAAGTGCATGAGAAAATTATTGATCCCGTGATGGATGATGACAGTCCATACGCCGACCCGCAAACGCACACACTCCTGATATTAGATGACAATTTCCTCACGGCTGGCAATTCTCAAACGATAGCAGAGGCTTTCACCAAAGGGAGACATAAAAATTTGTCAGTTATAATGATAGCACAGAATGTCTTTTTCCCCGGAAAGTATGCTAGAACGATAACTTTAAATGCCTCACATTACATTCTTATGAAAAACAGAGATATATATCAAATTGAATGTCTGGGCAGGCAACTTTATGGAAGGGAGCGTGCCAAACACTTTGTGGAAATTTATAAAAATGTCGTGCTTAGACGAGATCACGGTTATTTGTTGTGTGATTTATCCCCGAACGCACCCGAAGAAATTCAACTGCGCACGAATATTGTGGATGAGCCGCCCTGTGAGAAAGTCTATCTGCTATGAACGCCGTTTTGGACGAACTTTACCGGGATATGACGAATCCTGCGGCTTTAGGAGGTGTGCAAGCACTCTACAGAGAGGGGAAGAAAAGGGATAAGAATCTAACACTCCGCGATGTGAGGGCATTTCTGCAGGGCAACCGCACTTATACGCTTCACAAGCCGACACTGAAACGTTTTCCGCGACGAAAAATTCTCGCTCCTAAACCGTCCGTCATTTTAATTTGCGATATGGCTGATTTTGCGAGGCTGCACAGACACAATGGCGGCGTCCGATACATCATGTTTTGCCTGGACGTTTTCAGCAGATACTTGAAAGTGGCAACGCTGACAAGTAAATCCGGACACAGTAGCCTGCAAGCGCTGAAAAAAGTTCTAGAGTCGGGGAGTTTTACAGGCGTGTCGCGTCTTTTTACCGATCAGGGATCCGAATTTTATAATCAAGCAGTGAAAAAATATCTAACTTTGAAAGGTATTACCTTGTATTCCAATTACTCGCGTGAAACAAAGGCGAGTTTGGCAGAAAGGGTCATCCGAACCATAAAGACAAAAATATATAAATATCTCACGTAGAACAACACACTGACGTATATTGACGTCTTGCCCACCCTAATAAATACGTACAATCACACCCCACACCGCGGTTTGGGCGGCAACCAAACGCCGGCTCAGGTTCACCGCCTCCGCGAGCTGTCACAAGTCAGGAAGCAATTTAAACGAATGTATTTAAATCGGCCAAGGGGAAAGAAAGTTGTCAGTCATAAATTAGACGTGGGAGACATTGTACGGTTGCAACGTGCTTCCCGAACGCAATTTAAATTCAATAAGGGTTATACCGTCAACAATACCGAGGAGCTTTTTAAGATAAGACGTGTGGATTACTCACATAAAATCCCTATTTATTTCATAAAGGATTTGGCGGGGGAGGACGTGACCGGCGCTTTCTACAGGGAAGAATTAATCAAGTCCTCTCTTCCCTCACATTACCAGGTCGATATATTACGATCGAAGGTCGAGCGAGGTAAGAGAAAGTACTTCGTCCACTGGCGTGGGTATCCAGATAAATTTGACAGCTGGATAGATGCGGACGACTTAGTATAAGATATGGATGAGGAAAAACCATTGATATTGAAGTACAAGGATTTGGTTTTTCTCCTCTCGCACGTCACCCCTAAATTGCGGAAGCAGGTCTTGCAAAGTTTGAATAAGCGCGAAGTCAATTGCATCTCGGAAATATTCGCCAACTTTTTGAAGAGACGTCTGACGGACGACGATACCATCATTAACCGCCTGAAAAAATTCAAGAGTGATATTCGCACTGTAGCCTTGAAGAAGACGCCCGTGTACAAGAAGAAAGCCATTCTAATCTCCAAACGAGGTGGCAGCATATTAGCCGCGTTACTCCCGATAGCCGTGTCGGCAATAACAAGTTTACTACAGAGATGAAAGAATATTGTTTAGTTCCCGTCTCAGTTGCCGAGAGGTGTAAGTTTAAACCGACCGACAGCGCAACTCAGCACCGATTCACGTCAAAACAAGTCAAGAAAAAAAAAAAAACTTCACTTCCACTGCCGGCCGCCGCCCTCCCCGACACTGCCACCGTGGCGCCACCACCACCACGCGCACCTGTCAATCCACCCTTGGATGATTTGATTCGAGTTGCCGTTCCTCCTTCCTTTAGAGAATATGGTTTATCTCTCTTGAAATTATTGGAGGGTAAACCTGGGATTTCATGGGATGAGCGCGGTAACTTACTTCCACCATTTTCTGGCATAAGCGTGTTTGATCTCATACGAGTACTCTGTCACGAAAAGGGGGCCGCGAAAAGACTTTCACCCGATAAGCGTCCATTATTATCACTGCTACTTCGCATGGCGCAACTCCCCGCGGATGCCATCAGAAATACGACTCAACGAAGTAAACTGATAGGTGGCGGGGTCGGTGACATCTGGGAAGCATATTAAATGAGAAAGCTCCCCATCTTACTCTGTAAACGAGTAAGTACATCAATAATACATGAGAGCACGTGTTAGGCGCGTCAGGGGTGCAGGCCCACGGATGGATAATTGATGAGGGTTATGGTCAAAAAAAGGTTCACCCCCCCCTAACCCACATCCCCTAATAAATAATACGTTCCCAGCCCTCCATCCCTTCCCACCAACAAAGGAAAAAAAAATAACACCTGCGTCAATTTGAATGAATAAATTCTACTACGCAGAAGGTGTAATATCGACCAATACGTGCGAATAAAGGTCCGCGATGTCACATTTCCCCCTCACTCCCCTCACAGAGGGTTCAACGTGTGGATCAGCCCTCCAATTACTCGTCAAGATGAAGGTGGTCGAGGGCAAGCTGACCGATGGCATCTTCCGCGACCGCCGCTGTTATATCATTTATTCAGTAAATGCCGTCTCCACCGAACCGAGTGGGATTGCGCGGGATCTCAAAACGATTTACCCATACGAGAATACACATGCAGCTAGAAAGAGACTCTACTCGCTTCATCGGGCCACGGCAGACACGAGAGATGACCCAGGACGTATCATTATCCACGCGCCTCCCACAGGAAGCGTAAATCTCCCTCACCTGGTGGCCTGCGTGACTCAGTATGGTTGGGGCGAGGCCGCGACGTCGAAGGATTTGCCTTATGTGGAAGGACTCAAGATGGATACAAGCGTGAATCGACGTCAACACTTCCAGAATTGCCTGAAAAAGATTGCCCTGCTAGCCATGGCGAACGCTGAAGTAGAGCAAATTATTATCCCGGAAGGACTGGGATGTAGAGGTCGCTGCCAGGATGAGTGGAGGAATAATTACCTGCCTATGGTGGAAGGGCTGGCGCAGCGACTTCAACCTTTTGGAGTTGAAACTATTCTGGTGAGGAAGTCTGAATAACTATATCATGTAAATTTTAAAATAAAGTTGATGTGTGTTTGACAAATCGAGTATAAATGTATTCCTTAATTGGGGTGATCGTTACTATTTATTTTGATCATGGCGGGAGCAGCATATCAGACAGAAATAAATAGCCGGTGATTATGCTCGACGTCTTATTCATGACGTGACAACCATCATGACGAGAGCGTTCACACCTCCCACTCGAGCGGAATACGACTTGCTTTTTACGCAAAGCAAAGGTGGAGGTTTAGACGACATCCGGGTTTTTATTCCACCCCATTCCAGAAGAGGTGGCGGTCTATTTTCCGTTTTGAGTGGCTTTGCTAAAAGAGCAATTCCCTTTCTCATGCGCACTGTAGCACCCGAAGCGCTCCAAATGGGAAAAGGTTTATTAACAGATGTTTTAGAAGGGAAGCGACTTCGCGAATCATTAAGAAATAGAGGTGTTGCAGCCGTGAAGGGTGTGGGGGAAAGGATAGTTCGAGGCGGACGAGTAATGAAAAAGAGGAAAGTTGGAGTCGGAAAAAAAAAAAAAAAGAGAAAACCACCAACCAGGCAACTGAAAAGAAAGACTTGCTATAAAGCAGATATCTTCAATATTTAGCCTAGTCGCAAAGATGACTCATTACGGTCCGGATGTGCAGGGTGGAGCGACCTCCACCCCCCTGAGCAATTATCTGACGGCCGTGAGTGAGAACTTTCCGCGGGTGAATCGCTTGCATACCATCGAATCGTCAGTCGCTGCGAGGGGAAAGTTGGACGTATTACCCGTTAATTTAGACGCAAATGCTAATAATCATGCGGGGATCAACGATCCTTACATTGAATTTAGACTGCCTGGTATTCCAGGGCAACTTTTGGATCTATCAACGCTGTCTCTAGAATTGCGAGTTAGCGCGACGAAGGCAGACGGCGCGCCACTAGACGATGACGATCACGTCGTTTTTAGTAATGGTTTGAATAATACGATGTTTAAGTCATGCGCTTGTTATTTTAACGAACAGCTTGTGGAGTCATCCTCTTTGTTCAACTATCACGCCTTCATTAAAATGATTACAACAATCCCTCAGGATAAAATTGACTCTATCGGTCGCGTCGCCTTCTACCACCGCGATTATGATGGATCAAAAGGCATAATCAATAAATTTGATGAAGACTATTTCACGGGAGGGAATAAAGACGAGAAACAAATGATGAAAGATTGTAAAACGCACGGCATTTCGATGACTGCGCCTTTGTTTTCGGATATATCAAGTCTGGACGCTTATCTGCTTGACTCTGTTGATGTGAGAATTCGATTAGAATTGGCTAACAAAACATGGATTCTTAATTCACACCAAGATGCCAGCAGTTTCAAATTTAAGCTCGAGATGGCTAAGTTATGGGTTCACCGCGTCACGCCACATCCGCCCGCCTTAGAATCGTTAAATAACTCCTTGACTCGAAATCCAATGCAATACACTTTTAATAGAACGCTCAATAAAACGTATGTGTTAGCCGCCAATCAAACGTCTTTGATTGCCGAATTACCTTTCCCGCAAATCATACCTCAAAATTTGACCATGGCAATAGTTGATATGGACAGCTTACAAGGCGTAATTGATAAGAATGGTTTATATTTTCAACACGCCGATCTGTCACATGTACATATCACCGTGAACGGGGCGACCATTTATAACGTTCGCAGCTCTTTCCCGCATCACGCGTCAAAATTGTTTTACACGACCCTTGAGTCACTAGGATTGGACACGCGTAATTCCCTAACATTTGATGCATTTAATAAAGGTCGGACAGTATGTTTCTTTAACTTTGTGACGGAGGACGTGCACAATGCCATCCCTCTGGATAAATCAGGAAATCTAAGAATTAATCTGTCGTTTGCCAAGGGACGTAATCACAACCGCGTCATAATGTTTTTCGCCGACACTACTGGCGTCATAGAAATTGATCATTATCGTCACGTTCGCTGCATTGTCCGCGCATAAGCCGTCATGAATGCACGTGAAATACAGGCCGGTCTAGCAGGCATCTTGGGCGATCGAGTTTATTTTTTAGGCTGTCACGATCATCGCCATGTGACAGATCTGATAAATCTTGCCAGAAAACAGGTGAAACCATGCGTTTTCATTCTAAATACATTGAGTGACTCAAAGACCATGGGCCACTTGATTACTGTTTATCTTAATTTTCAAAGTCAGACCATAGGCTATTACGATAGCTATAACTTGCATCCCAAATACAATTCCGCTGTCTTACATCATTTTATGCAAACTTGTCCACATATGAAAATTAGCACATTAAATTATCGACTTCAGGGGTTGAATTCCCTCGTGTGTGGCATTTATTGCATGTTCTTTTGCCTTCTACTGAGTTGGCATACATTAAAACGTGCAATGTGCATTATTCACGCCACCTTCAAAAAGCATCAATATCTATATAATGACAAAAAAAATACTCGTATGGCATACGTAATATTTCGTAATATGCCGCATTGCATGCCTACGTTTTGCCCAGCCGGCAGCCGGGCGAGATGTCGTAACATCTGTAAAGCGGTAATAAGGTAGATTGGGGGGTGGGGTGGGGGTGGGAAAGGGGGTCAATATGGGGTAATTGCTGACGGATAAGCGTCACTTCGCCATCACCTCTCAACCCAGTCGGACGTCGAAGCCTCATCTCCAAGAATGGAGCAAGCTAACAAACGTTTCATCTTGAGAACTGCGGGTGAGTACGCCATTACCTTGCACGGCATCTGACATCTTCACCATTGTAAATTACATTAACGTTCTTTGCCAATGAATAAGAAGAGGGAGAGTGGGAGGGGAAATAAAAACTTTTCCATTGTTCTCATCGTTTTTTTTTTTTTTTTTTTTTTTTTTTTTTTTTTTTTTTTTTCTTGTCTGTTACAGAACGCATCTCTTTCCGCTTTGATATCTATCTGGGCGATGCTGGGGGTAAGCGAAGCCGTGCTGACCATGAGGATGTCAATGTGGAGAAAATGTCAGAACCTGCAAAGAAGAAATTGATCTTTAGTGATGACGACATGTCGCCACTGCCGGCCAGCCCACCTCCTGACGCTCCATCAGGACAGGACTCGCAACAGCAGCAGCCGACATCGCAGTCGATTCCGCCACCTCAGGAGTCGCTGATGCCACCTCCGACCGAAGCACAGCCGCAACGGTCAGATGAGTCGACAGTAGGCGGCAAAGAGGGTCAGGAGGTGAAGAAGAAGTCGCAGGAAAACAGAAAAAAAAAGAATATTCCCCCTAACACGCCAGAGGACGACAGCACACCAAAACTCCCCGCTGCTCCAGCCGCCCCTCGTAAGAAGCTGGTTCCTAGAGTTATTAAAACTACGCCCGTCATTGACAGCGATGACGATGATCTCTTCGCCTTCAATTCGCAAATGTTTTGAATGAAAGAGATGTATTTGCCCTAATAAGCAATGAGCTGTATTTGTCCTAATAAAAATAAAATGTTCCATCGACTCTGCATAACCTTTCTAATAATAATAATAATATTAATAATAATAATAATAATAATAATAAGGTGACCATCCGGCATAAGTATTACGTCAGCCACGCCGCTGGCGGTCGGTGAAAGTGGAAGAGGCCGCCACTCCGCCCTGGCCGTCACAGACGCTTCCTCCAGGTAAAAACGATGGACAGGTAACGGAACCTCGTGAGGCTGTCGCGACGACCTTGACCATAGGGGATGTATTGAGATGTCGGAGGGAACGCGTGATGGCAAGTCTCGCCACCCAGACTGTCCAGGATCCGCGCGGGCAACTAGCGCGTGACGCCCACGTGGCGGCCCATTCTAAGCCCTCAACTTCCCGTTCCCGCCCAAAAAAAAAAAAAAAAAAAAAAAAAAAAAAAAAAAAAAAAAAAAAAAAAAAAAAAAACCTGCATGACTCCTGGCGGCGTAAGGCCGCATTGGACCTGGCGGACATCGCCTGCCACTTTCCTGACACGTGCGGTCCTCCCCCCCCCCACCCCATTCCCTTCCACCCGACCTTTACCATCCAGCGGTGGCAACCTTGGAATGTACTGAGGTGTCGGAGGGAACACGCAATGGTAACACTCAGTCATCCCACCCTCCAGGATTCACGTGAGTGAAAAGGCGACTTCCATGGCAGCGCCGTCAGAGTCCCCTAACCACGCGTGTGTGGCGGGCGGCTGCCACGTCTGGCCGCCAGTCTCCCCCCCCCCCACCTCCCCTCCCCCCCTCCACCCCCTTTTCACTCAATTATTTTCCGCCCCACCATCATTGATTCATTAGTCATTCCATCGTCGCCGAAGCATAAGGACGCACGCCCCCTCACCTCTTCTCCGTCAGTGTCGCCGTCACCGTCCCCCCCCGCCCTCCCCCCCCCCACCCACCCCCCTGATGTCACCGTCATGAATCACCCCCCTTCCCAACCCCCACTAATCTACAGCCTGGGCCTCCATCCTGACATGGACTGCCACTGAAGTCTACGGAAAATTGCTGTCAGGTTTCCCCATTGCAACTTGATCAGGTCCCCACTCACAATATGGCATGCCATCAGAGTCACTCCTGGGGGTGGGGGTGGGATCCCCATCCCCCCCTCCCCCTCCTCCCCCTCCCATCCCCCAACACCCTATTTACAGTCAGGGTCTCCATCCTGAAATGGATCGCCACTCCGGGCAATTGCCATGGGGGTTGCCTATCCTGAAATGGCCTTGACACCCAGGTCGCCATGCAATGGCGACCTGGGCGGCATGCCATTTCAGGATAGGCGACCCCCATGGCAATTTCCCAACTACTAGCACAAGTTCACACTCTGATCAAAAGACGCAAGAAATCAACTGAACTTCCAGAGGCAACAAAGTTCGTGGAAAAAGACTTGGGCCGAACATCACAGACATCTCAGCCTATCAAATATTCTGTCTTGCCCTTACATGCTGCCTCACCCTAATCCCTTCCTCACCTGGGCACAAGGAAGGCTGGACTTACATTTTCACTTTATTCCACCCCTCAACTTCGCCTCACCTAGCTCGCATTCCCCGATACACCTGATCATTACTTCACGCTTTCCCTCACCACACCCCACCTTACCCTGACACGCCCCGCTATTTCTTTCACTCGTCACAACCCGAACTCCTCCTCGTCCCTCCAATTTGGCATCATTTCCAGGGGAGTCAGTCTGCCATCGAGGATCAACGTGCGCTGTCTAATTTTTGCTCAAAGCCAGCGATGGAAAGTACGCACGCAGGGGAAGCTTTTAGTATGTACTGTAAATTCGCGCACCCACAGACATGGAGCAGAGAGAGAGAGAGAGAGAGAGAGAGAGAGAGAGAGAGAGAGAGAGAGAGAGAGAGAGAGACTAATCCCATGCTCTACACAGAATAATTCACACCACAACATGGTTAATTAGTAGAAACACCGGACTGCTCTAACCTCGCAATCGTCATCTATCGCCTTAACAGAACTTGATTGGATTTCTCTCCACCCCGCCACGGTGAGACCCGCGCCACCTGTCCACACCTCGCATCACCGCCTGCCAATCTGTAGAAGGCACAGCACCCCACACCACCCTCACCACAGCCCTGCCAGCTGGGGAAGGACGGTGTGGGAGCGAGGCAGCTGCGTGAGGATGCCAAGGAAATCCCACAGAGGAGACCCGTGACGACAGAGTGACTGAGTACAAAGCAACATGTTACCTTTGCCATTGAAAGCATTACAATTCCATCAGGTACGGACACGTGCACCAAAGTCTTTCTTAAACAAGGAATAATGCAAAGTGCGTAAATCTTATAAACTCCTACGTGTCATCCTGCCGTCTTCTCTACTCCCGTATGCATGACACTAGATTAAGGCTCGAAAAACATTTAACTTTCATCTTTTTAAGCTTAACCTGTTTTTATCTTTTGCGACAATGAAAAACACGTTATCAACTTGTTATCTTTCCCTGTCCCCGTCTCTGTTTGTCTTGCCTTGCCTCCTTGCGACGTCCACTCCCAAGATGGCTCAGGTATTGCTTAATTGCCGCTTAGAAAAACGAGTCTTGGCCAAGGGTGGATGTAAACACCTCACAGAGAGACAGAGAGAGAGAGAGAGAGAGAGAGAGAGAGAGAGAGAGAGAGAGACACCACCGCTCAAGTTTCATGGAGACATTAAAGGTGTTATCTCGTGCTTCCCACCTCTCATCACCCTCGACCTTACCCACTTCTCGCCTTCCAACCTTCCCTCCACCGCCTCCTCGCTGGAAATACCTAAAGAATGGCAAGGTTTCTTCTTTCTCAGCATTTTTAGATATCCTCGACATCTGTGAAACAACGGATGCATGCTTGGATACGAAAAATGTTTGTGTTCATTTGGCAACACTTTTTTTTTTCGTTCTTTCTTTTCTTAATGTTATTGAAAGAATCAGTCAGCTCGAGTTGTTTCGCTGAGTTTCTTTTTTTGTTTCGTGTGTGTGTGTGTGTGTGTGTGTGTGTGTGTGTGTGTGTGTGTGTGTGTGTGTGTGTGCTAAGTTATTCTTTTAGCGGGGAGAGAGAGAGAAAAAGAGAGAGAGAGAGAGAGAGAGAGAGAGAGAGAGAGAGAGAGAGAGAGAGAGAGAGAGAGAGAGAGAGAGAGAGAGAGAGAGAGAGAGAGAGAGAGAGAGAGAGAGGTAAATAAAAAATAAAAATCTAAGGAAAAAGGAAAAAAAAATAGACGTGAAAAATACGGTCTACAGGCAAACAAAGGAAGTGGTGTGTGTGTGTGTGTGTGTGTGTGTGTGTGTGTGTGTGTGTGTGTGTGTGTGTGTGTGTGTGTGTGTGTGTGTGTGTGCGTGTGTTTTGAGGAGAGGGGGAAAAGAAAACATAGAAAAGGAAAAAAGAAATTGTAACAAAGAGAGTGTCAGTTGTGCGAGTTTTTACTGACAGCTAGAGGGTGCTCACACTGAATGCCACGTTAACAGGCGGCCATAAAGTCTCCTGACCTATGCCAGCCACACCCTGACGAGATGCAGCCTGATGATGGTCAATTGCACGCGTCCATGGGGAGAGGGAAAGACAGTGAATAGATGCTGCCTGATATGGGTAAACACATTTTTTTTTTTTCTGGAAGGTTCCTATTAATGTGATTCTACGAGAGAATACACTTGCAGTCAGTGATATCATGTTAGAAATAGCATTTCCTGGAGTTTCTCAGTCAAAATGAGAGATGAGTGTGACTTGAATACGTAAGGAAATGTTATCGTCTCCAGATGCGGCGTGAAATACCAAACACTGGCAATAACAGTAGTACTATCAATTGATTTCAAAAGCCCTGGTTAGAGGAACAGATACGTTTTGCCCTCCTCGCAGCTTTGAATCGTCGACTAAACAATATCAATCACGCACGAATGCCAACTGAACTGACAGACATGAACAACACTATTTCTTGGTAGAAGTAATCTCGCTTTAAGAAAAATGTAGAAACAAATAATCTGTGTGGCTACAGTGAAGGACAACGCGCGTGTCCTTGAGACTGATGGCGGGTCTCGCCGACCACCCACCATTGCTCAACAGCCAGCAGGCGACCAACGCTTCAAACCCTCAGTGTGGACAGTGTTCTGAACTTCTGGCTGCTCCGGGAAACCAACCTTGAATTCGGCACGTGTTGTCAATAATTGAAATCACTATGCGTGCACGAATGTCGGACCACGAACTGGGAATTCACATCGAGTATCAAAAATAATGCACAGTTTTCTCGAGAATGTATTTCCGAATAAAAAGAACTGTCCCATGGTCTTCGCACTAATGTTCCGTCACAGTCATGCATTGCACGTGAGACCCTTTATTTCCCTCACGCGGCCTGTAATCGTCTTCACGCGCGTCATTAGATAAAATTATGGGTTATCAAGCAGGCGCGGCTCGCATCGCACGGCTGGACGTCAAGAAATGTGAAAGGTTATATGGATCAAATTCAGGTTTATTGCGACCATGCTTTACAACGGCTCAACGTCATTTGTTTGGTTTTGCATTTCTTCCCTGCGTTCCTGACTTAACCTGGTGGGTTGCTCTGCCTCCCAAACCTTGTCGAAGCCGCGCCCAATTTCTCCCATCCTCATGTCTACACGATGAAAGGAAGCAGACAATGAAGAAAGAAAGTAAAGAAAAAAGAAAGAAGGAATGAAGGAAGGAATGAGAACGCTTGAATGGAAATGAATGATAGTCGAGGAACCTTAAGTAAAGTAATGATTTCTTGATCGTTACAAAGAAATACCCGGCAGCACACACACACACACACACACACACACACACACACAGTAAGGGCACAGAATGGACGTAAAATTCTAAGAAAGGAGCACAACGGGCGCGCTGAGTGATACCGCGCCCCAGCCGCCGCAGTCATAACCACCACTAAGAGGGAAAAAGGTGAAGGAGGGGGGAGATAAGTAGCCTCCCTCCTCCACCTCCTCCTACACTTCCTCCGTTTTCATTTTACCAATTTAATATTATTTTCTTCTCCAGGAACCACTTGGAATATGTTAAACACCAGAGATTTTATCTGAGCGTAAGTTACACACATGTTAAAGCAGGAAATGCCAAGTACATGAGCAGGTTTTGTAACATTACCGTGTGCAGGAGCTGTACTGTTTAAAGAGATAAGAGGAACTGTGTGTGTGTGTGTGTGTGTGTGTGTGTCTGTGTGTGTGTGAAAGGCTGAGTGGGTGAGTGAGTAAGGTGAGTGTATATGTAAACTGTTTTATGCCAAAAATAATAAGGAACAGCAGTAAATACAATTGTGGTGCAAAATTAGTAATTACTTAATCTCATGTGGAATTTCCTAGAGAGAGAGAGAGAGAGAGAGAGAGAGAGAGAGAGAGAGAAAGTGAGTAACAGTAGACAGAAGGGAGGATGGAGGTGATCAAGCCACTCACACGCTTGTCTTGTTTTGGTGTGTATGAACTAGTCATAACGTCACAGGAAAATTCTGGTGTACGCTTTTTCAGAAATATTGCTTTATTTTTACTATGAGAAACGCGTTCTGCCAAAAGTGATGCACTGCGTCTAGGAACAACCGGCAGCACACTCTGCCTGAGTATCGGACATGAAACCCGATGAAATTTATTGCTTGAAAACGCTGAATCTATTACACGCCTCGATCAAAAGTTCAAACGGAGTGAAGGTTATTCATTCATTAATACGCCGCCAAGACGCGAGGGGGAGTCTCGTCATGCACTCACTACTTGGTCCCGCGCCTTTCTTCTTCGCCATGCAAGGCTAAGGTGCTCCACGTACATCACAACTTTTGCCTTAATTAAGAATAGTTCGGTGGTGCGTGAAGGGATGAAAATGAAGAAAAATGAACTGAAGTAATCTGAGAGCTATTTCCGGGACCGAGGCACGGGCTGCTCCCCTCCCGTCAGCCCCGCCAGGGTGGCAGGAGGTGCTCCACGCCCCCACACTGCTGCCACTCCTCACACTTACACAGTGAACCCCTGGCACTCAACACTCCATCGCAAATATTTATTTATTACCATACACATTTATCAACTATTTGTTGAAAGGGCAGCGAGTTCATTGTATGCTATAGTAACTACATAATATATATATATATATATATATATATATATATATATATATATATATATATATATATATATATATATATATATATATATATATATATATATATATATATAAGCAAGCCAGTCACTATATCCTATTTTATCTGACAACAATTCTAAATTAAACGTTTCATCCAAAGTGTGTGAGTGCTTATCGAAATTTGGAGGCAGGCGTCCACCTGGCGCGGCTGAACACAGCAGGATCTCTGGCGAGAGGCGGGTGGATTTATGCGGCCAAACGTAATGGCAGTGAGGCACGTCACTGACGGAGAACGGACGAGAACATGTTTCGATCTATTAATCAAAATTGTTTAATGAAGTCATAAACACGAGAACGTACCGTAGCTTTCACCCTTACGGTAATGACATGATTTATAAAAAAAAAAATTAATACAATGAAACAAATAAAAATAAAATACTCTCTTTTACTAACCCAATACCGTGCACTTGCCTCCCATCCCCTCGCCCCGTGACAGCTAACCCCGGTATAACACACGCTCCGATAATGTATGCAGCATCTATAAGTCATGCATTCCTCTTCGAGAAAACACCAGAAAGCAGTCTTGTCACCGATCAGGGAAATGTCTCAGGGTGACCCAACGTTTAATATATGCAAGGGGCTGCCTGGTTGGCTGGGTCTGAGCGAGGCGCCCACACCAGCTGTTGCCTGTAATCCGAGAGGAAGATGGTGATGGCTATGTCGTGTTGTGAAGTAGGGGGAAATATATAAACAAATCATATTCTTCTCCTTGATGGCTGACAATGCACGTATCAGTAATGCATGTCAACTTCGCAGAGTGTACAAGTTCAGTGTTGACGATCTTGAAGAACGTGGAGACGGTTACTGTGTTGGCTGGCGCGAAATATGACACCGACCAAAAATGACTCACTTAACTGCTGCCTCCAGCGCCTTTCCTTCGTCCCTTTCCTATCCCGCGCATTCCACTTGACGCAACGCTCGTCACTCATCACCACCACTATAATTTTAGCGTCATTACTCACCCAGCATCACAACTTCTCATTGGCCTGCACGCTGTCTTAAGTGCATGAATAATAAGTGGCAGTGGATAGCCGTGTATTGTTCTCCTCTTTCTCCTCTCATAAGTACTATTTGTCTGAGGTTACATAAGTGATTAATTAGATTTTCGTGCGTGTTTTTCCCAATAATACTATAACCGTGAAAACAACCTTGACTTTTACTACAACCTGGTGAAAATAGGTGTGATATGAGAGAATACGAACCATTATGTAATGCAGTAGTGTGTATTAGTCAAACTCCGGATTATTTTTCAGTGTAATTCTCTCTCTCTCTCTCTCTCTCTCTCTCTCTCTCTCTCTCTCTCTCTCTCTCTCTCTCTCTCTCTCTCTCTCTCTCTCTCTCTCTCTCTCTCTCTCTCTCTCTCTCTCTCTCATACCTTTACCACCACTACTATTACAATCACCACCACATCACACAACACCAGACCATCAATTAATCACTAGAGCCACATCATCCATCACAACACCACACCCTCAACACACACAATTCGTCGGTCACCCTACACCACCACACACCCTTTCCAACGCACCACCTGCAAAGCTCCAACAATTACCAACAAATAAAAACGATGTACATTTATGCTGCAATAAGTCGAGTAAACTTCACATTTTCAGGCAGATATTACAGAAGCTCCAACCAGTTCGGACACAGATTTAATTATGGTTGAAAATGTAGAGCAACCATTTTTTTTTTTTTTCCCAGCCGCGACCTCTCCCTCTCTCTCCCTCTCTTCCTCCCTCACTAACACGCTCACGTCGAGGGTAAGGCTTAGTGTGGGCGAGGGAAGGGGATGAAAAGCCACAGAGTTATTAAGGGGGAGAGAGAGAGAGAAAGAGGAGCAGGTGTTGAGAAGTCTCCAGCTTCATAGTCTAATGGGTGCACGTGACGATGCAATGGATAGACACACACACACACACACACACACACACACACACACACACACACACACACACACACACACACACACACACAGACACACACACACACACACACACACACACACACACATTATAAGTTGCAATATTTCAGAAGGAGAATAAGACACTTCTGTAAATATTGTAAATGAAAATAAATGAGTGTGTGGGGGGGGACTTAAGAATTTCCTTTATTATTAATGAGTTGGCTTTTTCGTTTTCTTTCTCTCTCCAATTTTTTTGTGCCCATGATCAGACTCCACAACACCGTACACAATTCCGTACCGTGTCCACATCACCCACTCACATACCATCGCCTTTAGTTAACAGAGAGAAAAAAAAATAGAGAAAAAGAGAAAAAAACTACATACCACACCAAATTCGTGATCAAATACTCATGAACACGCTTCACTATTCCTTTCCAATACAAATCCATTCCCATCTACTGGTTAGATTTCTCTCGTATCTTTTCCCTCAGTGACCAAATGTATGTTTCAACCAGGAGCGAGGGGAAGGGATCTGGCCTCAACTCCTCCGCTTGTTAACGTGTTACCTGGCGTGGGGGAGGAGGAGCAAAGAGCATTTCATCCTTATCTGAGTCTTGCACGCTATCCCACTCGTCACTCCCATTGCATATACACACTACACGGAAGAAAGACAGGTAGCATCAGTGGTAATTATCATTTAGGAGTAAACTTCTTGATATTAGGGAGGTTTTCATGAGCATCTCAAAGAAGTAACTTTTGGATTTTATGATCAACCTATCAAGACGAGTCATGCATGCGTTCCTTACACACTGCACATCTCTCTCTCTCTCTCTCTCTCTCTCTCTCTCTCTCTCTCTCTCTCTCTCTCTCTCTCTCTCTCGCCACGGACTCTTAACTCCCACAAGGAATTTTTGAGCGCCGTTCGAGTCTCATTATTCAGCAAAACTTTTCTCAGCAGCACAAGAATCTTCGCGATCAGTTCCTTATGTACGGTCAGGGAAGAGATTTAGCTTCCTCCCTGGGAATTGTGGAGTGCGGGGACACAGGAAGATGAGTAACAGAGGGGGTGATGGAGGAGGAGGAGGAGGAGGAGGAGGAGGAGGAGGAGATGCATTTCAACAAGAAGATCAGTTTCGGTTTACAAAATGAGGGAGAAAGGAGTGGATGATAATGGAGTGAGAGAAATGAGAAGGGTTGGGAGAACATAAGAACATAAGAACATAAGAAATAAGGGAAGCTGCAAGAAGCGACCAGGCTTACACGTGGCAGTCCCTGTATGAAACACACCTACCTATTTCCATCTGCTATCCCCATCCATAAACTTGTCTAATCTTCTCTCAAAGCTCTCTAGTGTCCTAGCACTAACTACATGATTACTGAGTCCGTTCCACTCATCTACCACTCTATTTGAGAACCAATTTTTTCCTATCTCCTTCTTAAACCTAATTTTTTCAAGCTTGAACCCGTTATTTCTTGTTCTACCCTGGTTGCTGATCCTAAGAATTTTGCTTACATCTCCCTTGTTATAACCCTTATACCACTTAAAGACTTCTATCAGGTCCCCTCTTAACCTACGTCTCTCTAAAGAATGTAAATTTAACAGCTTCAACCTCGCCTCGTAAGGAATACTCCTCATCCCCTGTATCCTTTTAGTCATTCTCCTCTGTACTGATTCTAATAGACCTATATTTTTCCTGTAATGTGGGACCAGAACTGCACCGCGTAGTCTAGATGAGGTCTGACCAGCGCCAAGTATAGCTTTAATATTACTCCCGGCCTTCTACTTTTAACACTCCTAAAAATGAATCCTAGTACCCTATTTGCCTTGTTTCTGGCTTCTATGCATTGTTTCCCTAGACGGGAGAGAGAGAGAGAGAGAGAGAGAGAGAGAGAGAGAGAGAGAGAGAGAGAGAGAGAGAGAGAGAGAGAGAGAGTATTCCTATGTAATACAATCATCAATATCTCTAGCAATTTCTATGTAAATTCCAACTAGAAAATTCCACCCACCAATAATCGGCCATGAAAATATTAGCTTAAATATTTCCCTCTCCATGATGCATTCCCAAACCCCACCTCACCTAACGAAAACTACCCTAATCTAACCTAACCTAACCCAACCAAACCAAACTAAACATAACCAAACCCAACCAAATCCAATTTAACCTAACTTAACCAAACTTAACCTAACCTAACCTAACGTAACCAAAATCAAATCAAACCTAACCCAACCAAACCAAAACTAACCCAACCCAATCAAACCACAGCAAACCAAACTAAACATAATTCAACCAAACCTAACCTATCAAAAGGATAATAGTGAAGGAAGTTTTAAAAGATGGAATATTCATGAGCTAAAATTTATTTGGTGAAAACTTGACGGTATGTTCCTCCAGCATAGCCTGACGTGAGGTTACCAAGAGTTCAAACGATTACTGCCACACGCACGGCAATATTGCTACCATTTCGTTTTCAGCACACGACGCACTAAATCATCGCCGGAGTGTCGCGGAGGAAGGTTGGTGGCAGGGGAGCGGGAGGCCAGCGGTGCGTGAGTCGGGTCAAACTTCCAAAACAGACGAATTTCCTGAGGCTTTTCTTACTTTATATAGGAGCAAAAAATAAATAAATACCGATACAAGTAGAGGAAGTATACAATATGACACAAAAGCAAAATAATAGAAGCACATCTGTCACACTTTACAAATCTTTGTGGTAAGTACGCACATTTTCTTAGAGAATCAGGACAGTACAGCGATATAGGAGTAGGAAGAATCTGAAGAATCATTCTATCTATACCTTAATTCCGTGATTTGTAACAAGGAGCGTGACATGACATTCACTAACTCCCTCATCCCACCACTCATGTAGCACTCAGGATCGTGTGTCAGTCAGCCATACTATTATAACATTTAATAAAAAGATAGCCAGCAGTCGTGTTTGTCCTGTTGCAGCGAGCACTTCATGATTCCGTGTTGCATTTTTTTTGTGATCTGTTCCGGCGCAACACGTGTACATATATCTTTACGCCAGTAAACGTATTCTGAAACGTTTTGGCGTTTTATCTCGACTGCTTTTGACAGGTTGCAGTGGAAGCTATTGGGATTTTTCAAGTGCTTTCATGCGTCTGGCGATAGTTTAGCAAGTATCCTTCATTCACATGATAATAACACCTATAAGAACAGGAGGGGCTAACTCTGTGGCCTTTGAAAAAAATTCTTGAGAGAACAAAGCGTTTAAGAATGCTCCCCTTGTGTGTGTGTGTGTGTGTGTGTGTGTATGTGTGTGTGTGTGTGTGTGTGTGTGTGTGTGTGTGTGTGTGTGTGTGTAATATTAAGCCGTAATCCTACCATAATATCTCACTATCAAGTACCAAGTTTGTGAACATCTTTAGCAGAGGGAAAAAGGGTAGGTTAACTAGTGGTGGTGGTGGTGGTGGTGGTGGTGGTGGTGGCGGTGGCAGTGGTGGTGGTGATGGCGGCGGCGGTGTTGGTGGTGGTGGTGGTCTCACACTTGTGTCAACAAATCAGAGTCTCCTGGCGCCCCACCAGCCAAGGGGACGCAGAGTGGGGGTGGTGATGGTGGTGGTATGAGTTGCTTGGGTTGCTTGGGTTTTTTGTTAAATTTTTATTAGAGGAAGTGGGGGGTCCCTTTAGTCTGTGCTGTGTGTGTGTATGTTTGTATGTGCGTGTGAAAGCAGTATCATATATCGCCCACCCTATCCCTTCACACACACACACACACTCGCACTCCATAAATCTCGCACATAAACACGTGTGCGTAGCTTTCCATCACAGAGCAGTTAATCTCTCCGTCATGTTCGACGAGCGCGTGATAGCAACCTGTTACAGATCAAAAAAAAATACCGGCATGAGAGGTGATAGTGGTAGTGCGCTTGTCCACTAACACTGTCCCCCTAAGCGAAGGTGCCTCTGGCGTTTTGCCTCTGCCAGTTGGGGGGACCTGAGGAGGTATTTTGCTGATTTTCCTTGGAATGACTACTGCTTCCGTGTCAGAGACCCGTCTTTGTGTGCTGAGCGCATAACATAGGTGATAGTGTCTGGCATGGAGGCATACATTCCTCACTCTTTTTCTCGTCCAAAACCTTCTAAACCTTGGTTTAACACAGCTTATTCTCGTGTTATACATGATAGAGAGGTGGCCCACAAAAGGTACTTAAGCCTTCCATCACCAGAATCTCATGCACTTTGTATTTCTGCCCGGAACCATGCCAAGTCTTTTCTCCAACTAGCCAAAAACTCCTTCATTAACAGAAAATGTCAAAACCTTTCAAGATCTAACTCCCCTCGTGATTTCTGGCATCTAGCCAAAAATATCTCCAATAACTTTGCTTCTTCTTCTTCTTTCCCTCCTCTACTTCAACCAGATGGCACCACTGCTATCACATCTATTTCTAAAGCTGAACTCTTTGCTCAAACCTTTGCTAAAAACTCTACCTTGGACGATTCTGGGCTTGTTCCTCCCTCTCCTCCACCCTCTGACTACTTCATGCCACCTATTAAAATTCTTCGCAATGATGTTTTCCATGCCCTCGCTGGCCTAAACCCTCGGAAGGCTTATGGACCTGATGGGGTCCCTCCTATTGTTCTCCGAAACTGTACCTCCGTGCTTGCACCTTGCCTAGTCAAACTCTTTCAGCTCTGTCTGTCAACATCTACCTTTCCTTCTTGCTGGAAGTTTGCCTACATTCAACCTGTTCCTAAAAAGGGTGACCGTTCTAATCCCTCAAACTATCGTCCTATTGCTTTAATTTCCTGCCTATCTAAAGTTTTTGAGTCTATCCTCAACAGGAAGATTCTTAAACATCTATCACTTCACAACCTTCTGTCTGATCGCCAGTATGGGTTCCGTCAAGGCCGCTCTACTGGTGATCTTCTGGCTTTCCTTACTGAGTCTTGGTCATCCTCTTTTAGAGATTTTGGTGAAACTTTTGCTGTTGCCTTGGACATATCAAAAGCCTTTGATAGAGTCTGGCACAAAGCTTTGATTTCCAAACTACCCTCCTACGGTTTCTATCCTCTCTGTAACTTCATTTCAAGTTTCCTTTCTGACCGTTCTATTGCTGCTGTGGTAGACGGTCACTGTTCTTCTCCTAAATCTATTAACAGTGGTGTTCCTCAGGGTTCTGTCCTGTCACCCACTCTCTTCTTATTATTCATTAATGATCTTCTAAACCAAACTTCTTGTCCTATCCACTCCTACGCTGATGATACCACCCTGCACTTTTCCACGTCTTTTCATAGACGTCCAACCCTTCAGGAGGTAAACATATCACGCAGGAAACCACAGAACGCCTGACTTCTGATCTTTCTAAAATTTCTGATTGGGGCAGAGCAAACTTGGTATTGTTCAATGCCTCAAAAACTCAATTCCTCCATCTATCAACTCGACACAACCTTCCAGACAACTATCCCCTCTTCTTCAATGACACTCAACTGTCCCCCTCTTCTACACTGAACATGCTCGGTCTGTCCTTTACTTATAATCTGAACTGGAAACTTCACATCTCATCTCTAGCTAAAACAGCTTCTATGAAGTTAGGTGTTCTGAGACGTCTCCGCCAGTTTTTCTCACCTCCCCAGCTGCTAACTCTGTACAAGGGCCTTATCCGTCCATGTATGGAGTATGCTTCACATGTCTGGGGGGGGGTTCCACTCATACTGCTCTTCTAGACAGGGTGGAATCAAAAGCTTTTCGTCTCATCAACTCTCCTCTAACTGACTGTCTCCAGCCTCTCTCTCACCGCCGCAATGCTGCATATCTAGCTGTCTTCTACCGCTATTTTCATTCTAACTGCTCTTCTGATCTTGCTAACTGCATGCCTCCCCTCCTTCCGCGGCCTCGCTGCACAAGACTTTCTTCTTTCTCTCACCCCTATTCTGTCCACCTCTCTAACGCAAGAGTTAACCAGTATTCTCAATCATTCATCCCTTTCTCTGGTAAACTCTGGAACTCCCTGCCTGCTTCTGTATTTCCACCTTCCTATGACTTGAATTCCTTCAAGAGGGAGGATTCAAGACACTTATCCACCAATTTTTGACCACTGCTTTGACCCTTTTACGGGACTGGCATTTCAGTGGGCATTTTTTTATTAGATTTTTGTTGCCCTTGGCCAGTGTCCTTCTTACGAGTACATAAAAAAAAAAAGCACACACCATTACCAACACTGCTCGATGGTCACAATGATAACTGGTGAAAGACGACCGTGAGAAGTACGTCCTTGATTTAATCTCTATTTTCTTTTAAGATGCTACTTTCTCTACCGTTGTTTCTGCATTTCGAGACAAGGGCACTGCCATTTCAAGTAATGTATAGCTTGTCGAAGGGGTGACATAATAGCAACAACTAAAAATCCTTGGTTATATTAATAAGAATCCTTAAATAATCGGTAGTTTTTACGACATCCTAATCTGAATCTACCCCAAGAAAAGAAAAAGAAAAAAGAAATAGCATCATCCTTGTGGGCGTGTTATGAAAATAATATCTTAAATATTAATGAATAACATTAGAATCGAGAGCAAGGATCTACCACACTATATCACAAACTAACAACATTATCATTATGAGCAAACAATTAACAAATATTTTACGCCCAAACATATACATACAAAGTTTCTGACGATCTTTAATGCCAGTTGCGGCTTTACAGTGAAAGATGATGAAAAAAATAACCCAACTACACCGACAGTTTCCACTTTGCCTCAAGTCCTGTCATGCATTTCACACGAAGTACAACTGACGTGTCTTTCAAAATTTAGAAAATGATACTCTCTCATGGATTGAAACAGATTGTGGATACATTCTCTCTCTCTCTCTCTCTCTCTCTCTCTCTCTCTCTCTCTCTCTCTCTCTCTCTCTCTCTGAGGTCAATCGTTATCAAACCAAAGTCGGTGACGTTAAGTCTGAGATATGCAGAGTAGGAGGAATAACAGAAGAGAAGAAGCAGGAAGAAGAAAATGAATAGAAGATGGATGAAGAAGAAGAAAAGGAGGAAGAGGAGGAGGAGGAGAAGTAAAGGGAGGTACTGGTGTCTTTCAAAACCGGCCCAAAGAATTTTGGAAAAAAGAGCAGATCACTTGAATGAACGAGAGAGAGAGAGAGAGAGAGAGAGAGAGAGAGAGAGAGAGAGAGAGAGAGAGAGAGAGAGAGAGAGAGAGAGAGAGAGAGAGAGAGGAAAAAGAAAAAAAAAACAAGCAAGACCAACATATATGCAAGATGAATGGAAAAAAAAAAAGAGAGAGACAAGCACTAACAACAGCAACCAACTTTTACAAACAGACTGGGAGGAAATAAAAATAAAGTAAAACCCTGGGAATGGAGCCAGGAGGAGGAGGAGGAGGAGGAGGGAAAAGACGAAGCGAAATACATAAACCTACTGTACAAATCGAAATGTGAACAGTCATGTGAAAGAACCTTTGTTTATTTTCTTCCTATCACGAAACACAGCTGCACATTCCCTTCCCCACGCACACCCTGCTCAACCTGTCCTGCTCCATCCCCTTCATGAAAGCCGAGTTAGGTGTGGGACAGCCAACGCCACATCTGTTGGGCTTAAATGTAGCACGGACAGCCCACTAACCAGCCAGACAGCCCAAGAATCAAGGTCATCTTAGATTCTAGTCGATCTCGTACACTTTTGTTCAGGTTATGAAAGCGTAGTGGACAGCAGCATTCATTACGTACTCTCATAAGGCTGTTTTTTTCTCCTTGCAGATTAATTAAGAGTGGAACTGGAGATTACACAGCTAATGATACTGTTCGATATCTTGAAACACCACAGACAAATACTTCACTCACTGCAAAACAAACATGAAATTTATATCCATGTATGATTAATATTTAAGACGTCGTTCGCAGCTTTCGTAGACACAAGCCACAGTACCCATTCAAGACCACTGCGCTGCACTACGTAAACCAGAGGGGTAAACAAGTGCACTACACAACACTTTCATGTAATACTTTTGTTTCATGTTTTGTTTTATAACATTTACTGTCTAGCGCTTTCCCTTTACATCCCTTGAGGCATCCCGGAACAAAACAAAGGAATGCTATCCCAGGATTAAAACGGATGTAGATGAAATGGTGCATGTATTCACAAAATGTTGCAGTTATTTTGAGAATGAGGAAAAAGCACTGGCGAGATGAGGATTGACGAAAAGAAGGAAGGAGTAAGGAAAGAGAGAAATAAACTGGAAACAAAAAAAAAGTAAGGGAATATGTGTGTGTGTGTGTGTGTGTGTGTGTGTGTGTGTGTGTGTGTGTGTGTGTGTGTGTGTGTGTGTGTGTGTGTGTGTGTGTGTGTGTGTGTCGATAAACAAATAATTAACACAGAACATACATAATTATAAACACGAATTTTTCATCACCGGCCGGAGTCGACCCACAAAGTTGTCACGGGGAACGAATGGCTGGTCGTTTCGTGATTCGGTGAAAAAGAACAACAGTCACGGTACTCACAAACACTGGCGGTATAAACATGACAGCCAGTACCACAAATCCAGGTCCAGCTCCACCCACACTACATATTGACACGTGGTCATAAGGAAGTACTCATTTATTCATTTTAGCAGTGGACTCGACCCTACTGAGGCTGCATTAATGTTACCCCCCGTGATTAATGAGTGCAATAAATGTAAATATACAATACAGCACAAGAACAGGAATTCGTTATTTTTTATTGCTTTATTTATCTATTTATTGTTGTTGTTCTGTTATCATCATCATCATTACTATTACCATTACTATTGTCAATCCATTATACGCTTTCCTTTCATTCCTTAAGTTTATTTTTTTTATTTATTTATTTATTTATTTTATTTTATTTATTTATTTATTTATTTATTTTTTGTATATGTGTGTGTGTTTGAGGAGGAACAAAGCAATGGCATACTTTTTACACATACGAGCAAAAAAAATACATTGTTTCATTTTTTTCACACACTCAAAATTACAGCAACTCAATACCAATTACCAATTACAAGAAGTGTGCCAATACTTTTCTTTAACACAGGTACAATTTTTCTTTTTTTCTTTTTTATTCCGGAAACTATATTCACTTTGTAATATCCCCATGGCAGAATGTCTTTCCAATACACACAAACCTCTTTGTCAAACAAAAGTTCCAGTTAAGTGATTCTTTTTTATCTCTTTCCTTTCTATTCTCTTGCTGCAATTGTTCCCTCACCAACACTACATGCGTCTGTGGAGGAAATGTCACTTCTGTATTGCCTCTGAGTGCAAGACGTAACACTGCACATCACAAAAGTGTCGCAAATCACATTGGTACAACATCCACCCACTTTCCTTGCTTCCTGCAGGACACCAACACTGATTAAACAACGACAGGAATTCCATTTGCCTTAATGTGTTTATTGTTATGTTGTTTCACCTCTATCCCTCGTTTTAATTTCTGCTGTTTCATTACTCTACATTTTGTCAGTGAACGTGCGGGTACTCAGTTGTAACGAGTACTCGAACTATTGACTAAAAATTCTCTCTCTCTCTCTCTCTCTCTCTCTCTCTCTCTCTCTCTCTCTCTCTCTCTCTCTCTCTCTCTCTCTGTCATGTGTGTGTGTGTGTGTGTGTGTGTGTGTGTGTGTGTGTGTGTGTGTGTGTGTGTGTGTGCTCGTTGTCTGGAATAAATGACATCAAATTTTGAGCTTGTCCATCTGAGTTTAGCTTCATTTTTTTTTTTTTTTACTTGTACGGCCACTAACTTTATTCAGAGAGCAATTGAATCGTGTCGCGTGAATTGTCCCACATTCCAGTTACTAGCATTCGATGTGCAACGCTTAACACGCGGAGAATATATTTGTGAGCTTCTAATAATAGCTGGCCTACTTACATGAGAGAGAGAGAGAGAGAGAGAGAGAGAGAGAGAGAGAGAGAGAGAGAGAGAGAGAGAGAGAGAGAGAGATGAGAAAGCTCCCCATCTTACTCTGTAAACGAGTAAGTACATCAATAATACATGAGAGCACGTGTTAGGCGCGTCAGGGGTGCAGGCCCACGGATGGATAATTGATGAGGGTTATGGTCAAAAAAAGGTTCACCCCCCCCTAACCCACATCCCCTAATAAATAATACGTTCCCAGCCCTCCATCCCTTCCCACCAACAAAGGAAAAAAAAATAACACCTGCGTCAATTTGAATGAATAAATTCTACTACGCAGAAGGTGTAATATCGACCAATACGTGCGAATAAAGGTCCGCGATGTCACATTTCCCCCTCACTCCCCTCACAGAGGGTTCAACGTGTGGATCAGCCCTCCAATTACTCGTCAAGATGAAGGTGGTCGAGGGCAAGCTGACCGATGGCATCTTCCGCGACCGCCGCTGTTATATCATTTATTCAGTAAATGCCGTCTCCACCGAACCGAGTGGGATTGCGCGGGATCTCAAAACGATTTACCCATACGAGAATACACATGCAGCTAGAAAGAGACTCTACTCGCTTCATCGGGCCACGGCAGACACGAGAGATGACCCAGGACGTATCATTATCCACGCGCCTCCCACAGGAAGCGTAAATCTCCCTCACCTGGTGGCCTGCGTGACTCAGTATGGTTGGGGCGAGGCCGCGACGTCGAAGGATTTGCCTTATGTGGAAGGACTCAAGATGGATACAAGCGTGAATCGACGTCAACACTTCCAGAATTGCCTGAAAAAGATTGCCCTGCTAGCCATGGCGAACGCTGAAGTAGAGCAAATTATTATCCCGGAAGGACTGGGATGTAGAGGTCGCTGCCAGGATGAGTGGAGGAATAATTACCTGCCTATGGTGGAAGGGCTGGCGCAGCGACTTCAACCTTTTGGAGTTGAAACTATTCTGGTGAGGAAGTCTGAATAACTATATCATGTAAATTTTAAAATAAAGTTGATGTGTGTTTGACAAATCGAGTATAAATGTATTCCTTAATTGGGGTGATCGTTACTATTTATTTTGATCATGGCGGGAGCAGCATATCAGACAGAAATAAATAGCCGGTGATTATGCTCGACGTCTTATTCATGACGTGACAACCATCATGACGAGAGCGTTCACACCTCCCACTCGAGCGGAATACGACTTGCTTTTTACGCAAAGCAAAGGTGGAGGTTTAGACGACATCCGGGTTTTTATTCCACCCCATTCCAGAAGAGGTGGCGGTCTATTTTCCGTTTTGAGTGGCTTTGCTAAAAGAGCAATTCCCTTTCTCATGCGCACTGTAGCACCCGAAGCGCTCCAAATGGGAAAAGGTTTATTAACAGATGTTTTAGAAGGGAAGCGACTTCGCGAATCATTAAGAAATAGAGGTGTTGCAGCCGTGAAGGGTGTGGGGGAAAGGATAGTTCGAGGCGGACGAGTAATGAAAAAGAGGAAAGTTGGAGTCGGAAAAAAAAAAAAAAAAGAGAAAACCACCAACCAGGCAACTGAAAAGAAAGACTTGCTATAAAGCAGATATCTTCAATATTTAGCCTAGTCGCAAAGATGACTCATTACGGTCCGGATGTGCAGGGTGGAGCGACCTCCACCCCCCTGAGCAATTATCTGACGGCCGTGAGTGAGAACTTTCCGCGGGTGAATCGCTTGCATACCATCGAATCGTCAGTCGCTGCGAGGGGAAAGTTGGACGTATTACCCGTTAATTTAGACGCAAATGCTAATAATCATGCGGGGATCAACGATCCTTACATTGAATTTAGACTGCCTGGTATTCCAGGGCAACTTTTGGATCTATCAACGCTGTCTCTAGAATTGCGAGTTAGCGCGACGAAGGCAGACGGCGCGCCACTAGACGATGACGATCACGTCGTTTTTAGTAATGGTTTGAATAATACGATGTTTAAGTCATGCGCTTGTTATTTTAACGAACAGCTTGTGGAGTCATCCTCTTTGTTCAACTATCACGCCTTCATTAAAATGATTACAACAATCCCTCAGGATAAAATTGACTCTATCGGTCGCGTCGCCTTCTACCACCGCGATTATGATGGATCAAAAGGCATAATCAATAAATTTGATGAAGACTATTTCACGGGAGGGAATAAAGACGAGAAACAAATGATGAAAGATTGTAAAACGCACGGCATTTCGATGACTGCGCCTTTGTTTTCGGATATATCAAGTCTGGACGCTTATCTGCTTGACTCTGTTGATGTGAGAATTCGATTAGAATTGGCTAACAAAACATGGATTCTTAATTCACACCAAGATGCCAGCAGTTTCAAATTTAAGCTCGAGATGGCTAAGTTATGGGTTCACCGCGTCACGCCACATCCGCCCGCCTTAGAATCGTTAAATAACTCCTTGACTCGAAATCCAATGCAATACACTTTTAATAGAACGCTCAATAAAACGTATGTGTTAGCCGCCAATCAAACGTCTTTGATTGCCGAATTACCTTTCCCGCAAATCATACCTCAAAATTTGACCATGGCAATAGTTGATATGGACAGCTTACAAGGCGTAATTGATAAGAATGGTTTATATTTTCAACACGCCGATCTGTCACATGTACATATCACCGTGAACGGGGCGACCATTTATAACGTTCGCAGCTCTTTCCCGCATCACGCGTCAAAATTGTTTTACACGACCCTTGAGTCACTAGGATTGGACACGCGTAATTCCCTAACATTTGATGCATTTAATAAAGGTCGGACAGTATGTTTCTTTAACTTTGTGACGGAGGACGTGCACAATGCCATCCCTCTGGATAAATCAGGAAATCTAAGAATTAATCTGTCGTTTGCCAAGGGACGTAATCACAACCGCGTCATAATGTTTTTCGCCGACACTACTGGCGTCATAGAAATTGATCATTATCGTCACGTTCGCTGCATTGTCCGCGCATAAGCCGTCATGAATGCACGTGAAATACAGGCCGGTCTAGCAGGCATCTTGGGCGATCGAGTTTATTTTTTAGGCTGTCACGATCATCGCCATGTGACAGATCTGATAAATCTTGCCAGAAAACAGGTGAAACCATGCGTTTTCATTCTAAATACATTGAGTGACTCAAAGACCATGGGCCACTGGATTACTGTTTATCTTAATTTTCAAAGTCAGACCATAGGCTATTACGATAGCTATAACTTGCATCCCAAATACAATTCCGCTGTCTTACATCATTTTATGCAAACTTGTCCACATATGAAAATTAGCACATTAAATTATCGACTTCAGGGGTTGAATTCCCTCGTGTGTGGCATTTATTGCATGTTCTTTTGCCTTCTACTGAGTTGGCATACATTAAAACGTGCAATGTGCATTATTCACGCCACCTTCAAAAAGCATCAATATCTATATAATGACAAAAAAAATACTCGTATGGCATACGTAATATTTCGTAATATGCCGCATTGCATGCCTACGTTTTGCCCAGCCGGCAGCCGGGCGAGATGTCGTAACATCTGTAAAGCGGTAATAAGGTAGATTGGGGGGTGGGGTGGGGGTGGGAAAGGGGGTCAATATGGGGTAATTGCTGACGGATAAGCGTCACTTCGCCATCACCTCTCAACCCAGTCGGACGTCGAAGCCTCATCTCCAAGAATGGAGCAAGCTAACAAACGTTTCATCTTGAGAACTGCGGGTGAGTACGCCATTACCTTGCACGGCATCTGACATCTTCACCATTGTAAATTACATTAACGTTCTTTGCCAATGAATAAGAAGAGGGAGAGTGGGAGGGGAAATAAAAACTTTTCCATTGTTCTCATCGTTTTTTTTTTTTTTTTTTTTTTTTTTTTTTTTTTTTTTTTTTCTTGTCTGTTACAGAACGCATCTCTTTCCGCTTTGATATCTATCTGGGCGATGCTGGGGGTAAGCGAAGCCGTGCTGACCATGAGGATGTCAATGTGGAGAAAATGTCAGAACCTGCAAAGAAGAAATTGATCTTTAGTGATGACGACATGTCGCCACTGCCGGCCAGCCCACCTCCTGACGCTCCATCAGGACAGGACTCGCAACAGCAGCAGCCGACATCGCAGTCGATTCCGCCACCTCAGGAGTCGCTGATGCCACCTCCGACCGAAGCACAGCCGCAACGGTCAGATGAGTCGACAGTAGGCGGCAAAGAGGGTCAGGAGGTGAAGAAGAAGTCGCAGGAAAACAGAAAAAAAAAAAATATTCCCCCTAACACGCCAGAGGACGACAGCACACCAAAACTCCCCGCTGCTCCAGCCGCCCCTCGTAAGAAGCTGGTTCCTAGAGTTATTAAAACTACGCCCGTCATTGACAGCGATGACGATGATCTCTTCGCCTTCAATTCGCAAATGTTTTGAATGAAAGAGATGTATTTGCCCTAATAAGCAATGAGCTGTATTTGTCCTAATAAAAATAAAATGTTCCATCGACTCTGCATAACCTTTCTAATAATAATAATAATATTAATAATAATAATAATAATAATAATAATAAGGTGACCATCCGGCATAAGTATTACGTCAGCCACGCCGCTGGCGGTCGGTGAAAGTGGAAGAGGCCGCCACTCCGCCCTGGCCGTCACAGACGCTTCCTCCAGGTAAAAAACGATGGACAGGTAACGGAACCTCGTGAGGCTGTCGCGACGACCTTGACCATAGGGGATGTATTGAGATGTCGGAGGGAACGCGTGATGGCAAGTCTCGCCACCCAGACTGTCCAGGATCCGCGCGGGCAACTAGCGCGTGACGCCCACGTGGCGGCCCATTCTAAGCCCTCAACTTCCCGTTCCCGCCCAAAAAAAAAAAAAAAAAAAAAAAAAAAAAAAAAAAAAAAAAAAAAAAAAAAAAAAAACCTGCATGACTCCTGGCGGCGTAAGGCCGCATTGGACCTGGCGGACATCGCCTGCCACTTTCCTGACACGTGCGGTCCTCCCCCCCCCCCACCCCATTCCCTTCCACCCGACCTTTACCATCCAGCGGTGGCAACCTTGGAATGTACTGAGGTGTCGGAGGGAACACGCAATGGTAACACTCAGTCATCCCACCCTCCAGGATTCACGTGAGTGAAAAGGCGACTTCCATGGCAGCGCCGTCAGAGTCCCCTAACCACGCGTGTGTGGCGGGCGGCTGCCACGTCTGGCCGCCAGTCTCCCCCCCCCCCACCTCCCCTCCCCCCCCTCCACCCCCTTTTCACTCAATTATTTTCCGCCCCACCATCATTGATTCATTAGTCATTCCATCGTCGCCGAAGCATAAGGACGCACGCCCCCTCACCTCTTCTCCGTCAGTGTCGCCGTCACCGTCCCCCCCCCCGCCCCTCCCCCCCCCCACCCACCCCCCTGATGTCACCGTCATGAATCACCCCCCTTCCCAACCCCCACTAATCTACAGCCTGGGCCTCCATCCTGACATGGACTGCCACTGAAGTCTACGGAAAATTGCTGTCAGGTTTCCCCATTGCAACTTGATCAGGTCCCCACTCACAATATGGCATGCCATCAGAGTCACTCCTGGGGGTGGGGGTGGGATCCCCATCCCCCCCTCCCCCTCCTCCCCCTCCCATCCCCCAACACCCTATTTACAGTCAGGGTCTCCATCCTGAAATGGATCGCCACTCCGGGCAATTGCCATGGGGGTTGCCTATCCTGAAATGGCCTTGACACCCAGGTCGCCATGCAATGGCGACCTGGGCGGCATGCCATTTCAGGATAGGCGACCCCCATGGCAATTTCCCAACTACTAGCACAAGTTCACACTCTGATCAAAAGACGCAAGAAATCAACTGAACTTCCAGAGGCAACAAAGTTCGTGGAAAAAGACTTGGGCCGAACATCACAGACATCTCAGCCTATCAAATATTCTGTCCTTGCCCTTACATGCTGCCTCACCCTAATCCCTTCCTCACCTGGGCACAAGGAAGGCTGGACTTACATTTTCACTTTATTCCACCCCTCAACTTCGCCTCACCTAGCTCGCATTCCCCGATACACCTGATCATTACTTCACGCTTTCCCTCACCACACCCCACCTTACCCTGACACGCCCCGCTATTTCTTTCACTCGTCACAACCCGAACTCCTCCTCGTCCCTCCAATTTGGCATCATTTCCAGGGGAGTCAGTCTGCCATCGAGGATCAACGTGCGCTGTCTAATTTTTGCTCAAAGCCAGCGATGGAAAGTACGCACGCAGGGGAAGCTTTTAGTATGTACTGTAAATTCGCGCACCCACAGACATGGAGCAGAGAGAGAGAGAGAGAGAGAGAGAGAGAGAGAGAGAGAGAGAGAGAGAGAGAGAGAGAGAGACTAATCCCATGCTCTACACAGAATAATTCACACCACAACATGGTTAATTAGTAGAAACACCGGACCTGCTCTAACCTCGCAATCGTCATCTATCGCCTTAACAGAACTTGATTGGATTTCTCTCCACCCCGCCACGGTGAGACCCGCGCCACCTGTCCACACCTCGCATCACCCGCCTGCCAATCTGTAGAAGGCACAGCACCCCACACCACCCTCACCACAGCCCTGCCAGCTGGGGAAGGACGGTGTGGGAGCGAGGCAGCTGCGTGAGGATGCCAAGGAAATCCCACAGAGGAGACCCGTGACGACAGAGTGACTGAGTACAAAGCAACATGTTACCTTTGCCATTGAAAGCATTACAATTCCATCAGGTACGGACACGTGCACCAAAGTCTTTCTTAAACAAGGAATAATGCAAAGTGCGTAAATCTTATAAACTCCTACGTGTCATCCTGCCGTCTTCTCTACTCCCGTATGCATGACACTAGATTAAGGCTCGAAAAACATTTAACTTTCATCTTTTTAAGCTTAACCTGTTTTTATCTTTTGCGACAATGAAAAACACGTTATCAACTTGTTATCTTTCCCTGTCCCCGTCTCTGTTTGTCTTGCCTTGCCTCCTTGCGACGTCCACTCCCAAGATGGCTCAGGTATTGCTTAATTGCCGCTTAGAAAAACGAGTCTTGGCCAAGGGTGGATGTAAACACCTCACAGAGAGACAGAGAGAGAGAGAGAGAGAGAGAGAGAGAGAGAGAGAGAGACACCACCGCTCAAGTTTCATGGAGACATTAAAGGTGTTATCTCGTGCTTCCCACCTCTCATCACCCTCGACCTTACCCACTTCTCGCCTTCCAACCTTCCCTCCACCGCCTCCTCGCTGGAAATACCTAAAGAATGGCAAGGTTTCTTCTTTCTCAGCATTTTTAGATATCCTCGACATCTGTGAAACAACGGATGCATGCTTGGATACGAAAAATGTTTGTGTTCATTTGGCAACACTTTTTTTTTTCGTTCTTTCTTTTCTTAATGTTATTGAAAGAATCAGTCAGCTCGAGTTGTTTCGCTGAGTTTCTTTTTTTGTTTCGTGTGTGTGTGTGTGTGTGTGTGTGTGTGTGTGTGTGTGTGTGTGTGTGTGTGTGTGCTAAGTTATTCTTTTAGCGGGGAGAGAGAGAGAAAAAGAGAGAGAGAGAGAGAGAGAGAGAGAGAGAGAGAGAGAGAGAGAGAGAGAGAGAGAGAGAGAGAGAGAGAGAGAGAGAGAGAGAGAGAGAGAGAGGTAAATAAAAAATAAAAATCTAAGGAAAAAGGAAAAAAAAATAGACGTGAAAAATACGGTCTACAGGCAAACAAAGGAAGTGGTGTGTGTGTGTGTGTGTGTGTGTGTGTGTGTGTGTGTGTGTGTGTGTGTGTGTGTGTGTGTGTGTGTGTGTGTGCGTGTGTTTTGAGGAGAGGGGGAAAAGAAAACATAGAAAAGGAAAAAAGAAATTGTAACAAAGAGAGTGTCAGTTGTGCGAGTTTTTACTGACAGCTAGAGGGTGCTCACACTGAATGCCACGTTAACAGGCGGCCATAAAGTCTCCTGACCTATGCCAGCCACACCCTGACGAGATGCAGCCTGATGATGGTCAATTGCACGCGTCCATGGGGAGAGGGAAAGACAGTGAATAGATGCTGCCTGATATGGGTAAACACATTTTTTTTTTTTCTGGAAGGTTCCTATTAATGTGATTCTACGAGAGAATACACTTGCAGTCAGTGATATCATGTTAGAAATAGCATTTCCTGGAGTTTCTCAGTCAAAATGAGAGATGAGTGTGACTTGAATACGTAAGGAAATGTTATCGTCTCCAGATGCGGCGTGAAATACCAAACACTGGCAATAACAGTAGTACTATCAATTGATTTCAAAAGCCCTGGTTAGAGGAACAGATACGTTTTGCCCTCCTCGCAGCTTTGAATCGTCGACTAAACAATATCAATCACGCACGAATGCCAACTGAACTGACAGACATGAACAACACTATTTCTTGGTAGAAGTAATCTCGCTTTAAGAAAAATGTAGAAACAAATAATCTGTGTGGCTACAGTGAAGGACAACGCGCGTGTCCTTGAGACTGATGGCGGGTCTCGCCGACCACCCACCATTGCTCAACAGCCAGCAGGCGACCAACGCTTCAAACCCTCAGTGTGGACAGTGTTCTGAACTTCTGGCTGCTCCGGGAAACCAACCTTGAATTCGGCACGTGTTGTCAATAATTGAAATCACTATGCGTGCACGAATGTCGGACCACGAACTGGGAATTCACATCGAGTATCAAAAATAATGCACAGTTTTCTCGAGAATGTATTTCCGAATAAAAAGAACTGTCCCATGGTCTTCGCACTAATGTTCCGTCACAGTCATGCATTGCACGTGAGACCCTTTATTTCCCTCACGCGGCCTGTAATCGTCTTCACGCGCGTCATTAGATAAAATTATGGGTTATCAAGCAGGCGCGGCTCGCATCGCACGGCTGGACGTCAAGAAATGTGAAAGGTTATATGGATCAAATTCAGGTTTATTGCGACCATGCTTTACAACGGCTCAACGTCATTTGTTTGGTTTTGCATTTCTTCCCTGCGTTCCTGACTTAACCTGGTGGGTTGCTCTGCCTCCCAAACCTTGTCGAAGCCGCGCCCAATTTCTCCCATCCTCATGTCTACACGATGAAAGGAAGCAGACAATGAAGAAAGAAAGTAAAGAAAAAAGAAAGAAGGAATGAAGGAAGGAATGAGAACGCTTGAATGGAAATGAATGATAGTCGAGGAACCTTAAGTAAAGTAATGATTTCTTGATCGTTACAAAGAAATACCCGGCAGCACACACACACACACACACACACACACACACACACACACACACACACAGTAAGGGCACAGAATGGACGTAAAATTCTAAGAAAGGAGCACAACGGGCGCGCTGAGTGATACCGCGCCCCAGCCGCCGCAGTCATAACCACCACTAAGAGGGAAAAAGGTGAAGGAGGGGGGAGATAAGTAGCCTCCCTCCTCCACCTCCTCCTACACTTCCTCCGTTTTCATTTTACCAATTTAATATTATTTTCTTCTCCAGGAACCACTTGGAATATGTTAAACACCAGAGATTTTATCTGAGCGTAAGTTACACACATGTTAAAGCAGGAAATGCCAAGTACATGAGCAGGTTTTGTAACATTACCGTGTGCAGGAGCTGTACTGTTTAAAGAGATAAGAGGAACTGTGTGTGTGTGTGTGTGTGTGTGTGTGTCTGTGTGTGTGTGAAAGGCTGAGTGGGTGAGTGAGTAAGGTGAGTGTATATGTAAACTGTTTTATGCCAAAAATAATAAGGAACAGCAGTAAATACAATTGTGGTGCAAAATTAGTAATTACTTAATCTCATGTGGAATTTCCTTAGAGAGAGAGAGAGAGAGAGAGAGAGAGAGAGAGAGAGAGAAAGTGAGTAACAGTAGACAGAAGGGAGGATGGAGGTGATCAAGCCACTCACACGCTTGTCTTGTTTTGGTGTGTATGAACTAGTCATAACGTCACAGGAAAATTCTGGTGTACGCTTTTTCAGAAATATTGCTTTATTTTTACTATGAGAAACGCGTTCTGCCAAAAGTGATGCACTGCGTCTAGGAACAACCGGCAGCACACTCTGCCTGAGTATCGGACATGAAACCCGATGAAATTTATTGCTTGAAAACGCTGAATCTATTACACGCCTCGATCAAAAGTTCAAACGGAGTGAAGGTTATTCATTCATTAATACGCCGCCAAGACGCGAGGGGGAGTCTCGTCATGCACTCACTACTTGGTCCCGCGCCTTTCTTCTTCGCCATGCAAGGCTAAGGTGCTCCACGTACATCACAACTTTTGCCTTAATTAAGAATAGTTCGGTGGTGCGTGAAGGGATGAAAATGAAGAAAAATGAACTGAAGTAATCTGAGAGCTATTTCCGGGACCGAGGCACGGGCTGCTCCCCTCCCGTCAGCCCCGCCAGGGTGGCAGGAGGTGCTCCACGCCCCCACACTGCTGCCACTCCTCACACTTACACAGTGAACCCCTGGCACTCAACACTCCATCGCAAATATTTATTTATTACCATACACATTTATCAACTATTTGTTGAAAGGGCAGCGAGTTCATTGTATGCTATAGTAACTACATAATATATATATATATATATATATATATATATATATATATATATATATATATATATATATATATATATATATATATATATATATATATATATATATATATATATATAAGCAAGCCAGTCACTATATCCTATTTTATCTGACAACAATTCTAAATTAAACGTTTCATCCAAAGTGTGTGAGTGCTTATCGAAATTTGGAGGCAGGCGTCCACCTGGCGCGGCTGAACACAGCAGGATCTCTGGCGAGAGGCGGGTGGATTTATGCGGCCAAACGTAATGGCAGTGAGGCACGTCACTGACGGAGAACGGACGAGAACATGTTTCGATCTATTAATCAAAATTGTTTAATGAAGTCATAAACACGAGAACGTACCGTAGCTTTCACCCTTACGGTAATGACATGATTTATAAAAAAAAAAATTAATACAATGAAACAAATAAAAATAAAATACTCTCTTTTACTAACCCAATACCGTGCACTTGCCTCCCATCCCCTCGCCCCGTGACAGCTAACCCCGGTATAACACACGCTCCGATAATGTATGCAGCATCTATAAGTCATGCATTCCTCTTCGAGAAAACACCAGAAAGCAGTCTTGTCACCGATCAGGGAAATGTCTCAGGGTGACCCAACGTTTAATATATGCAAGGGGCTGCCTGGTTGGCTGGGTCTGAGCGAGGCGCCCACACCAGCTGTTGCCTGTAATCCGAGAGGAAGATGGTGATGGCTATGTCGTGTTGTGAAGTAGGGGGAAATATATAAACAAATCATATTCTTCTCCTTGATGGCTGACAATGCACGTATCAGTAATGCATGTCAACTTCGCAGAGTGTACAAGTTCAGTGTTGACGATCTTGAAGAACGTGGAGACGGTTACTGTGTTGGCTGGCGCGAAATATGACACCGACCAAAAATGACTCACTTAACTGCTGCCTCCAGCGCCTTTCCTTCGTCCCTTTCCTATCCCGCGCATTCCACTTGACGCAACGCTCGTCACTCATCACCACCACTATAATTTTAGCGTCATTACTCACCCAGCATCACAACTTCTCATTGGCCTGCACGCTGTCTTAAGTGCATGAATAATAAGTGGCAGTGGATAGCCGTGTATTGTTCTCCTCTTTCTCCTCTCATAAGTACTATTTGTCTGAGGTTACATAAGTGATTAATTAGATTTTCGTGCGTGTTTTTCCCAATAATACTATAACCGTGAAAAACAACCTTGACTTTTACTACAACCTGGTGAAAATAGGTGTGATATGAGAGAATACGAACCATTATGTAATGCAGTAGTGTGTATTAGTCAAACTCCGGATTATTTTTCAGTGTAATTCTCTCTCTCTCTCTCTCTCTCTCTCTCTCTCTCTCCTCTCTCTCTCTCTCTCTCTCTCTCTCTCTCTCTCTCGTCTCTCTTTCTCTCTCTCTCTCTCATACCTTTACCACCACTACTATTACAATCACCACCACATCACACAACACCAGACCATCAATTAATCACTAGAGCCACATCATCCATCACAACACCACACCCTCAACACACACAATTCGTCGGTCACCCTACACCACCACACACCCTTTCCCAACGCACCACCTGCAAAGCTCCAACAATTACCAACAAATAAAAACGATGTACATTTATGCTGCAATAACTCGAGTAAACTTCACATTTTCAGGCAGATATTACAGAAGCTCCAACCAGTTCGGACACAGATTTAATTATGGTTGAAAATGTAGAGCAACCATTTTTTTTTTTTTTTTTTCCCAGCCGCGGACCCTCTCCCTCTCTCTCCCTCTCTTCCTCCCTCACTAACACGCTCACGTCGAGGGTAAGGCTTAGTGTGGGCGAGGGAAGGGGATGAAAAGCCACAGAGTTATTAAGGGGGAGAGAGAGAGAGAAAGAGGAGCAGGTGTTGAGAAGTCTCCAGCTTCATAGTCTAATGGGTGCACGTGACGATGCAATGGATAGACACACACACACACACACACCACACACACACACACACACACACACACACACACACACACACACACACACACACAGACACACACACCACACACACACACACACACACACACACACACACATTATAAGTTGCAATATTTCAGAAGGAGAATAAGACACTTCTGTAAATATTGTAAATGAAAATAAATGAGTGTGTGGGGGGGACTTAAGAATTTCCTTTATTATTAATGAGTTGGCTTTTTCGTTTTCTTTCTCTCTCCAATTTTTTTGTGCCCATGATCAGACTCCACAACACCGTACACAATTCCGTACCGTGTCCACATCACCCACTCACATTACCATCGCCTTTAGTTAACAGAGAGAAAAAAAAATAGAGAAAAAGAGAAAAAACTACATACCACACCAAATTCGTGATCAAATACTCATGAACACGCTTCACTATTCCTTTCCAATACAAATCCATTCCCATCTACTGGTTAGATTTCTCTCGTATCTTTTCCCTCAGTGACCAAATGTATGTTTCAACCAGGAGCGAGGGGAAGGGATCTGGCCTCAACTCCTCCGCTTGTTAACGTGTTACCTGGCGTGGGGGAGGAGGAGCAAAGAGCATTTCATCCTTATCTGAGTCTTGCACGCTATCCCCACTCGTCACTCCCATTGCATATACACACTACACGGAAGAAAGACAGGTAGCATCAGTGGTAATTATCATTTAGGAGTAAACTTCTTGATATTAGGGAGGTTTTCATGAGCATCTCAAAGAAGTAACTTTTGGATTTTATGATCAACCTATCAAGACGAGTCATGCATGCGTTCCTTACACACTGCACATCTCTCTCTCTCTCTCTCTCTCTCTCTCTCTCTCTCTCTCTCTCTCTCTCTCTCTCTCTCTCTCTCTCTCTCTCGCCACGGACTCTTAACTCCCACAAGGAATTTTTGAGCGCCGTTCGAGTCTCATTATTCAGCAAAACTTTTCTCAGCAGCACAAGAATCTTCGCGATCAGTTCCTTATGTACGGTCAGGGAAGAGATTTAGCTTCCTCCCTGGGAATTGTGGAGTGCGGGGACACAGGAAGATGAGTAACAGAGGGGGTGATGGAGGAGGAGGAGGAGGAGGAGGAGGAGGAGGAGGAGATGCATTTCAACAAGAAGATCAGTTTCGGTTTACAAAATGAGGGAGAAAGGAGTGGATGATAATGGAGTGAGAGAAATGAGAAGGGTTGGGAGAACATAAGAACATAAGAACATAAGAAATAAGGGAAGCTGCAAGAAGCGACCAGGCTTACACGTGGCAGTCCCTGTATGAAACACACCTACCTATTTCCATCTGCTATCCCCATCCATAAACTTGTCTAATCTTCTCTCAAAGCTCTCTAGTGTCCTAGCACTAACTACATGATTACTGAGTCCGTTCCACTCATCTACCACTCTATTTGAGAACCAATTTTTTCCTATCTCCTTCTTAAACCTAATTTTTTCAAGCTTGAACCCGTTATTTCTTGTTCTACCCTGGTTGCTGATCCTAAGAATTTTGCTTACATCTCCCTTGTTATAACCCTTATACCACTTAAAGACTTCTATCAGGTCCCCTCTTAACCTACGTCTCTCTAAAGAATGTAAATTTAACAGCTTCAACCTCGCCTCGTAAGGAATACTCCTCATCCCCTGTATCCTTTTAGTCATTCTCCTCTGTACTGATTCTAATAGACCTATATTTTTCCTGTAATGTGGGACCAGAACTGCACCGCGTAGTCTAGATGAGGTCTGACCAGCGCCAAGTATAGCTTTAATATTACTCCCGGCCTTCTACTTTTAACACTCCTAAAAATGAATCCTAGTACCCTATTTGCCTTGTTTCTGGCTTCTATGCATTGTTTCCCTAGACGGGAGAGAGAGAGAGAGAGAGAGAGAGAGAGAGAGAGAGAGAGAGAGAGAGAGAGAGAGAGAGAGAGAGAGAGAGAGAGAGAGAGAGTATTCCTATGTAATACAATCATCAATATCTCTAGCAATTTCTATGTAAATTCCAACTAGAAAATTCCACCCACCAATAATCGGCCATGAAAATATTAGCTTAAATATTTCCCTCTCCATGATGCATTCCCAAACCCCACCTCACCTAACGAAAACTACCCTAATCTAACCTAACCTAACCCAACCAAACCAAACTAAACATAACCAAACCCAACCAAATCCAATTTAACCTAACTTAACCAAACTTAACCTAACCTAACCTAACGTAACCAAAATCAAATCAAACCTAACCCAACCAAACCAAAACTAACCCAACCCAATCAAACCACAGCAAACCAAACTAAACATAATTCAACCAAACCTAACCTATCAAAAGGATAATAGTGAAGGAAGTTTTAAAAGATGGAATATTCATGAGCTAAAATTTATTTGGTGAAAACTTGACGGTATGTTCCTCCAGCATAGCCTGACGTGAGGTTACCAAGAGTTCAAACGATTACTGCCACACGCACGGCAATATTGCTACCATTTCGTTTTCAGCACACGACGCACTAAATCATCGCCGGAGTGTCGCGGAGGAAGGTTGGTGGCAGGGGAGCGGGAGGCCAGCGGTGCGTGAGTCGGGTCAAACTTCCAAAACAGACGAATTTCCTGAGGCTTTTCTTACTTTATATAGGAGCAAAAAATAAATAAATACCGATACAAGTAGAGGAAGTATACAATATGACACAAAAGCAAAATAATAGAAGCACATCTGTCACACTTTACAAATCTTTGTGGTAAGTACGCACATTTTCTTAGAGAATCAGGACAGTACAGCGATATAGGAGTAGGAAGAATCTGAAGAATCATTCTATCTATACCTTAATTCCGTGATTTGTAACAAGGAGCGTGACATGACATTCACTAACTCCCTCATCCCACCACTCATGTAGCACTCAGGATCGTGTGTCAGTCAGCCATACTATTATAACATTTAATAAAAAGATAGCCAGCAGTCGTGTTTGTCCTGTTGCAGCGAGCACTTCATGATTCCGTGTTGCATTTTTTTTGTGATCTGTTCCGGCGCAACACGTGTACATATATCTTTACGCCAGTAAACGTATTCTGAAACGTTTTGGCGTTTTATCTCGACTGCTTTTGACAGGTTGCAGTGGAAGCTATTGGGATTTTTCAAGTGCTTTCATGCGTCTGGCGATAGTTTAGCAAGTATCCTTCATTCACATGATAATAACACCTATAAGAACAGGAGGGGCTAACTCTGTGGCCTTTGAAAAAAATTCTTGAGAGAACAAAGCGTTTAAGAATGCTCCCCTTGTGTGTGTGTGTGTGTGTGTGTGTGTGTGTGTGTGTGTGTGTGTGTGTGTGTGTGTGTGTGTGTGTGTGTGTGTGTGTAATATTAAGCCGTAATCCTACCATAATATCTCACTATCAAGTACCAAGTTTGTGAACATCTTTAGCAGAGGGAAAAAGGGTAGGTTAACTAGTGGTGGTGGTGGTGGTGGTGGTGGTGGTGGTGGCGGTGGCAGTGGTGGTGGTGATGGCGGCGGCGGTGTTGGTGGTGGTGGTGGTCTCACACTTGTGTCAACAAATCAGAGTCTCCTGGCGCCCCACCAGCCAAGGGGACGCAGAGTGGGGGTGGTGATGGTGGTGGTATGAGTTGCTTGGGTTGCTTGGGTTTTTTGTTAAATTTTTATTAGAGGAAGTGGGGGTCCCTTTAGTCTGTGCTGTGTGTGTGTATGTTTGTATGTGCGTGTGAAAGCAGTATCATATATCGCCCACCCTATCCCTTCACACACACACACACACTCGCACTCCATAAATCTCGCACATAAACACGTGTGCGTAGCTTTCCATCACAGAGCAGTTAATCTCTCCGTCATGTTCGACGAGCGCGTGATAGCAACCTGTTACAGATAAAAAAAATACCGGCATGAGAGGTGATAGTGGTAGTGCGCTTGTCCACTAACACTGTCCCCCTAAGCGAAGGTGCCTCTGGCGTTTTGCCTCTGCCAGTTGGGGGGACCTGAGGAGGTATTTTGCTGATTTTCCTTGGAATGACTACTGCTTCCGTGTCAGAGACCCGTCTTTGTGTGCTGAGCGCATAACATAGGTGATAGTGTCTGGCATGGAGGCATACATTCCTCACTCTTTTTCTCGTCCAAAACCTTCTAAACCTTGGTTTAACACAGCTTATTCTCGTGTTATACATGATAGAGAGGTGGCCCACAAAAGGTACTTAAGCCTTCCATCACCAGAATCTCATGCACTTTGTATTTCTGCCCGGAACCATGCCAAGTCTTTTCTCCAACTAGCCAAAAACTCCTTCATTAACAGAAAATGTCAAAACCTTTCAAGATCTAACTCCCCTCGTGATTTCTGGCATCTAGCCAAAAATATCTCCAATAACTTTGCTTCTTCTTCTTCTTTCCCTCCTCTACTTCAACCAGATGGCACCACTGCTATCACATCTATTTCTAAAGCTGAACTCTTTGCTCAAACCTTTGCTAAAAACTCTACCTTGGACGATTCTGGGCTTGTTCCTCCCTCTCCTCCACCCTCTGACTACTTCATGCCACCTATTAAAATTCTTCGCAATGATGTTTTCCATGCCCTCGCTGGCCTAAACCCTCGGAAGGCTTATGGACCTGATGGGGTCCCTCCTATTGTTCTCCGAAACTGTACCTCCGTGCTTGCACCTTGCCTAGTCAAACTCTTTCAGCTCTGTCTGTCAACAATCTACCTTTCCTTCTTGCTGGAAGTTTGCCTACATTCAACCTGTTCCTAAAAAGGGTGACCGTTCTAATCCCTCAAACTATCGTCCTATTGCTTTAATTTCCTGCCTATCTAAAGTTTTTGAGTCTATCCTCAACAGGAAGATTCTTAAACATCTATCACTTCACAACCTTCTGTCTGATCGCCAGTATGGGTTCCGTCAAGGGCCGCTCTACTGGTGATCTTCTGGCTTTCCTTACTGAGTCTTGGTCATCCTCTTTTAGAGATTTTGGTGAAACTTTTGCTGTTGCCTTGGACATATCTAAAGCCTTTGATAGAGTCTGGCACAAAGCTTTGATTTCCAAACTACCCTCCTACGGTTTCTATCCTCTCTGTAACTTCATTTCAAGTTTCCTTTCTGACCGTTCTATTGCTGCTGTGGTAGACGGTCACTGTTCTTCTCCTAAATCTATTAACAGTGTGGTTCCTCAGGGTTCTGTCCTGTCACCCACTCTCTTCTTATTATTCATTAATGATCTTCTAAACCAAACTTCTTGTCCTATCCACTCCTACGCTGATGATACCACCCTGCACTTTTCCACGTCTTTTCATAGACGTCCAACCCTTCAGGAGGTAAACTTATCACGCAGGAAACCACAGAACGCCTGACTTCTGATCTTTCTAAAATTTCTGATTGGGGCAGAGCAAACTTGGTATTGTTCAATGCCTCAAAAACTCAATTCCTCCATCTATCAACTCGACACAACCATCCAGACAACTATCCCCTCTTCTTCAATGACACTCAACTGTCCCCCTCTTCTACACTGAACATGCTCGGTCTGTCCTTTACTTATAATCTGAACTGGAAACTTCACATCTCATCTCTAGCTAAAACAGCTTCTATGAAGTTAGGTGTTCTGAGACGTCTCCGCCAGTTTTTCCTCACCTCCCCAGCTGCTAACTCTGTACAAGGGCCTTATCCGTCCATGTATGGAGTATGCTTCACATGTCTGGGGGGGGGTTCCACTCATACTGCTCTTCTAGACAGGGTGGAATCAAAAGCTTTTCGTCTCATCAACTCTCCTCTAACTGACTGTCTCCAGCCTCTCTCTCACCGCCGCAATGCTGCATATCTAGCTGTCTTCTACCGCTATTTTCATTCTAACTGCTCTTCTGATCTTGCTAACTGCATGCCTCCCCTCCTTCCGCGGCCTCGCTGCACAAGACTTTCTTCTTTCTCTCACCCCTATTCTGTCCACCTCTCTAACGCAAGAGTTAACCAGTATTCTCAATCATTCATCCCTTTCTCTGGTAAACTCTGGAACTCCCTGCCTGCTTCTGTATTTCCACCTTCCTATGACTTGAATTCCTTCAAGAGGGAGGATTCAAGACACTTATCCACCAATTTTTGACCACTGCTTTGACCCTTTTACGGGACTGGCATTTCAGTGGGCATTTTTTTATTAGATTTTTGTTGCCCTTGGCCAGTGTCCTTCTTACGAGTACATAAAAAAAAAAAGCACACACCATTACCAACACTGCTCGATGGTCACAATGATAACTGGTGAAAGACGACCGTGAGAAGTACGTCCTTGATTTAATCTCTATTTTCTTTTAAGATGCTACTTTTCTCTACCGTTGTTTCTGCATTTCGAGACAAGGGCACTGCCATTTCAAGTAATGTATAGCTTGTCGAAGGGGTGACATAATAGCAACAACTAAAAATCCTTGGTTATATTAATAAGAATCCTTAAATAATCGGTAGTTTTTACGACATCCTAATCTGAATCTACCCCAAGAAAAGAAAAAGAAAAAAGAAATAGCATCATCCTTGTGGGCGTGTTATGAAAATAATATCTTAAAATATTAATGAATAACATTAGAATCGAGAGCAAGGATCTACCACACTATATCACAAACTAACAACATTATCATTATGAGCAAACAATTAACAAATATTTTACGCCCAAACATATACATACAAAGTTTCTGACGATCTTTAATGCCAGTTGCGGCTTTACAGTGAAAGATGATGAAAAAAATAACCCAACTACACCGACAGTTTCCACTTTGCCTCAAGTCCTGTCATGCATTTCACACGAAGTACAACTGACGTGTCTTTCAAAATTTAGTAAATGATACTCTCTCATGGATTGAAACAGATTGTGGATACATTCTCTCTCTCTCTCTCTCTCTCTCTCTCTCTCTCTCTCTCTCTCTCTCTCTCTCTCTCTCTCTCTCTCTCTGAGGTCAATCGTTATCAAACCAAAGTCGGTGACGTTAAGTCTGAGATATGCAGAGTAGGAGGAATAACAGAAGAGAAGAAGCAGGAAGAAGAAAATGAATAGAAGATGGATGAAGAAGAAGAAAAGGAGGAAGAGGAGGAGGGAGGAGAAGTAAAGGGAGGTACTGGTGTCTTTCAAAACCGGCCCAAAGAATTTTGGAAAAAAGAGCAGATCACTTGAATGAACGAGAGAGAGAGAGAGAGAGAGAGGAGAGAGAAGAGAGAGAGAGAGAGAGAGAGAGAGAGAGAGAGAGAGAGAGAGAGAGGGAGGAAAAGAAAAAAAAACAAGCAAGACCAACATATATGCAAGATGAATGGAAAAAAAAAAAAGAGAGAGACAAGCACTAACAACAGCAACCAACTTTTACAAACAGACTGGGAGGAAATAAAAATAAAGTAAAACCCTGGGAATGGAGCCAGGAGGAGGAGGAGGAGGAGGAGGGAAAAGACGAAGCGAAATACATAAACCTACTGTTACAAATCGAAATGTGAACAGTCATGTGAAAGAACCTTTGTTTATTTTCTTCCTATCACGAAACATCAGCTGCACATTCCCTTCCCCACGCACACCCTGCTCAACCTGTCCTGCTCCATCCCCTTCATGAAAGCCGAGTTAGGTGTGGGACAGCCAACGCCACATCTGTTGGGCTTAAAATGTAGCACGGACAGCCCACTAACCAGCCAGACAGCCCAAGAATCAAGGTCATCTTAGATTCTAGTCGATCTCGTACACTTTTGTTCAGGTTATGAAAGCGTAGTGGACAGCAGCATTCATTACGTACTCTCATAAGGCTGTTTTTTTCTCCTTGCAGATTAATTAAGAGTGGAACTGGAGATTACTACAGCTAATGATACTGTTCGATATCTTGAAACACCACAGACAAATACTTCACTCACTGCAAAACAAACATGAAATTTATATCCATGTATGATTAATATTTAAGACGTCGTTCGCAGCTTTCGTAGACACAAGCCACAGTACCCATTCAAGACCACTGCGCTGCACTACGTAAACCAGAGGGGTAAACAAGTGCACTACACAACACTTTCATGTAATACTTTTGTTTCATGTTTTGTTTTATAACATTTACTGTCTAGCGCTTTCCCTTTACATCCCTTGAAGGCATCCCGGAACAAAACAAAGGAATTCTATCCCAGGATTAAAACGGATGTAGATGAAATGGTGCATGTATTCACAAAATGTTGCAGTTATTTTGAGAATGAGGAAAAAGCACTGGCGAGATGAGGATTGACGAAAAGAAGGAAGGAGTAAGGAAAGAGAGAAATAAACTGGAAACAAAAAAAAAGTAAGGGAATATGTGTGTGTGTGTGTGTGTGTGTGTGTGTGTGTGGTGTGTGTGTGTGTGTGTGTGTGTGTGTGTGTGTGTGTGTGTGTGTGTGTGTGTGTCGATAAACAAATGATTAACACAGGAACATACATAATTATAAACACGAATTTTTCATCACCGGCCGGAGTCGACCCACAAAGTTGTCACGGGGAACGAATGGCTGGTCGTTTCGTGATTCGGTGAAAAAGAACAACAGTCACGGTACTCACAAACACTGGCGGTATAAACATGACAGCCAGTACCACAAATCCAGGTCCAGCTCCACCCACACTACATATTGACACGTGGTCATAAGGAAGTACTCATTTATTCATTTTAGCAGTGGACTCGACCCTACTGAGGCTGCATTAATGTTACCCCCGTGATTAATGAGTGCAATAAATGTAAATATACAATACAGCACAAGAACAGGAATTCGTTATTTTTTATTGCTTTATTTATCTATTTATTGTTGTTGTTCTGTTATCATCATCATCATTACTATTACCATTACTATTGTCAATCCATTATACGCTTTCCTTTCATTCCTTAAGTTTATTTTTTTTATTTATTTATTTATTTATTTTATTTTATTTATTTATTTATTTATTTATTTTTTGTATATGTGTGTGTGTTTGAGGAGGAACAAAGCAATGGCATACTTTTTACACATACGAGCAAAAAAAATACATTGTTTCATTTTTTTCACACACTCAAAATTACAGCAACTCAATACCAAATTACCAATTACAAGAAGTGTGCCAATACTTTTCTTTAACACAGGTACAATTTTTCTTTTTTTTCTTTTTTATTCCGGAAACTATATTCACTTTGTAATATCCCCATGGCAGAATGTCTTTCCAATACACACAAACCTCTTTGTCAAACAAAAGTTCCAGTTAAGTGATTCTTTTTTATCTCTTTCCTTTCTATTCTCTTGCTGCAATTGTTCCCTCACCAACACTACATGCGTCTGTGGAGGAAATGTCACTTCTGTATTGCCTCTGAGTGCAAGACGTAACACTGCACATCACAAAAGTGTCGCAAATCACATTGGTACAACATCCACCCACTTTCCTTGCTTCCTGCAGGACACCAACACTGATTAAACAACGACAGGACTTCCATTTGCCTTAATGTGTTTATTGTTATGTTGTTTCACCTCTATCCCTCGTTTTAATTTCTGCTGTTTCATTACTCTACATTTTGTCAGTGAACGTGCGGGTACTCAGTTGTAACGAGTACTCGAACTATTGACTAAAAATTCTCTCTCTCTCTCTCTCTCTCTCTCTCTCTCTCTCTCTCTCTCTCTCTCTCTCTCTCTCTCTCTCTCTCTGTCATGTGTGTGTGTGTGTGTGTGTGTGTGTGTGTGTGTGTGTGTGTGTGTGTGTGTGCTCGTTGTCTGGAATAAATGACATCAAATTTTGAGCTTGTCCATCTGAGTTTAGCTTCATTTTTTTTTTTTTTACTTGTACGGCCACTAACTTTATTCAGAGAGCAATTGAATCGTGTCGCGTGAATTGTCCCACATTCCAGTTACTAGCATTCGATGTGCAACGCTTAACACGCGGAGAATATATTTGTGAGCTTCTAATAATAGCTGGCCTACTTACATGAGAGAGAGAGAGAGAGAGAGAGAGAGAGAGAGAGGAGAGAGAGAGAGAGGAGAGAGAGAGAGAGAGAGAGAGGAGAGAGAGAGAGAGAGAGAGAGAGAGAGAGAGAGAGAGAGAGAGAGAGAGAGAGAGGAGAGAGAGAGAGAGAGAGAGAGAGAGATTGTAAAATACTATATATCCATTGGTACTATAAATAAGAGAGAGAGAGAGAGAGAGAGAGAGAGAGAGAGAGAGGAGAGAGAGAGAGAGAGAGAGAGAGAGAGAGAGAGAGAGAGAGAGAGAGAGAGAGAGAGATTGTAAAATACTATATATCCATTGGTACTATAAATTAAAACCTAATAGTGCTTCTAATCTACCTCGTTTGTTGATATTTTACGTAATGTACCTAACTGCAAACCAGGATCTAGCCTTGAGAGAGAATGGAATCATAAATGGAGATGATGATGATGATGATGATGATGATGATGATGATGATGATGGTGGTGGTGCTGGTGCTGGTAGTTGCTGTGGTGGTGATGATGAATTACCTTTTACAGTGCAAAAATTATAATTTGTTGCACGGTTGAGCGAAAATATATGAGATGAGTTTTATATTTTCTATGACTGCATGCACACTTTTCCACAGCAAAGGTTAATGAGGTCAAATAAATAAAGTAAATGTTATAAAACCCTAAAGACATGAAAAATAACAAACGAGATATTGCACAAAGAGTAAAAAAAAAAAAGTGTATTGTAGTTAAGCTTCAGTTACGTCATTGTTCACGGAGCATATCCATTTAACAGAACGTGCTCGTAACTGTACCGTCAACAATAACAACAACAACAACAACAACAACAACAGCAACAACAACAACGAGAAATCCAGAACGCCGCCTGAGTACTAATTTGTGTTGTCCTTGTGACTTATTACGTAATTAGTACAGGAGACTATATTGCTATACTCCAAGGAACAAACACACACACACACACACACACACACACACAGAAACTAATAATTATAACAACACACGACGGTAAGGGAAGTACGTGTGATTTATGAATATCCACTAATAAGTCAACCTAATCTGTAAATCTGTCTGCACTAATACCCTGATAATCAAGTCTTAGATAACGTCACTTTACTGCATTAAACGAAAAACTCTCTTGAAATAAGGGTTACTTTATTGCATTCACGATACGGTGCATATAACATCATTAACTTACAGCAGTTACCCACGTATTTCTACGCCATGCTCAACTATCTCATTCCCACGACACACGTCTTCCTGCATCCCTATAAAACCATTCATTGCTTCCCCACTCTACGAGCTTCACGGTAAAACATTATTATAGTTACCCACAAGTTCAGGACATTTATATCTCAAGTGACACACAAAATAAGCCTCAATAAAGCGTCCTCTCGTACAAGCAACGTCTTTCTCTAATTCCACTCCGCCATGAGCTGGTCTGCGGGCCTGGGAGGAATCCGTACATTAGCAGCAGTTTCGAGTGGTGCATCACAAACTCCCTCCTAAACCTTCCACCGTCCCATTACTGTAAGTCTGGCACATATATTCTTTTTCCTACTCCTTTGCTCTGACTAGACTTCATTTAATGTATTACTTGGTATCGATGTAGTATGAAGAACTTGGATTTATATGTTACATTTATGTACGAAGTGAGATAAATAGGACTTATTATATACGAAGTGGAGCGTATCCGTAGTTCATAGATTAAAGATTACCCACGGAATCCGATAAATCATTTGCCCCTACCCTTTTCACAGCCACTTTCTCCCCGCCACCCACCCTGACTCCGAGTAACCAACGTGCCAGAACTGAGGACACGGGATATTTCTGACGTTTCCACCTCGTTCAGGCTAAAGGTTTTCAATCCAAATCGTCCCATTGTCATCAATTTCCACTGTCCTTCCTGCCGTCCTGGTTCATCTCGCCGCGCTGCTTTTCTCCCATTTCAGTAAATTTGATGGTTTCCACTGCGTTACATGCACTCGGGCTAAATTGTATTATGCTGGTGGCTGGCACACGAACGCCTCCTAAGGTCTTCCTCACACCACATGAAGCTTCTCCTCTCAGCTCATCAAAAAACATGAAACACTGCGTCATCCTTGAATTACCAGCATACCTTACATGTCTTCCCTTCCACCTTATCTTCAGCACATCCTCCCTTACCTTCCTTGCTGTAAGTAGGAGCCGCTGGATGCAGAAAGCGAAGTATATGCAATTACTTTGAGTGTGTGTGTGTGTGTGTGTGTGTGTGTTGGTAGTAGGTAGGTGAGTAGGTTAGTATGTCGATAAGTGAACAGGTAAGGGAGGAAAAGAGAGTGAGAAGGAGAGAGAGAGAGAGAGAGAGAGAGAGAGAGAGAGAGAGAGAGAGAGAGAGAGAGAGAGAGAGAGAGAGAGAGAGAGAGAGAGAGAGAGAATGAACGAGTGAGAGAATTCAATATTGCGAGAACAAAAACAAAAACAAGGCAATGTTCTTTTAGGCTCTGTTCTCTCAGTTCCTTTCTCTTCTTTACGAGTGAAATAGTTTCATCCCTTTTTGGTGATAAACTCGCAACAATTCTGTGCTTTAATAGCTTGTAGAATTATGAAGAACTATCTTTCTTAGACGTTAGGTTAGATTAGGTTTCTCTCTCTCTCTCTCTCTCTCTCTCTCTCTCTCTCTCTCTCTCTCTCTCTCTCTCTCTCTCTCTCTCTCTCTCAAGGACGCAGTTCGGAAAACAATGTGCCGCCTGCTGCAGGAAATATAACGAAATGCAGCAACAAATGTTTCACAGGAAATCCTTCTTCGTTGCTGTTCGTTCAGAAAATATGCAGTTTGCTCAACTTATCCTTGTTTTAGTTTATAATATTAGATTATTAAGAGTTTTACGTGCCTGACATTTAAGAAGAAATACAAAATAAGAACTCTGAAGTCCTGGACCTAGTAGATTAGGGGAACCGAACGTAAAATCCGAAAAAAAAAATCATCATCGTAACATTTACGTATCACGAATAAGACACGTGATCTACACAACCGATAGGTTTGACATCATACTGCCAAACTTGTGCATGCTGCTGGCTGCTGGCTGCTGGCTGCTCGCGGTCATCTTGAGGCACGGCAGTGATGGATACTCTCGGCAGCGGCGTTAAGACAGTTTCAGAAATAAAACAAGAATTATTGGAAATGTTTATAGTATAGTTTCTCCCATGCAAATCTAAAGGTAATCACCACTCTTATCAGACACATATTTTATAATAAGTTAATAAAACAAATCGTCGAATTTTATAGTGGTTAGTCTGACGAGTACCTCATCTTTCCCTTATAATACAGCACACGTCCAACTTATCCTTGTTTTAGTTTATAATATTAGATTATTAAGAGTCTTACGCGCCTGACATTTAAGAACAAATACAAAATACAAATACAAAATAAGAACTGTGCTGAGTGGATGATCACGTAACACGTTTATAGAGTTTTACATTAATCCCAAAATGTAGCAGTCAGAATAAAAGCAGCGGAACATAAACTGAAACCTTATTTAGCGTTGCTGCTGTTGCTACTATTCCTGCTGCTGCTGCTGCTGTTGTTTTCACGCACACTTTGACAAACCAAAAGCTCTGTTTCTTAAATTAAGTCCATTAGGTTATTGCAGGAGCTTTTACTATCCTGTGTTTCATTTCATGAAAGGCATCACAAAAAACGTTTACTGTGAAGATATTACTAATTAGAATGCTCTCAGTGTATCAGCACTCAGTCATCGGCACAGCCCAGGAGTGTCAACCAGGCGATATTCTACAATTATGTCAGTCATTTTCACGATGCAGCGTAATAAACAATGGTTAAATATTATCATATTTGTTTTTAATGGAACATAATTTATAGTCGATAAAATTCACACTTAGGCGAAAACTGGTGTTAGAACAGACCGCCACATGCAGTGACAGTAACGAAGCACGAGTCATTCCAAAAATTCTGGAAAACACGAAGTTTTATGGCTTCTTTGTCATAAGCAATACTCCTTTTTTTTCTGTCCTTTTAAATTATATCAAAGACACCGAAAATATCACCAATCTACATAGTGCCAATTCTGAAGTGCATTAATACCATAGGTAGTGTTGAGAGAGAGAGAGAGAGAGAGAGAGAGAGAGAGAGAGAGAGAGAGAGAGAGAGAGAGAGATTCACCCGTCTGTTCGCGTATGCTTCGAAAGGTTCGGGAAGTATTCTCCACGCAATTCCACAGTACATCCTCCAAGCTGAGCACCACATTTTTATCCTTCTTCAGTTACAATTGTTCACTACACAACACAATGTTAACAACACAAGGCTCTTCCACAAACAATACTGTAAATCCAGTGCAATACCAAGTAAGACCATAAATAGAGAACGCAAGCGAACAGTTGTGAAGGATCGAGGCTTCATGACCAGTGGTTCGAACGAGTAGCGCTTCGTTATTGTCAGTGCGGGTGTCTGTCCAGAAAGGAACAACACATCCCTCACCCTTGAATCGATTCTTGTGTGTCAGAAACTAGCTCGCGACCATGTATATCTTGCGAGGAGGAAGGAAGAATGGATAAAGAGAAAGAAGGGCCGAGTGGGGATGGAGGAAGGGTAAAGGGGTAACTCTCTTCCTCGAAGCGAACCGCAGCAAATGAGCTGATTAGGAGGGAAAGGGGGAAAAAAAAAAGAGTATAAATGAGGCAGAAGTGGATAAGAGGGACGGTGTACAGACGGTGAAACGTGGCGTGTTAAACAAGGTAACAATAATGTAAAACAGTTGACTCACTCAGAGCTTCAGTACTCGGGTTAACATGTTTTTATTTGAATTTACAACCAAGCCAATTTATTTGTGTCAGTATTATGAAGATATACGATACTTTTCATCTCCTCTGGTTCCAAGGGCATAAACAGACGTGCAATACATAAAAATATTATAAGAAAACATTTTCCTCACGAACATAGTGCAGGTACAACAAATATTAAATAACTATCCAGCATATAATAATTCACACGTCTTCCCTACAGAATAAAAAATAAACCTCTGGGTATTCATTCAATATTAACGATAATTCCGTAAAGCAGAGGGAAAAAAAAAGCAGGTAAGTGGGTCATGTGAGAGGAATAATGGGTGACTCGTAACAGCCTGACGATTAAGTGGTTTCCTTCCCAACCTTGACAGCATCCAGCGTGGAGGGAGATGGTGAAGGTGAAGAGGGCCACCACGCCCACCAGCCTGCTCCTTGCTCACCCTCTCCCCTGCATCCTGGTCCTGCCGGCCGCCGCGATGGTGGTCAATGCTCGCGGTCTCCCGGTCTCCTAGAAGGGCCAAGGTGGATCGAGGAAGGGTCTCACCGCTCCCTGGTCTCGCTAATGAGTCTTTAAGGTGCACTTGTTTGTTCACTAAAGAATATAACGACAGAATGAGGATGCGTGAAATTATACAGCTTCCTGCGTTTTTCCTTTCACGCAACACGGTAGGTTTCCATTAAAAAGTTTCCGTACAAAACTGCAAATCTCTGACACTTCGCTGCAGTATTTTATAATTGTTTAAAACACCACTATGCAAATAAACACAAGCGCTAAAACATGTTTCTAAATTTTTCATGTAAGCACGTTTTAAGAGCGTTCACTGTTGTGCGTGCACCGCACAAGGAACTCGGCTCATTCAAGTGGAGGTCGGAAGGCAGACAGACGCACGTAAGCTTCACTCCTCACCGACCCGGGATGGCGGTAACACTGGCGGGTGGCGGCCAGCTGCTGCTCTACTCTCGCCGCCTCCCCCATCTTCCTCCCACACGCCACCCGCCCCCTGCCCGTGTCCCGCGCGCCACCCAGCTATTTTCAATGCCAGCGCCTGCGTCTCCCGAATGAGTTGTGTTAATCGTACGTTAATTAGTGATGTGCGTCCGGTTGCTTTGGTCCAGTAGATGAGTATGTTAGTGAATATAAAGCACCTCACTCATCTTCCAATAGAACATGAATCTCGTGGTCGGGGAGATCTCAAGCCCGTATTTCACCGTTTATCATAACACACACTAAGCCTTCACTGTCATTAAGGAACAATTCACAAAACTAAAGACAAACTATGAGATATTTACAAGGACATACAAAGAAGAGGATATAAAAAAAATAAATAAATAAAATTGCAGTTTCTAGTCCGTACAAAGTTTGGAGGTGGCTGTAGAACAACAAGAAAGGTATTAGAGTGGTTATTAACTGAGGAGGGATGAGACAAAGGTCGATATTCAGATAGATAGATAGATAAATGACTCACATACATTCATATACAATTTACATCCATCCATCAACCCAATACATACAAACGCCAGGGGAACAGAAACATAGATACATCGAAGAAGAAGCCTGCTGGGTACTCCGCTACATCATTTCCTACATGACCAGCTGCCGCCCCAGAGAACTCTCCTCAGTTGTGTTCGTCTTCGTCACATCTTCCTGAAGTGACACCATAAACGGTATTATGATAGAACTCTTCCGGTAAACATTGGTAAATCAGTTAGTGTTCTCTTCACCAAACACTTACATCTCAAGACCTAAATCTATTCTCTAAATATCATAGCATTACATAAAGTATGCATATGGAACTGGGAGTGCACGTGTTGATGACGGTAACAACGGAATCAAATTTTTAACAAGAATAATGATACAAATTAAAGAGACACAGAAAAAAGAGCGTCTCAGAGGCAGGAGATATAGAAGCCACCACCTAATCTTATGAGAAGAAGGAATACACTAATTAAAGTTGGGAGATGAAGCTGGAGGGGAGGAATGGATAAACTTTATTAACGTTACGCAGAAACAAGAAGAAGGACAGACAAAATGTGGATGTCACAGACCAAATGTAGTATCAGGAGTAGTATTAATTTATCTATACATAGCCATCTATCTATCTACCTATTCTATTTATCTGCATCCTTTGTTAGTCTATCTATCCATTCATCAGCTTATCAATCTATCCATCTTTGAATCTATGTACAAGTAATCTAACATAACCACACCTTTACGTAATAATTCTACAAACACACTCAAAATTACCAAATGATAAACCACAATTTATACCTTTACCAATAGAAATTAAAGGAGTTGATAGTAGTAGTAGTAGTAGTAGTAGTGTATGTTCAGTTTCCAATAGAACCCATGTCGTATTATACTATAAACTAACTTGCGAATTCCAGAAATAGTTAACTCTCTACTTACACAATCCATTTACGTATTGTAGGAGCCTCTTCCATATTTTCCGCCAATATCTGGCAAAGAAACATATGTGCACACAGTTTCTACATTCAAGTAACTGCGAAGTACATACTGCGCCAAATAGAAGCTAGGGATATAGGAACTGAAATGCAAACGTTCGAAGCCGCGAAGCATCTGAGTCGTGACATGTGAGGGATGTGACCATAAGTAGCTAGGGATATGTAGAAGTGAAATCCTTTGTTAAACATCACGGAAGTTGTCCTTTGTTCATTCAGTCTACGTACCTTCACTATTTTCTTTGATATTTTTTTTTCTTAAGTAGTGGCAGCGGTGGCATTTGAACCCACGCCTTCTAAGAGACTGGTGTCACAAACCAGAAAACGTTCTAGTTCCCAGTAAGGGCATCATCCCTAAGCGGGCAAACGTTACCATGCTTACCACAGTCGCAGCTGATGTTGAGTGATGCATCAGGCGCAGATATGTTTGGATCTCGTGCACTACTGCCTGAACCCAAGTTATATACAGTAATCCCTCAAGTGATCAAGTGATAGCTTTCAATTACGTTCCTGCTTCAGTCTGCCCCGTTTATGTTGCAATTTTAACTTGTTCTGCATTCAACCTCGACCATTTTAATTTTTGAAGGCAAATTATTTCACATTCATTAATCTTCTAATGATTTATTCTATTCGCCATGTTCGCCTTTCTCTTTTCCTCCCTCTTCCTTGTATTAATGAAGTTTGTTCATTTTCTCCCTTTCAATTTCATCTCTTAACTCTAATTAGCATATTCCTTCTTCTCTCATAAGATCAGATGTTTTTTTTAATATTTACTGTCTTTGTGAACAGCTCGCTTTCCTCCCTCTCTCTCTCTCTCTCTCTCTCTCTCTCTCTCTCTCTCTCTCTCTCTCTCTCTCTCTCTCTCTCTCTCTCTCTCTCTCTCTCTCCTTCCATCTTGTTTAATTATTATTGTCACATTAGAGTTTGATTTCATAGTGGAGTTTGATTTCAGAGTGGTTATATCCATAATACTCTTACTAGGTGGTAGGCTGTAGACTGAATATGTTTTGTCTGTTCATCTATTTAATATGCATCTATTATCAATATCTACTTATGTATTTACATATTTATTTGACTGGACTTATTTACTATTCAGGTATTTACGAGATTTAACTATCTGTCTGTTTATCTATCTATCTATCTATCTATCTATTTATCCATCCATCTGCCTAAACATCTATTATTCACATATTCATCTATCGATTAATCCATCTGTCTATTTAGGTATATATATATATATATATATATATATATATATATATGTATATATATATATATATATATATATATATATATATATATATATATATATATATATATATATATATATATATATATATATATATATATATATATATATATATATATATACGTATATATATATATATATATATATATATATATATATATATATATATATATATATATATATATATATATATATATATATATATATATATATATATATATATATATATATATATATATATATATATATATATATATATATATCTAAGAGCGAAGAATCTGCATCAATGTTTGCTTCACGACCAACAGGATGGCTGCAGAAACCCAATGATTGCTTCAGGAAACACTAGGTGGTAATGCAACGTCCCAAAGTAGAACGTCTTCCCAGTGCAAACAGTGCGAGGAAGGACAAACAGACTCAGGTGGAGATGATGAAGATGAGTGTGGGGAGAGGCAGGCTTGGGTTGTGGGTCTGTACATGGCCAGGAAGTGAACACCTTCACAATGAGATAAGGAATAAACAAGTTTTGTATTATCATCGACTATAATCGCAGGTGCTGAAATCTATTGGTAAAATAAGTACATGATGAAATGAATGGAAAACATCTTCAACTATCAATAAGCGGTTGTTACTTAATCAAGTCACAGGTGCACATGTTTAGGGGAATGACACAGGTTTAGTCTTACATTAACAAGAAAACGTAATGAGACGGAAAGCTGCTGCCTCTCCATGTTTTTGTGGGTGGTTAGGGAACTACTACACTCAGATGTTACTGTCAGCGACGAAATGAGCCTTAAATTGTGTAGACATACAAGCCATACATCTGCTTCTGTCTTGTCTAATGCCGTTCTTTACAAAATGCCTGTTTTGAAATTTATACTTCCCGATTCAGAATAAAAAAAAGTAGGAATTCTATGAATATGATTACGAATTAAATATGTGTAATTATCTATTTATAATCAACTTACCATTTATACCCATATGAAAATGAAAAAAAAAAAACATAATATGGATTACACATTTCACAACCCACAGGTATTACATTTCCTGATGCATTTAGAGCAGAATTTAGTCGAGTCTCTGGTACCTGCGCACGATCTATCACAAACATAACTAAGCATGAGGATCATGCATCAGCGTCTTTCGGCTCGAGGCACCAAGTTGAGACGCCGTGACTCAAGCGGCAGGCGAGGCTCGGACACTGATAACTTTCGTGTGTACTGTGCGACCTGCAATGGAGCACACCTGTGAAGAACTCCGACAGGTCTTTCCAGCACCGACGTTGAGGGAAAAGGAGAGCATAATTTATTCATCTTATATACAATTGATCATACCGGAGCAGATGTGTGTGTGTGTGTGTGTGTGTGTGTGTGTGTGTGTGTGTGTGTGTGTGTGTGTGTGTGTGTGTGTGTGTGTGTGTGTGTGTGTGTGTGTGTGTGTGTGTGTATGTGTGTGTGTGTGTGTGTGCGCTGTTTATTTTCTTAACCCTAGGACATGCACATAACTTCAAAGAGCGAAAAGATGAAGGAATCAGTCTAAAGTCAGTCTGTGGCACGTGGACCAAAACATGACGCTGCTTATCCGGTTGTTTCCCTAAAAGTAGACGCAGACTGAAGGAAGGTAAAGGGACGCCAGTCAAGGTTGTGGGTGAGAGACCTCGTGCAAAAACAAAGGTGGGGCATTTCACCGCCACCGAGACTTTGGCACGCACCAGTGACTTGCTACATTATGGTAGACTGATTAACTGCTCTTCATTTACTGTGTTTACTCTACCCTCAGCATTACGTTAGCCTTAATAAATGGGGAGGGAGGGAGAAGGAGAGAGAGTGAGAGAGAGAGAGAGAGGAGAGAGAGAAGAGAGAGAGGAGAGAGAGAGAGAGAGAGAGAGAGAGAGAGAGAGAGAGAGAGAGAGAGAGAGAGAGAGAGAGAGAGAGAGAGAGAGAGAGAGACTAGTACAATATCTTTACCGTATCAAAAACTCCATCTCATTCACAATCAAGTGTTTCTCCTCCTCTTACGGTAACATCACTTTTTATTCTCTCAGAAAATGTCGCCACTACATTACGGTGTGACGCTCGACTTCCTCTCTAATGTACGAGAACACGTGAGATCACTTTCACTGTGTGGTTCGTCTTTCCGTCTTCCAGTGGCACCATTCCCTTCCTATTTCCACTTAATAATGTAACACTTCACTGCTCACCTGCCGGAAATCTGGTCTTGCCTAGAATTTACCTCCAGCAACCTACACATTTGGTTTTCTCGTGTGTGTGTGTGTGTGTGTGTGTGTGTGTGTGTGTGTGTTTGTGTGAACTGTGACAGAATTCCGATTCTGGTATAAGATAATGTATGAATACGACAAGAATGAAAAAAAAAAACAGTAATAATAAAAACCTTCCCTATCACGACTATCACTACATCACCATCCAAACACCAGTGATAAAGAACACCTTCAAGCGCTTATCTTTGTGACCAGTGATATATAACATGCTCGATCTTGTTTGCCAAGTGACAATCAATCACAGTTTCTCAAGAGTGACCCTGCTTCCACATCACCTCGCTTGGTCCACCACTACAATTCAAACCCGTGATTCCTTTACACAATTATAAAGGAGAAATTGTTGATGAATATAAGAACATAAGAACATAAGAAATAAGAGAAGCTGCAAGAAGCGACCAGGCTTATACGTGGCAGTCCCAATATGGAAATACTCACCTCACCTACACTGAACGAGTCATGGAGGAGAGAACAGATGAGAAGGAGAAAGGAACATAAGAGTATAGGTGGGTAAGTGAAAGGCATTCAGAAACAGATGAACCCAAACCAGGAGTCCGTGTGAGAGGAACTAAGCTGATGTATAGTTCCACTTCAATTTCCACAGTCAGATTCCACCAAAACCACGATGGATAAGGATCTCTCTCCCTCTGCCTCTCCCTCTCTCTCAGTAGCTGTAACAATATTATACTTCAGGACAAAGGACCGAAATCTGACCAGACGCGGGTTGGGCTTGGGAATGTTCCTTTCATAGTAACTTCACATCTTGAGCGCACCAAAAGTTTTCTATGGGCGCCTTATGCTTCTACTTTAGCTCCGATAAGTCGTGTGTGTAGTAGTAGTAGTAGTAGTAGTAGTAGTAGTAGTAGTAGTAGTAAAACGAAGAGGCCATAGCTGGGAAAGAGCGTTCTCAATATCTGCAGCAGCGCCGTCCTTTCATTAGCTTCTACGCACTTTTCGCGGAAGATCACCCCCTCCCCTAGAGAGAGTAACGTAACACACAAACAACACAGCATTGCCACGGAGCGGTCTGAGACGTATAAACAGAGAGGCAAGCAAGATGTATATTCACAGAGAGGCAAGCGAACTGGGTATTAATATTCTACCTATCAGTATTGACAGTTTCGTCTTTGCTGACAGTAATCGTCAAGTCTAATCTAGGACACCGCAGAATAACATTAGCCAACGCCCACAGCAGCAGCAGCACCAACAGCAACATACATCCCCAGTGACCTTATCATTAAATCAGCTCCATGTTTCGTATTTGACGTTTACACACATAACATTTCAACATAAAAGCTTAGCTTTCAACATTGTAGCCGCCAGCTTTCTATTCGAAAGCCTCGCCCTGATCAAACACCTCGGTATTATCTAGGTCAGACTTTCTCAGAGATGGAGGATGACAACGCGATCATTAAATTATAGAAAAAGAAATTCTAACTTACGGTGATCTTTGGGATTGTCTTCCATTAAGATGAACCTTTATGCGTCACCTCATGAATACTGACTGGATCATCTGTTTCTTCCTTTTTCCAGAACCCCGCGTGGCTGTAGTGCATCCCCTCTTATGCTGTTGTCCTGCTTGATATGCTGCGGTGGAGCTTCTATCGTCCTGGAAGAGCAAGGAAGGGCAGCACGATAAGCCTTTGTGTAACATGTCCTGCCTGTGTTTCAGCGGCAGCCATGGAGAGTCTAGTTTATAATTTCGAGATGCAGGGAAGGGAAGAAATAGCGTCACATTTGTGTAGAGACGGGGGGGAAGAAGGGATGGAGGGAATAAATAGTTCAACAAACATATCTATTAGATTTTAGTTTCGTTGCATCAGATTGTCTAGGGTTACTCTAGTTAAATAGTTCTCGTCTTACTGTAATTTCCTGTCAAGAGTAATTCAACGCTTGATATCAGCGTGGCGGTAAGAACTATAGAGGGAATGATGAAACTCGAAAAGGTAGAAGCCACGCTAAACTTTGGCATCTCAGCTGTACAGAGGCCAGGAGTTCATTTGTGGTTAAGGTCAAAACTTGTGGTCTTTCATATTTTATAAAGGAACACTTTTCAATAAAGGGCCAGAAAGCCTCTGAACTTTCCATCTATCACATCCAGATCTACATCCACAATCTGCTTGGTATACAGGAATGATATTGGTCTTGGGAGGTGAGTAAAACTTAATAACACGTTCTCTTTACCAACTTTGCAGCTGTCATGTTAATCTGCGGCATCTGCACTGCGTCTTTCCATCTGTCCCCGTCTTCACTTCCTGCACTTGTCTCCTCTTCATTATCATTCATCTTTTTCCTCGCGATCCTCGTCCTCCAGTTCTTCCTTTTACATCTATCTAACTTCACATTCCTACGTTTCCTGCTTCTCTTCTTCTTCTTCTCCTCCAATGGCAAAAGTTATAACGAAAAACAACGTACGTAACTGCAATTGGTGCACCTTTGATTCTGCTTATCATATACTAAAACGACAATGACAGCAGCAGAAGCAGCAGCAACAACAACAACAATAATCCATTATAAGTTACCTAGTTGTCATGTCCATCATTCTAATCATCATCACTACGTTCATTAATTATCACTGAATTTCAAGATATACACCCACGTCCACACCCACAGACACACACATCCCTGGAGGCGAGCGAGCAGTGGAGCAGTGGTAGGTGGGAGACAGTAAAGAGGAAGTCTCATAAACATCCCAGAGCGTATTCAGGGTAATGTCCCAGTTAAGGTTGGAGTTTATGGCCAAGTTTTTGCACTTAGCGAGCGATGATCTGCACGTCAGCCCACAGGGAACGAGGCGATATGAGCTAATGAGTTGAAAGTGAGTAGTGGCGCGTGAGATCCACTTACTTCATGATGTGTGTGTGTGTGTGTGTGTGTGTGTGTGTGTGTGTGTGTGTGTGTATGCACTCTCTTCAAGCAACTCACGTCCTAGCGATCTTAGAGTTGCCCTTCATCTTCAAGGGCCAGGCAAGACACATCCACACACTCAGCGCGAGGAGGATCAAACACTACCTTAAGAAATACCGTCCTCAGTGCTTTTCTTGGACCATAAAAACTTCCTTTCCGCTCCATCCCCCGTCAGGGTTACTCCACCTCTCCGCACCTCCACCACATCTCCGCGGGCGACAGTTCCCATGATTACATTAGCCGCTTTCAACAGGTAATGAATGTGTTTCTGTGTCGCCAGAGGGATGTTGTGAGAATTACACTAAATCTGGAAGAAAAATTAAAGACGGTGAATTTACGAGAGTATATTATGTGGCAAATTCAAGTCTGCTGCGAGGCCAGTCATTGTCTTTTTTTTATTTTTATTTAGGAAGGATACTGGCCAAGGGCAACAAAAATCTAATAAAAAAAATGCCCACTGAAATGCCAGTCCCATAAAAGGGTCAAAGCAGTGGTCAAAAATTGGTGGATAAGTGTCTTGAAACCTCCCTCTTGAAGGAATTCAAGTCATAGGAAGGTGGAAATACAGAAGCAGGCAGGGAGTTCCAGAGTTTACCAGAGAATGGGATGAATGATTGAGAATACTGGTTAACTCTTGCGTTAGAGAGGTGGACAGAATAGGGGTGAGAGAAAGAAGAAAGTCTTGTGCAGCGAGGCCGCGGAAGGAGGGGAGGCATGCAGTTAGCAAGATCAGAAGAGCAGTTGGCATGAAAATAGCGGTAGAAGACAGCTAGATATGCAACATTGCGGCGGTGAGAGAGGGGCTGAAGACAGTCAGTTAGAGGAGAGGAGTTGATGAGACGAAAAGCTTTTGATTCCACCCTGTCTAGAAGAGCAGTATGAGTGGAACCCCCCCAGACATGTGAAGCATACTCCATACATGGACGGATAAGCCCCTTGTACAGAGTTAGCAGCTGGGGAGGTGAGAGAAACTGGCGGAGACGTCTCAGAACACCTAACTTCATAGAAGCTGTTTTAGCTAGAGATGAGATGTGAAGTTTCCAGTTCAGATTATAAGTAAAGGACAGACCAAGGATGTTCAGTGTAGAAGAGGGGGACAGTTGAGTGTCATTGAAGAAGAGGGGATAGTTGTCTGGAAGGTTGTGTCGAGTTGATAGATGGAGGAATTGAGTTTTTGAGACATTGAACAATACCAAGTTTGCTCTGCCCCAATCAGAAATTTTAGAAAGATCAGAAGTCAGGCGTTCTTTGGCTTCCCTGCGTGATATGTTTACCTCCTGAAGGGTTGGACGTCTATGAAAAGACGTGGAAAAGTGCAGGGTGGTATCATCAGCGTAGGAGTGGACAGGACAAGAAGTTTGGTTTAGAAGATCATTAATGAATAATAAGAAGAGAGTGGGTGACAGGACAGAACCCTGAGGAACACCACTGTTAATAGATTTAGGAGAAGAACAGTGACCGTCTACCACAGTAGCAATAGAACGGTCAGAAAGGAAACTTGAGATGAAGTTACAGAGAGAAGGATAGAAACTGTAGGAGGGTAGTTTAGAAATCAAAGCTTTGTGCCAGACTCTATCAAAGGCTTTTGAGATGTCCAAGGCAACAGCAAAAGTTTCACCAAAGTCTCTAAAACAGGATGACCAAGACTCAGTAAGGAAAGCCAGAAGATCACCAGTAGAGCGGCCTTGACGGAACCCATACTGGCGATCAGATAGAAGGTTGTGAAGTGATAGATGTTTAAGAATCTTCCTGTTGACTCTAATATTTACTCAAGCCTAGAGACATCAGTTATGTAAGTTTTGCAAGTCAAACAAAACATATGATCATGATGATTGTGAAACTTGAGAATGAAGAATTGCAATCTCATCTGCATTTTACTCTCCAGCATTAGCATTAAGGCATTACTGGGGAGCTGCTGGGAGGAAGAGAATGAAGGTCACTAGGATATTGAAAATTCCTAAAGGTGGAAATGGAGAGAAAAAGCTTGAAAACTTCTGGTCTAGAGGAAGCAGCAGAAAGACAAAGGTGGTTTTTTATAGAGGCGTTGAATAGCAGAGACCTGACAAGTGAGCACAGTTGTAGGCTATGTAAGGATGGTGGCAGCTGGGATGGTGGTGGCCACGCGCAGCTAAACACTCAGCTTGTTATGTTTGATGGAATGATTATGGAGGCTGCTAAAATGGTGTGCGTATGTGTGTGTGTGTGTCTGGGGAGTGGGGTGTAGTAAAAATTAATATCAAAATAAACTATAACAAACTTCCACTCATTAACGAAGCATATACTCGTAATGTTAAAAGTTGGAGAAGGTTAAATTCATTCACCTGAGTGTGTGGGAGGATGTGTGTGTAAGAGTGTGTGTGAAGAGACAGACAGATAGACAGACAGACAGACAGAAACAGATACTCGTATAGATTTAGAGATAGGAGACAGTCAGGCCAATATGGATTACAAGCACGAACCATTTCCCGGCGACGTCCTTTTACACCAAAGTGAAACTAGATCGCGCAGCTCATGGCAATTTGGCTCCTCATATGTCCAATATATGCCGTCCTCGCTGCCAGACAGATATGGAAAGGACCCGGAGTGTGGAAGGCGGCTACCATTAAGGGAAAGGGAAAATTTTGGGGAACCTGAGATGCGACATTGCCTAGCTCGTCCATCTTCCTATGACCCGTGTGTAGATACCCAACATGGATATATATAGGTATCCAACACGGCCATGTGTGTAGGGCCACCTATAATGGCCATGGATGTAAGCACGCAGTATGGTTATCTATGTAAGCGTCCAGTAAGGTTATGCACATCTATAACCATCCAAAAGAGGTCCATTGTTTTTGGCATCCAGTATGACTATGTCGTTGTGTCTGAAGGTGAAGAATGGCCACAGTAACAATTATTAGTATCATAATCCCAATGGTTGGTAAAGCTCTTGTATAGTCGGAAAAGGCAATAAATCTTTCTGAATGCTAAGAAATTGGCTCGAAATTGCAAGATAAATTGCAGAAGATAAAATTGCAGAGATAAAGAAATTATTTTAGTATTACCAATGAAATCAGAAGTCGTGTTTACAATCATAATTCATAACTGGTGAACCTTCAAAACGCAAACTACGCGAGATGAATAAAATCAAGTCACATTCGGTTCGTTAGTCATAACAGTGGCCAGGCGTGGGCGGCAATGCACCTCAAGCAGCATTGCAATGATGTTCAGCGATGCCCGCGTCACAAGTACAAAGTATATGCAGGACTACTATCAAAACCATCGTTCTTTCCACAACCGCTGAAGTGAAACTAGAATCTTACATTCACTGACGTAGAAGAAACCTAATATTTCTCGCATAACTGAAGAAAACGGAGCCCTCCCACCTTCCACTTTCCCGACCGAGATTTCACCCTCACAAGTGTCGCCAGGGGAAGAAAGGGGAGCCGAGACAAGAAAAGACACAAATGAGACGAACAAAGCAATGCGTTAGAAGAGAAAGGAAACAAGAAATATGCAAAATACAAGGAAGGGAGACACCAGTAAAGAACAGAGAATGAATGGCGGACTGACAAGAAAGGATTTCAATGAATGATGATCATCATCATCATTTCATGCCGCAAATTAACGACTGCGAACATCCCAGGGCTTATTTATTTTCAACGCTGATCACTCTATTATGTAAATGAAGAACTTGACACTAATTCATCGGATTAATTACTCGTTACTGATTAAGGCATTACCCATAACACCTCGCCTGAGTTGTCACGCTATCAGATAACACCTACGCTCTGTATGTACGGGTGGTGCTGGTGGCGATATTGAGAGAGAGAGAGAGAGAGAGAGAGAGAGAGAGAGAGAGAGAGAGAGAGACGAGAGAGAGAGAGAGAGAGAGAGAGAGAGAGAGAGAGATAAAAAGAAAAGACAGAGACATACTGACTGAGAGACAAAACTGAATGCCTAACTAACCGACTGACAGACAAACAAGAAACACACACACACACACACACACACACACACACACACACACACACACACACACACACACACACAAGTGAAGTGGACGCGTCCGGATTTGCGCTGATGAGAACTTGAACTTCGTGCAACCGCGGCAGACTTCACCTTCCCTCCCCCTTCCCTTCCCTCCAGCCCCCCTTCCCCCCCCCCCTCTCTCTCTCTCTCTCTCTCTCTCTCTCTCTCTCTCTCTCTCTCTCTCTCTCTCTCTCTCTCTCTCTCTCTCTCTCCTCTCTCTCTTTCCTGCTGGGAGTCCCTCTTTCCCTCTTTTACTTTTCTTACTTTTCCTCAACTTTTCCCTGCACCGTCCTTCACTTTTATATCTTTCTTTCGTGCGTTGCTAATTTTTTCCTGTTTTTGGGGGAAGAGAGAGAAAGAGTGTTAGAAGAGAAAAAGAAAGGCAAGGTGAAAGGAAATAGAAGAATAAACGTAAAAAAAAAAATCTTGGGGAAGGGAGGTGGAGTGAAGGGTTGGAAGAAGCGAAAAAGAGAAGAGCATACAAAGGAAGCAGCGAGAGGGTGAAAGAAACCTGGAAAGTGAGGAGAATCTGCGGAATTGAGGTCAAGTGGGCTTTTATTCGATGGACTTTGTGGCATTAAGAGTGGTAAAGATGTTAATAATGGTGATAATAGGTCCAATCTTAGCGTCCCGTTCAACACTATCAATCATCCATCTTACTGTACATAGGGCACCGAATCAATCTCGAAGGCAAATATAGAAACACTGGGCTTTCTCTCTTCTGTTCATGTGCTGTATTCTGACTGTGTATCAATTAAGTTTAACCTCTTATTACTAATCAGTCTTTCCTACAATCATCTGCATCTTTTAAAGGAGTTATTTTTCTTACTAGTCTCTTTAAATACATATTTCTTTAACTGTGTAACTTCGTAAAGATGAAATTAACCACATATTCTTTCTTCATATCGATACAAACGAGGTCATTACAGAGGTCTTAATGTTAGCAAAAGACACCGTTATCAGTTAAAAAGTTGAGGCACAAGGATTAGACTATATAACGCTAAAAACATCCTTTTAATTACCATTTTTGTGATCTTAAACTCATGAGGAGCGAGAAAATATAAAAAAGTTTAATTCAGGAATGGCGAGATGCATGTAATCCTCGCCCTAACCTACAGACCATTAGGAAAAGAGCGCCGCCTTTCCTTACTTGTTGCTGTGAATCTGGATCGAACTCACAACCTTTCAAACGACCTAGTGTGCTTGAGAATGCCGCACGTATGTTCATTTCTGCAGTGGACAAAGTTCAGCCAGTACAAGAGGAAAGAGGAGAGAGAGAGAGAGAGAGAGAGAGAGAGAGAGAGAGAGAGAGAGAGAGAGAGAGAGAGAGAGAGAGAGAGAGAGAGAGAGTGGGGGGGGCAAACATACAGAGTGAATGAATGAGTAAGTGGATGTCTGAATGAGTGAGTGAGTGGTACAATAAACCACATCTCCTCAATGATGTAACTAAGACACTCCACACACTTATATATAACGATCCTAAAATTACTACTTCATAAATTACAGAAAGTTATTTAAGATATTTAAAGTTTTCTATGCAAAGACCCATGAATCTGACCTTATTTTGATTCCCCCATCTCTCTCTCTCTCTCTCTCTCTCTCTCTCTCTCTCTCTCTCTCTCTCTCTCTCTCTCTCTCTCTCTCTCTCTCTCTCTCTCTCTCTCCTCTCTCTCTCTCTCTCTCTCACTCTGCGGCAAACTGGATATACGTTTCAATATTTCAAAAATTACTTCAAAGGGAACGGAGTCTCGAGAATCTATGTATTTTGTTATTAATTTCACTCCCATGAACGATTTTATTTCATCCCCTTTCCAGTTACCTGTGAGAGCTTCATAAATATGGTAACAGTTCATCTCCTCACTACTTTGTCACTAAGTTTAATATATGGTAAGTCCATTATAGTAGCTTCAGTATGGCTTGTTCTGGGTTTTTCGTCAAATACAAATGGAAAAATGAAAAAAAGAACGGTGATTATCAGTAAACTGTTCGAAACTTGCATCACTCAGTTGCTATACGAGTGAAATGTGCATTTTTATTATCATGGGTAGTGAAAACTCTTGTATGATGCACAGTACTGGAAACGCCCACCGGTATTCATCACCCATTTGTTATCTAGTTGTCAAGTATTAAAATTCGATCACTATTATCCTAAGTATCATTATTAACTGTTACTTCAGTGTCTACATCACTGACACCCAGCAGCCCATTCCACTGAGAGACGAGCACGATCTCTCCATACAGTCACCAGAGGCGGTCCTGTACTGCTGGCAACACTCATAGGGAGGAACATGGAACGTCTGGCTTTTGCGACACTAATGCTGTTATCGTGACGGCCTTTCCACTAATAATGTGTTTTAGAGTTGCTACATAAACAACAACGGTGGCTACATCATCAAAAACAATAACTGCAATAATTGTTCTATTACACTACGTAATTATGTTCACGAATTTATTTATCTATTTATTTTTATTCTAGATCTCGCGCGTTTATCATATTCAACGTAAGACACATATGCTCTCTCTCTCTCTCTCTCTCTCTCTCTCTCTCTCTCTCTCTCTCTCTCTCTCTCTCTCTCTCTCTCTCTCTCTCTCTCTCTCTCTCTCTCTCTCTCTCTCTCTCTCTCTCTCTCTTTCTCTCTCTCTCTCGAATAGATAAAGCAGTAAATTTCAACATACTCTCCCACAAGGTAATGAGATCATTGGTCTTGTTTCTACATAATATTTGTAACTTTTATTTATTTATTTATATATATTTTTTTTCTAAGATGATGGAGTAGGAATTAGATTTTTTTTATCCAGTATATTTTTGTAGCACGTCCATCTTCGTTCACACACGCAAGAAAAACCACACCATACCCAGCACAGCACAGGGGGTGACGGGAGCGGGCTGAGTATTACGTAACCAGAGGCACTCACAACCTCAGATTTCCGGAGAGACATGTGCAACCCTCATCCTCTACTGTCCTGCACCCGTTCCCCTCACAATCCCAGACAGCCATTCCAGTAGTCACACTTGTCTGCATAAACACAATGAACCCCAGACATGGACTGAGCTCACTGAGGCTCTTCGATCATTTGGGTGATAAAAAGCAAGACGATGCAGCAGTCCCTAATGCCCTGCCTGGCCCACCGTGAGGCAGGGGAGCGTGGGCTGCTGAGAGGTGAATGGCATCAGCAGGGCCTTGACGCGAGGGACGGGAGGGAAAAGTGATACATGCTGGCGTGTGGGGTAATAAGGGAAACGTGTGCCAGTTTTATGGGACAAGTCGCTGCGGTAACGCCTCGGAAAGGTCTCCACGATGACTGATGTTTGTGCTTTCTTCTTTTGATTTTTTTTGTTTTGTCCTTGACCTTCACAAGATGAGACAACCTCCACGCACACACATACTTTTTTTATTGCAAAATGTCAACATACGCATCAACAAGTCAGGTGTGCGCATTGATTACTAACCTGTCACACTCGCCTCCACTGTCCTCAGCTCTCTTCTTTAACATTAAATTCTCTATAAATAACCTATCAACTGTCAGGTCTTTTAAGGGACTGTCAGCAGATCAGACGGTTGATGATTAAACGAAAACGTAATAGGAGTGAGAGAGGCAAACTATTAAACTGTTAGACACGACTGTATCAAGTGTTTGGTATCATGAACATGCCTGACTGGTTCTTACAAATCTGACTTCAGCATACGAGCATTCGCCAGCCGTCCTTTCCCTACCCTTTCTACACCCTGCTCTCAACTCCAGAGCATCCCTAAATCACATCATTACTCCCTCCCTGCTTCCGTTTTCTCTAGCAAATTTACGTATACCAGCCAAAGACACAGGTGATGGGACTATAATATGGATGGAATGATACCTGAGGATTGAATGAATCAGCTTAAGTTACGGAGGAGGAAAATAATCTTAAGTTGCGAAGAGGCAGTCGCTCCTGTCCCGCTTGACTTGCCAGCGAGAACGACCAGAGGACGAAACACCACCAGGGGATATGGGATCTCTGCTTCGTCTAGATGTGTTTGTTCCTTCTTTCCGGAGTCTTTTCATGTTCTGTACACTTTTTTTTTCTAATTAATTTCTTCCTCGTGGTTGTTGTTGTTGTTGTTGTAGTTGTTATTGTTGTTGTTTCCTTGTCATTGTCCTCCTTTTCCTTCTCCTCCTCCTCACCCTTCCTCCTCCTTCAATTCCTACTCCTCTTCTTTCATATTCGTCTTCTTCGTCTTCTCCACCTCTTCCTTCTCCTGTTTCAAATCCTCGCTGGCCGTCCCTACCGCGTGGTGCCACTTAGTAAATTAAGTTTTCAGATCCTTAATCCATTTACTTTCTTGAAATATTTGCGTACCCTGCAACCAGAGGAGAAAAATATATTCGAGTCAAGAAAGTCAACGCGCTTCTGTTCGTCTCAAGAGGAAAATAAGTCATACAGTTTCCTGACGAGTGTTTCGATCCAATAAGAACGAGCAGCACGCAGGGCAAGAGAGAGAGAGAGAGAGAGAGAGAGAGAGAGAGAGAGAGAGAGAGAGAGAGAGACCGGGTTTAATTTCTTGCAGTGGTGGGAATGGCCTTTTGTTTTCGTTATTGATGTTGTTGCTCCTGAAATTTCTTCACAGACGCTCTGATATTAATGAATCTTCGCTTTGAAGCAGCGTATAGTAAACTTGAGCAAAGGAAATCCTTATAATTATAGTGTACAAGTACGATATTTTTCCCTTCTTAATCACTTGGACCCAGCCATAAACTCCTGTTCATCCAATCATGCTTGTGACAACGCATCTTGTAAGTCTGGCAAGCGCTGGTTAACCCTCTTGCCTTCCCTTCCAAAAGATGATAATATAGTTCCACTTACTCTTCTTTTGTAGCAGTATTAATATTGCAACGCTCAAAAATTCAGAGTCTCCCCTCGTGTATGCATTAAAAACAAGTTAATCTGCCATGAAACGCCATTCCTGCGTCTCTTAAAATATCCACTAATGCATCACCCTCTGCTGTTGCCTTGTTGTAGGACTTTAAAGGCGCAGACTGCATTATGTTGTTACTTATTTCCTTGTGGTTATTTACTGACACACTAGTTAGTCTTATTTTAGGAGAATATAATAATCTGTGATGTTATTTATAACTTTTCGCGATTATACTCATACATAAATATCTAAAATAATAACTGTCCCTCTGCATATATTATTTCTTTATTTCTTTATGTCTCTTCATCTCAAATTTAGTTTCAAGCTCATTATTACTCTTGTAGTCGATAGATATTCTTGGTTAAAATCTAACGGTGGTGGAGTTCCATGTTTTGTTCAGCCACTTTCTAATATATATATATATATATATATATATATATATATATATATATATATATATATATATATATATATATATATATATATATATATATATATATATATATATATATATATATATATATATATATATATATATATATATATATATATATATATATATATATATATATATATATATATATATATATATATATATAAATTAATAAACAAAACATGGAGACTTTGATTACAGCAGTGCAAAATTTGTGCACCAGCATGTTCTGATTAAATAAACGATAACTTGGGGCGTATCTTTCAGGGAAATCCAAGTTTGATCCTCGATAATACCTCATTTATTCCCCTGGACCCTCATCTGCCATTTCTTTGAAGGAACCACATCACCGAAACCCTAATAAAAAAAGAAACAGTAGCAAGAAATTACGTCATGTTTAACAGAGAAGCACAAACTGAATTTTCAATATCACCTTACTAATCCCATTACGGCCACACCTCCCACTGCTTTGAAGAGTGTAGCGTGTCGCCGAAACAATGTTACAAAAAATATTGTGGAGCGCGTCCTTACCATAATCAGCTTTTTCCCTCTCAAAGGATCGCTCACGTTAGGGGAAATTTCAATAATGCTTGCCTCGACGTTGTTTTCCTGCCCAGAGTTGCTAGGCGGGGATCAAAGCGGCCAGGCTCCTCCGGCCGCGTGCCGCTATCACAGGAGAGGGCGGCGTGACGAAGGGCTTGCCGAGAGTGAAGGCTGGGTAGGATGGCAGTCTGAAGAGAGAAAGGGGAGTAATCACCAAAGACTACATCGATAATTGTAACACATCATCATCGAATGTGGTAAGGACAGAATATGAAAGTGATCATTCTTGGGACGATTTTGTTTTTTCAATACTCCGATATCAGAAGTATAAAGTTGCCACAAAGGAAGTCACAGTCTACGTGGTAACTTTTATATCTTTGAATGGAACAGTAGTTATTATAGTTAGCTAATGAGCTGTTTGATGCTCAGAGCAATCCAAAGACAAGGAACGAAAGGGGAAGCAGTGGCTAAATACGGATTTCTCTATTGATTTGGTTATGTTGTTGTTGTTGTTGTTTGAATCGAATATGACACCACTACTTTGGGGAACTGTCCATGAATACTGAAACATTTAGAAAAAAATAATAAAAATAAAAATAAATAAAAAAACATCAAGCGAAATACGGGTATATTTCGACAAGCAACATTTCGCACTGGGTATTTCAAATTAGTCATTTGTTTTATTCAGCGATCGGATTTTCTTTGTTCCATTTTTTTTTTCTTTTTTTCATGGAAGCCACGCAGTATTTGCGGGAAATATCTAACTGTATAACAAGTGAAAGCGGAGATGACTGCAGTGCTTCACAAAGGGGATGTTTAATAAAGCCAGTGATAGAGATAAATTGTGAAAGCTACTGGAGCATGGATCAATGAGAAAGGTTTTTCATGAACTGTACAGAATTTTCTTGTATATCATATATATATATATATATATATATATATATATATATATATATATATATATATATATATATATATATATATATATATATATATATATATATATATATATATATATATATATATATATATATATTACTGAATCCTCTGTTTATCTAACGATCTGTCTGTCTGTCTGTTTGTCTGAATGTCTATCTGCTTAATTTTCTTATTGCTAATCTTTATTTTCTTATGTTCCCTTAGTTTCTTATTACGGAGCTTGAAAAGATTAGACAAATTTGTGAATGGGAAGGATAAGTGGAGATAAGCAGCTCGTTTCATACAAGGACTGCTACGAGTATGTCTGATGGCTTCTTGCAACTTCCTTTATTTTCTTACTTTCTTCCTAAATTCTTGTTCTAAATAGACAAAATCTGCTGATAAAAATAATAACAACCATCCCGTAACAGTCGATCAGTCTTGATAATATACAAATAGAACAAGATCTTAACAATTCTGCATTTCTCAAAAGTTATCATCAAAATACTGTATACCACACACACACACACACACACACACACACACACACACACACACACACACAGTAACTGCCACATTTATCTTCTCCTACAGTCAGTATTGCTGTAGCGTGTGCGTTTATATAGAAACTAAGGGGACAGCACACGTTGTCTAACATTATACAACACCCTGCCTCCTTCTGCCGGAGGGAGTGTATAATGGGAGGTGAGCTGCACCGTCCAGTATCCACAATTGGATAATGCAACTTCCGCTCGATTCGATCTGAGTTACATAAAAATTCGCTCCCTATATTGTACACGTTAGTGCAGATTAGTCACCTCTCCTGCCCTTCACTCTACTTTAGGGCTTGCACTAAGAACATAAAAAAATGAGGGGAGCTACAAGAAGCCATCAAGGCCTACACGTGGCAGTCCCTGTACGAAATAAACTTGTATATTTCCACCCAATCCCCATCCATAAATTTGTTTAATCTTTCAAAGCTCCTTAATGACTCGGGACTAACAATCTGATTAATGAATCCTTTCCATTCATCTGCCACTCTATTTGAGAACACCTGAATGTTATTTTGCAACCTCCTTCGGTATCATAAATTTCCTGGGAGATGCTTCTAATCTCTTTGCTGGTGAACTATAACAGCGGTGCTACATTTGGCAAGGTTGCAATTGCAGAGAAGTGGGAACAAATACAATTTCTGCCGTAATCTATTTGTGGTCAGTCTTTTTTTCCGAAAATGCACTTTTCAGCTGCCAGTTCATTTTTCTGCGTCACGGAGTAAGTCAGTTAGTCAATAAATCAGTCAGTCAGTGTGTGTGTGTGTGTGTGTGTGTGTGTGTGTGTGTGTGTGTGTGTGTGTGTGTGTGTGTGTGTGTGTGTGTGTGTGTGAGTGTGTGTCTGTCTGTCTGTCTGTCTATCTGTCTGCCTGTCTGTTTCAATAGCACGCGGTCCTCTTCCCGCCACAAAACGAACAGATTAGAGCGACAACATTTTTCATCACGTTTTTCAGCACTTTCTGAGGAGAGGAAAAGTATGCCTTTATTTTCTCCACCTTGTTCCTATTAGTGTCTACAGAAACTAAAAGACAGGTCAGCAGAACATAGTAACACACGGGAGCGGTGAATTTTGACGGCATGGTTTCTGTCCTGTGTGTAGTCAGCAAAACTATAATTAGTATAACTTTCGAGGTCGGTTTGGAAGTAATTTCCTAATCCACTGCAAAAATTAATCATATTTCTACAAGGCTTCTCTTAAATTCATAACATTATTAAACCTTCTAAGGCAATATTCTGCAGAAGAGGAAAATATAGTACAATAATGCCACATATTTTTCGACTTGCCAAAGACCCGCCACAGGGATTAATGCCTGCCACAGCGCAGGAACCAGCAGTCACCCCTCGTGGGCGGCAACACAGAAACGCCCGGTGGAGCTGAAAATGTAAAGACTCGTTACGTTCATGTTGTGCTTCCGGCATGGCAAATATGAGGACAGTGCTCCTCACCCCGCTGACGAAAAGTCCCGCCCTCCTTTCTAAAAATTAACGAAGGGGAAGGGAAAAAACTCCCCTGTTGTTGCATATGTGTTGAAGCACAAAGGGAGTTGCACATTTCGGAAAATATATACAGAATAATGGCTTTTTCTTCTTGAGCTGACGATAAACAGGTCAAACATGTGGGAGATGGAATACACAATTTATTACTTTAACACTCTTGCATTCAGCATCGTTTGGGCCACTTTCATCCGCAACATATAAAAGACAGACGGACCTTCGATTTTTGACAAGATATTTATAAGCCGATCTGTCTGCAGTGACAGGTAGTTTACTGGTGAGAGCACACAAGCGTGAACAGCATATAACAGATAAAAATATTTATGATAAAGAGATTAATGTCTAAAATAATCTACAAAATATCCGGTGGGAATATCAGTAAGAAAAAGAAAGTAATGTTTGTTGAATGTTACATAAGAACAATCATGAAAAATTACGTTTTCAATAATTAATTCTTTGACATTAAAACTTTGATGTGACATGACTGATGCAAGTGATCCTCTGAACGTCATAAAACTACCTTCTTTCAAATAAAAATAGCAAGACAGGTGTTCTAATAATATATTTTGTCGTCATAAAAAAAAAGTAAATACAACAATTTGGCAAAGGCGTTAGATCATCTGCTGTTGTCACATTACTGCTGAAACCTAATACGAGTGAATCCAGATTCAGTATGTCAAAGGTAATCAGCCGTGACAAAAAGGTAATTAGCTCGATTACAGGCATAAACTCGCCTCAATAACCTTAATGTTTTTAGCAATGAGTTGTTCAATGGTGCGTGAAAGAGAAAAACTGCATGATCGAAGACTGCTATAAAATTGGTTTCAAAGCTTATTTATTTATTTTTATAAGGTGTGAGGAACATATTTCAGTCTCTGTTTTAGTAGCGTGACGTACAAGTGCAGAAGAAACAAGTGATCAGACATCCTCGGGACACTGAATGTTTCAAGGATCGCCCCAAAAAATCTTGGGAGTATTTCAGAGCGACCCTCTTATCTCTCACCTTCATGTCGCCCTTGTCACAAACGGAAGGTCAAGGGCGCTGTTTCGGACACGTGATATACTTAAATGGGGCTTCCTTCCTTTAGACTGTTATCATCGAGTGAGTGACAAATAAACTAGACGATCTTTTACTACTACTACTACTACTACTACTACTACAATTGCTACACTACTCCTACTACTTCTACTACTACTATTACTACCACTACTACTACTACTACTCTATCTCTTTGCGTGTGTGTGTGTGTGTGTGTGTGCGTCTCGTCCTCGTTTCCTTCCCTAAACTCGTACTACAAAACTTCACACAAGACAGCCTCAACTTATCTCCTCCACTTCCTCATTCCCTCCTGCCTTCCCCCCCTCCCTTCTCTCCAGTTTTCTCCTCTTTACCACCTTACTTGCCTTCTAATTTTCCATGCAAACACGAAAAAATCTGTGCACGGCGAGCGAAGAAGGGGGAATGGGGAGGGAGAAGGATGAGGTTATTGGGAGGAAGGGAGGGGGAAGAGATAACGGAGAGAAGGGAAGAGAGATTCCATTATTGCAAGTTTACTGAGATCTTAACTTTTACTTCATGGTATTTCCGGAAGGACGTGTATGTTAGGATCTTCTAAAAAGTACAAACATTATTGGTACCCAAGGCAAAAATGAAATCATTTCCAATTTCTTCAAATGCGTTGGTGAAATCTTTCTTTCCATCTATCTTTCCTCTTTGCAAGAACGCTGCCTTAGATGTATCGTGACAGCATGGTATGTATATCACCTTTCGATTTTCCTGAATCATCTCACCATATACATATACGACAACAGTGTGTTGGGCACGTAGGCAACACCTACACCAGCGCGTGTGTGCAATACACCAACACCCACACAACGAGTAAGTTTTTCCTTCAAGCCACTCATAAAAAGATGAGAAAACTCTCACACGTCAGGCCGTGAAAAGATTTTCTTCACTCTTCAGTGAAACTTACCCGCTTCCTTTCCCTTCCTTTCCTTCTTTTCTCTCATACTTGCTTTCTTGTCCTCCTGAACAAGAAAAATTTCCTCCCTTTACAAATTTCCTAAGTCCCTCCCCGATCCCTCCCATGCTGGCGTCTCTCATCACTGCAGAATGATAAACAGTCGATCATTTGTCGTCAACGAAACCATTTGCAACTGTCTGACCCTAACTGGAAGCCGTGAGTTGTAAGGTGGAGGTGGTGGTGGTGGTAGTGGTGATGAAGGAGGAGGAGGAAAAGAAAAAAAGAAAGAAAAAATAGACAAGGGACTAGCAGGTAAGAAAAGCCCCTCTGGCCCGTAATGAGGTTATCTGTTTTAGCATTCCACGGTGTCTTTTAGTACCAGCAAAAAAGCAAACTCCCTCCCACCAGGCATTCCACCCTGACACACTGATGGCTGGAGGAAAAATCAGTTAGGAAGACACGTCCCGAAATCTTTACAGGACGTGAAGAGAGTTCTGATGCGTTCTGGATGAAAAAATTACGTCCAGTACTTCTTATTAGGCTCCCTTCATACCAGCATTCATTTATTAAGAATATTTCATACAGGGACTGTCACGTGTAAGCTTGGTGGCTTCTTGCAGCTTCCCTTATTTCTTATGTTCTTATGTATATTTATCTTTTAGCTTGGAAAGACCGTACAGAATAGAAATCAGTCAAGTTTGATGCGGCTGTTCAGGTCCCCATGTTGTCAGATTTTCGTCCGGAAGAGATTCATCCTCCTCATACATTTCCCTCTGTCACCAAGCACCATAGAAAACTGGAAGAGTCCACAGGTCACTTGAGACACGAATTTTTTATTTTTTTTTCCGCGCGGTGTGGCAGCAGTCTGGCAGTTTGACATGGTGCAGTTATAATTTTTCCAATCTTTTATCCATTTTCTCACATTTTATGACAGAAGGCATTTATAAATAAATAAATAAATAAATAAATAAATAATATATATATATATATATATATATATATATATATATATATATATATATATATATATATATATATATATATATATATATATATATATATATATATATATATATATATATATATATATATATATATATATATATATATATATATATATATATATATATATATATATATATACCTGACAATCAAAGTAACAGCTCCAGTAAGAGGAACATGATTTCATAACTGTATTGTCACTTTGGCATTAACTTTTTCATTTCGCTCACAATTTTTCGAATGTAATATTCGACATACGAAAATAACTGAAAATCTTCTTGAGTGGCTGCAGGTCTGAAAAGCTGCTTCAACAAGCCTGACGCATTGGGTGGACTCAACATTCACACCGTCTTTTCCTAACACCCTATTTATTTTGAACACAAAAATCTCTTTACGTGACGTCTTTCCACGTCAAGGACACGCAGGAGAACTGAGGGGCGGTATGAGCAAGAAGCGAGTCATGAGGCCTGTGCCACGATCACCATTCCATAAAAGAAAAGGGAGAGCGAAAGAGAAAGCAAGGAAGGCTATACAGGAACATATATATGGTAAACAAACCCAAATGGCAGGAAACAAGAGGTCGGCACCCTAATGACGAAGCTGCTTGGAAGGACCGCTTTGTTCCACAGATATTCATTGCTGCTTTGAGGGTAGGACGGAGAGGCGAGCAGGAGGAACAGGAGGAGAAGGGGGCTGAGGAGGAGGAGGAGGAGGAGGAGGAGGAGGAGGAGGAGGAGGAGAGAATTACGGAGGATTACAATGGATAGCCAAACAGCAACAGACCTTTAGGTCCTTGCAAGGCTGTTTGGGAGGAGGAGGAGGAGGATTACATTGGATGACCAAACACCAACATACTCGTACAAAAGCTTCAGTTCATTTTAGGCCCGCTTGGGAACTAATTATGATTAACTACTCTGTACTTGATAAAGAGATAAGATAGCACAGGTGAGGAGGAGGAGGAGGAGGAGGAGGAGGAGGAGGACTAGAACGCGATGGTCTGATGACGAAAACGACGACGACAAGACCAAGAAGACCAAACAAGCAAGACAAGGCACGAAATGAAGAGCAAGTGCCAGAATGCACCAAGGCGGGGAGAGAGAGATCTAAACGCCTCGGCGCCGGTTCATGCTGGCTGCCCGCCTGACGGATCGCTACCAGAGACCCACGGAGCAACCCGACACGGAACATTGATCAAGGTTACAGGGGAGTGCTGAAGGGACCCCTTGTGTGTAAATTACCAAGCCTTCATAGCCTCCAAGACCCGGGGTGACAAACAGCAACCCTCTGGCATATGCACATCACATCCATCTATGTTTGGTGCTTCTGAATTGCCTGTATCGGGGAGAGAGAGAGAGAGAGAGAGAGAGAGAGAGAGAGAGAGAGAGAGAGAGAGAGAGAGAGAGGAGAGAGAACTTTCATCTATAGTTTTTTAAATATTCACGTAGTTTCTGAATTAACCACCTTTCACGTCATTCTTTCAGCAATCAATGCAAAACACAGCAAGACTGCCACGCGAAATACTTTGTTACGTACGTACCAAGACTGCAGCAAAATGTATTCCCCATAAAATAAGAAAGAGCAGAATGCATTTTTACACATATTTTTCCGTAGGTTATTTAATTAGTTTCCCATTTTCTCTGGATGCTAAGCCGCTTATGCAGAAAAGTAAAGTTGCATGTGTCTATTTATTTATCTAGCTATAAATTAGTGTCTGTGCATTTATGAACGTATGCATCTATCTATCTATCTATCTATCTATCTATCTATCTATCCATCTATCAACTTATCTAAGCCAATTTATAAGCCAAATCTTGGTAAATTAGTCAAGTAAATCAGTCACTCAGTAGTCAGTCAGCCAATCAAAATAAGCTGAACTGCCTTTGAGTAAGCGTTAGTTATTTTATCAGTATCAGTCAGCCAGCTAGCCAGACAGTCAACCAGTTAGACGGCAAGTGAATCAGTTAATCAGTTAATTAGTCTACCTTATACATTGTTGGACGGGCAGACAATTATTTGACCCATTGCACTTTGAAGTGTCTTGGCACCTGATCTTGTGGTCTGGTCTGGCATCATTAGTCCCCCTGAGATGCTGCTGGGAATCTGCTGGCCTGGCTCTTCTGTCCTTTGGTATGATTGGCTTCTCTCGAGTGTACCCTGGACGTGTGTGTGTGTGTGTGTGTGTGTGTGTGTGTGTGTGTGTGTGTGTGTGTGTGTGTGTGTGTGTGTGTGTGTGTGTGTGTGTGTGTGTGTGTGTGTGTGTGTGTGTGTGTGTGTGTGTGTGTCAGGGGTCGTTTGAGTCGATCAGGAACAAGAATTGAGCAAGGGACGGTGCGTGTTTGTCTGTGTGTGTGTTTGTCTGTGTGTTTGCCTGTGGGTGTGTGAGTAATTTCCTTCTGTTTCCTTACTACGCAACTACATAACGTCCTGAAGTTTTTATTTTAGTCGGTGTAGTTTAGCTTATCACAAACACCTCCTGAGGGATAAAATGATCTGCTGGTGGTCATTCTTTCTTTGTTTTCCTGCGGAGGTATTAAAAGTTGTACATAAAAGAGGGAGAAAGAGAGAGATAAAAGAGAGAAAGGAATAGAGCAAAGAGGGAGAGCAAAGAGGGAGAGCAAGCAGGTAACAATAAACGTAAGGAAAAAGAGAGAGAGAGAGAGAGAGAGAGAGAGAGAGAGAGAGAGAGAGAGAGAGAGAGAGAGAGAGAGAGAGAAGGAAAGAAATAAACCAATAGGGGAAAGAAAGGGAAATTGAGGAAGTGTAAAATATGAGCGAAAAGAAAAAAATAGTAGAAAGAAGAAAGCTGTGAAAGTGAACGTAATAAGAATTCAGAAGATAAAAAGAATGGAAAAAAAAGAAGGAAGGAGAGAAAAACAAATAGAAATTTCAAACGGATGGGAGAAGAAGGTCATAGGTAATTCTCTCTCTCTCTCTCTCTCTCTCTCTCTCTCTCTCTCTCTCTCTCTCTCTCTCTCTCTCTCTCAGTTTCTCCCCTCATGAAAGAGACAAAAAAGAGAATCAAAGGTACAATTTATTATGGAATTCTAACGTGGCCACTGAGAAGCGAGGCCTTCAATCCAAACAGTTGCAAGTGGTGTGAGGAACGACCAAGGCACTCCTGTAAACAAGCACACTCATGATGAACGTGAAGATGAAATGAAGGTGATGGGGAGGACGGTGGTGGTGGTGGTGGTGGTGGTGAAAAGAAAATGGGAGAAAATGATTAAAATCCAAGTCACTCAGCAGACATATAAGCATTCACCTGCTTGCTGTACAGGTAAAAGAAGCAGGTGGCGGCAGGTGTGTTTCGCCCTGCCGCACAGGTGAAGGGTGATGGAAAACAACTCCATGAAAATAAATGACCGGTATGCAATGAATACATGAATATCTAATGAATAAAACAAAAACGTAAAATTCACTTTAAACTAAAACAAAAGGTAGACGTAGTGAAGTAAGTTTATTATGCTGAAAGTATTGTGCCGCGTACCTTGATTTAAAGCGACCCTCTCCGCCTCGGTCTTGGGGCGCCCCTCGGGAAAGCTCAGGCTACCTTGTTTTCCAAGAGGGGAAGAGTGTTTTTATCCCGTTAACGAGCCGCTCCGCCTCTGCCTCTCCTCGGACAGCCCGGGCTCCGGGTCCCGTCGAGACAGATTAGGAAAAGGAATTTTGTCCCTTTGCTTATCCAGCAAACGGACGCTACTTTACCAACATTATTCTGGTTCTGGTGGTGTCACGTAGAATTCAGTTTAGTTAATCAACCAAGATAAGCGACTTGTACATCAGATGGCAGAAAAAAATTATTATGGATGATAAATTTAGTTCACAACATATGGACTTTTACTATAAGAGAAGAAAACTGAAGATTAACTCATTCTTGAGCGAGGCGCGGCATGAGTACCCGCCTGTTCGGTGAGGCGTGGAGGAGCTGTGTTGGAATGGTGGGAGGGAGTCTGGAGACATAGGTGCGTTCATTTTGGGAAACGTGAAATGTGATTATCCCCATCAGTGCCCACTTGACGGCCAGAGGCAGCTACTGAAGAAGAATAATTCCCTGATCTTCAGCACAAAACTAATTAGCTAGGAACACGGTAATGAGGCCTGGATGAGTGGGGGAGACTGAATGAGGACGCGAGGGTGAGGGAAGCCGGCGACCTAACGGCTCCCCTGTGTGTACTTTTTGTTATCTAATTAAACAGTTTTTATATTTACACAAGAGATGACATGGCTTGACGACGGGGACAAAAGCCAACTTCGCACATACACACACGCGCGTACATGTACTTACACATCAATATAGTTGATGTTATACATTCTTGAAGTTTCCTAGAAGCAGAGTTCGCAATGCCCAATCAAGACTCTCACTGTTATTTCTGGCTTTCTGAGAGACAGGCAGGTGGAATCATTCATCTCATATCACGCCACCAAATGACGACTCACGGATCCATCAAGGTGTGTTTGCACGATCCATTGTTTACTGGTTCACTCCTTCCTGGCGGACAGTTGAGCGTTGCTAACAACATAAGCGAGGCCATCTTTAGAGAGCAAGGAACAATGGGAATTCCTGTCCTTGTAGCTTCACAGATTAGACTGAACAAACTTTGTACCAGTGACATTCAAGCTTTGTCATAATCTTCTCCCTCTTCCATAGCCCATAGTGAGCACAACCTGTAAAGCTTCAGGCGTTCCTGCTGCCCTCGTCGCCGTCAGTAGAGCCAATCACACCATCGGTACTTACTGGCAACGTGTAATTCAAAATCGAACAGACTGCACAAATATATTAGTCTTGGACATAAGATACAATCGCTGTCAGAAGACTAGTAACTGCACTCAAGGCCACTGTGTTCTATGTTTCCCCTCGATACCAAGCTCTCGCATCTGATTGTCTCCATAATTGCTGGAAACTTAGCAGATCAGGGGACTTGAGACTGAGGGAAAGCTCTTAACACAGGAAATGAACGTGGTATCTTCCGACTTTTGACTTTGACTGCAGAACCTCATGAATTTGAAACATCATGGACTTGAAAATCAGAGATGGACTAAACATGCACTGAATTATATACATAAGCTTTCAGTCTCACATGCTCTCGCTTCCCGCTCTTACAGTTTCCCGTAAAAGCTCTTCCTTTATACTCTCTTAGTCATCCACTCGGATTCTTCCTTACCCTGATGTACATCCATTTGTGTCATAAAATACAAGAACATATACGATAACCCTCATGGTCTTTAGTTGCAGGTCTCTAAAATACGGAAATACATAGAACCAGCGTATTACTTCACTTGGAAAATTAGACACTACGTCAGGTGGCTCCAATTCCCCGGTTTTTTTTTTTTTTTTTTTTTTTAATCATTACGTTTAAGCTGCGGTAATCGGCCTGTTTGTGTATGTGTGAGGAACATAATGGAGGGAAGCTCGCCTCGCCTTCCCTCCCCTCGCTGTCCATTCATTTCCTCTGATTGCAGAATGCTTTTTCGTCAAGTGTTTTCGTCCAGCCATTCAACTCTTTCTGCTATTACGAGATTATCCCACTAACTTTTTGCCTGCCTCTCTCTCTCTCTCTCTCTCTCTCTCTCTCTCTCTCTCTAAGACCTGCTGCTGTTCCTCCTCCTCCTCCTCCTCCTCCTCCTCCTCCTCCTCCTCCCCCTTATTTATTGCTTGTAGGGGCTTTAATGGATACAGGGCTGGACTTGTGTTGAAGAGACAGGAGCCGCCATGATGTTCTGAAACAAGTACAGGAAGAACATGACATGGATGAGAGAGAGAGAGAGAGAGAGAGAGAGAGAGAGAGAGAGAGAGAGAGAGAGAGAGAGAGAGAGAGAGAGAGAGAGAGAGAGAGAGAGAAACACGTCTTTACGATCTTATAGACAAATGCTGCGTGATGAACGGTACACAAGATAAAAAAGCTCAAAGACTCCTGCTGGATTTCTATAGGGAAGCGACAATTTAGCGGATCTTTAAAACGTTTTATAGACTCCTTCCTATCCCCTGTCTCCTCCCCCCTCCTACCTCCGGGTCTCCGTTCATTCGTCCTCCTCTTCTCTACGCTAATAAGTTCTATTCGCTGGAAGATGAAGATACGTAATAAATGATAAATTGTAATAAATAAAGGGCTTACCTTCGTGACTCCGTTCATTCGTCCTTCTCTTCTCTTCTTCTTCTATGCGCTGGAAGAAGATACGCAAATAAAGGGCATATTATCACAGGTAGGTGAAGCAGCACTTAATTATATTTTTTTGTTACAACTGAATCGTATCGTTGCTTATCCAAAACAAACTAGCAGAGGAAGGAGTGTGTTGAAACGAGTTATCAGTATGGAGTTTGTTTTCATGCAGACTAGAGGTGGTTATGAATTCAACAGGCAAAGAATAATGAGAATTTGAATTATAACACCATCTTATTTTTTAGGCGTGTTCACAGTAAACATGACGTATCTTCAGTGATCACGTCGTTTATTTCATGTTGGAGGTCAAGATTCCTCAAGAGCGTTCCCTGTGTCTAGTAACTTAGTTCCTTTTCATGGTTTGCTATAGGCTTAGTGCAGTTTAACATCAGTCTTCCTTTTATTTTTATTTATTTATTTATTTATTTATTTTTTAAGCTGTTAAGCTTCGTCAAAATAATTCCTCGCACCAAATGTTTTTTAATCCTGAAATTTTCCATCTATTTTTTTTCTTTTAATCTTCCTGTCGTAAAAACACTTCCAGAACTTTTCCTCATAACAAATATCGCGTGTTTATCTCACTTTCGTTTTCCAGCTGTTCCCCTTGTGGTGGCAAAGAGAGCGCTGACTTGATTTATTTTCCTCTTCCTCCTCCTCCTTTTCCTCCTCTGGGCCGCGTTTCCTCATTCTTTCCCTCCTTGACGCAATTTTCCTTCATCTTTCCACAAACCCCTTCTGTTGTTCCTCCTTTCCTTCTTCCTTTTCTTCCTCTCGTTTCCTTTCTCTTCCTGGAAAGCTTTCATCTCTTCTTTCATCTTTCACCTTTCTACGTTGTTTTTCACCCTTTCCCACTCCTCTGTGTTGTTCCCCCTTCCCTTCCTTCTTCATTTCCTATATGCCGTCTCTTCTATCCTTCCTATTCCTGGAACGCTTTCACCCTTCTTTGTTTCCCTCATCTTTCACCTTTTCTATGCTATTTTTTCATTCCTTTCACTCCTTCCCTTTCAGCTACTCCTCCTTTAATCCCTCAAATGCCAAGACACCATGGTCGATAATGGTCAGGAGCATTAATTACAAACTCGTCGAAAAAATCCCTCTTCATGATGGCTGCTAAAGAAGACATCATCATGCGGCAAGGGGCTGAAGCGTGGGATGACGGTGGAAGGGAGGGAAGGGACTAAAATGAAGGACGGTGGTGGTGGTGGTGGTTGGTGGTGGTGGTGGTGGTGGTGGTGTGGGAGGAACTAAGGTGCTGGTGGAAGGTAAAGTATCAATGAAGTGAGGGACATGAGGGGGGCAAGAAAGGGTTAAGAAGAAGAATGTGGTATTTCAGTAGTGAAGAGTGGAAACTGTAAAGTGTTCCTCCTCCTCCTTCTCAACCACTTCTCCTCCTCCTCCTCCTCCTCCTCCTCCTTCTCCCCCGCTCCCTTCTCATCGTTCTTCGCTTCCTCGTCATCATCATTCTCCTCCTCCTTTCTGTTTCCTCTTACAAAAATTCTTGACAAGCTGGAGATTCCCTTCCAAACTTTCTACGTTGTATCTATTTTGACAAAAAAGGAGCAACACTGCAGCTAAGTCAGCGGTGTTTGGACGTGGCCTGAGCAGCGCCTCTTAACCTCTCGACGCTAAGGATGCTGGGTAACTATACGTACTCTGTATGAGATATGAGCGGCGCTAGGCTGAGTCAAGGCATCCTCCATCACTATTTAGATGCGACCCACCGTGAACCATGAGATACATGCCCACTACGTCACTGAGTTTCTGCGCAGGAAGGTGGAGGAGTCATTGATGAACCAGTGCGGAGATTCTACTTGTCCTTGACTTTACTCTGGCTGTATTTACACAAAGGAAGAACAAGGAGCATCAGACTTGTTGGCTTTTGCGCAGTTGTTTGTAATATCACGTTAGAGAAAGAAAAGTTAGGATCTTGTAGCTAAAAGGATTATTGCTATCTCAGTGTGGATTTGATAATGTTTGTTTGAAAAATATCGCAATAATATCTTACTGTGATTGTCAATATTAATGGCCTTATGAATCACATTTGTTTGAGAATTGTGGTAATCTACTTATAAAATCAATAATTGACATCTCTGTATGCAGTGAACGGAATGGTTGTATAAAGATATTTAAATCATATTTGTATTATGTTACTCAGCATTATGAGAATTATCAATCATATTTATTAAATCCGTTTAAAAAGCGTTCCTAATCCAATTTACATGCAATGGGGTCATAACAGTACGTAAATACCACAGTACTTTGAAGTAATTGCCCGACAGGTATTACGACCCGATTTGCACGTGCATGTGTTGTGTATTTTATGATGTTGCGTTATTATACAGTTCACAGGGATTAGCACTGTAGGTGTACTAACAGACCATCCTGTGCCGCGGTTTTTATAGAAATTTGAGGACTACATGGCACACTGTGGGATGGCTTCTTGAATGTGTCTCGTTTTATTTCAATGTAAGCTTTACATCTCCCTGAAACGGTCAGTTCTGCTAAAACTTTTGTTGGTTTAGTGTTTCACGACCATTTACAGAAATCCTGCAGTGTGCGAATAAAAGCCACGTGCGTATGTGATTGCTTGCGTATGTGTTGCTTGCACCGGACTGTGCTGCAACAGAGACGTGGGGCGCTGGATGGACGCCTGTGTGTGCATCGACAAACATCAAGAGTCGCGGCAGCATCAACAATTTACCAACAAAACCGTGGGAGGCTTTGTAAAGGCAAGTCATGCACTGACCACTGATTTGACGGAGACTGAACTGTGCAGGGCTGGACTCGAGCAACACCTATACCAATTAACAAAAATAAGAAAAAAAGTATACATTATACGTACTTACTCTGTTGACTTGCCCGTTCTATCATAAGCGGACCGCATCACAACACTTATATTCCATCAATTACAAGTACATTAGAGAAGAAAACCCAAAGGTAACTCACAGCGATAAGTTCCCAATCCCGTTTAACGGCACAAGCACTTCCAAGACACACACTTCGTTTGCTCATTTCGCTTATTTTCCATTAAGTCGCAATTCGCAGAACGACTAAGACTCTCATACTTAAACGAACGAGTGCGAAAATACATGTTTTTGGCGCCATGAGCTTTCTTTCTTCTATTATTACTGCTCATTACCACATTTTCCCGCTCATTTTGCCGCCCGGAACACTTCAAAACGCAATGTTGTCTCTAAAGCCCTAGACACCGTTCGTTAAAAAGCGCAACTCGACATGTACAGAAGTATTTTTACCGATATAAGGAGCGGCTGTTGCTATCACCCTCTCTTGCCTTCCACTAGCACTTGTTTGAACAGTTTCCTTTTTATTTAATCGATAGACGAACTTTAAAGACGCAATGTTGGTTCGAGAGGCTTGGCTTGTGTTTCTCTTCGGTAAGTCACCGCACGCCGACCATCACTGAGCCGCAGATCTCACCTACATGTCTCTCCATTTTTCGATAGGATTTTGTTTGAATGTCGAATATGTATAGCTGCGTGTGTGTGTCTGAAATATGAATCTGTGTACATTTGTATTATGACATGTTTCTGTTTGTCTGTCTGTATATTTGTTGCTGGGTTATCTGTCTGTATCTCTTCGCTTGTCCGTTTGCCTGTCTGAATAGCTTGCACTTCAGCCACGGTCCTTTTGTCCCGCCCTCTCTAGCCCCGCCCCTTTTGTCCCGCGTTCTATATTCCCGTCCATTTTGTCCCGCGTTCTCTAGCCCCGCCTCTTTTGTCCCGCACCCTCTAGCCCCGCCTCTTTTGTCATGTGCTGTCTACTCCTGCCCCTTTTGCCCCGCGTTCTCTGGCTCCGCCCTTTTTGTCCTGCGCTCTTTGTCCCCACTTCTTTTGTTCCTGGTTGTCTACCCCCGCCCCTTTTGTCCTACCCTGTCTAGCTCCGTCCCTTTTGTCCCGCGTTCTCTGGCCCCGTCCCTTTTTGTTCCTGATTGTCTAGCCCCGCCCCCTTTGTTCCTCGCTCTTTGGCCCCGCCTCCTTTGTTCTTGGTAGTCTAGCGCCGCATTATTTTGCTAATCAACAAAAAAAATCGCTATAATCAAAAGAAAGCTGAACAGTAAATAAGTAAATATGACAACAAAAAGTTGACCTTAAGTGTATCAAGAGTTTGCACGCACGCACACACACACACACATTCACACACACACACACACACAAACACACACACACAACACACACACATACACACACACACACACACACACACACACACACACACACACACACACACACACACACTGGACAATACCACTTCCATCTCCACTTATCATAAATCCCCAAGCTGCCTTTTATACATTGATAAGAAAGCTCTGAGCGTTAATAATGGCTCTTTTGAGTAAACCACACTAGAATGCTTTGAATTCCTGTGGTGATGACATGCTGGTAGTGGTGGTGGTGGTGATGGTAGTGGGGAAGGCGGTGGCGGTAGTGGTGGTTGTGGTGGTGGTGGTGGTGGTGATAATGCCACGCATTTTGTAGTGCGAGAAATTGAATCCAGATTGAGTGATGGTCATGTGTGAAAAGAGAAGGCTCAATGCTGGAGAGAAAATTATGCTATGTAAAATAAGGAGGCTGGATATGAAGGAGAGATGGAAGGTAAGTCAGGTGGGATGAGAGGAGGAGGAGGAGGAGGAGGAGGAGGAGGAGGAGAAGGAGGAGGAGGAGGAGAACAAGATGGTAAGACTGAGAGGAAAAAAAACAAGAAGGGAAGGAAGGAAGGAAAGAAGAAAGACGCTACGAGAAGGAGAGGATGATAGGATGAATGGATGGAGGAAGAGAGGAAGAACACAAGGATAGAATAATGGAAAGGAGGAGAGATCGTAGAAAGATGGGAAAATACATAGGACGAATGGAGGGTACAAGGGGAGAGAGGAAGACTGAAGGAAAAGGAAGAAAGGAATAAAGGGAGGGAAGGAAGGAGGAACAGAGGAAGGGAGAAAGGAAGGAAGAAAAGGATGAGGAAAAGAGGAAAGAGATGAAAGAAAGAAGGCAGATATAGAAAGGAAGAAAGAAGAGAGGGGAGAAATCAATGCATGAATGAATGAATAAGTGAATGTCGAAGGAAAGGAAATAAGCAAAACATGGGAGGAAGGAAAAAAATGAACGACGGAAAAGAAAGACGAAAGGCTGGTAAAGAGGAAGGGAAGACAAGACAAGCAGAAAACAACGAACGATCAACGAACAAATGAGCATAAGGGGCGAACGAACGAAAAGGAAAGAAAAAAAATAAAAAGGAAGGAAGGAAAACTCACATAGAATTACCTCTGAGCTTCAAACTCGGAGCAAAATATCCTGGAATCCTGAATAAGCTATCGAGACGTACTTAAAAATAAATAAATAAATAATAATAAAGAAAATTAATTGTCATTTTTGGGGGCTTAATGGCGCGTTCTCTCAACGGTAAGCAAACTATATGTAGAGATAATCTTCACTCCAAGCCACATCTCTCTCTCTCTCTCTCTCTCTCTCTCTCTCTCTCTCTCCTCTCTCTCTCTCTCTCTCTCTCTTTCTCTCCCTTTCCTCTCGTTCCTGTCGGTTGAACTTTTCTTTATCCAAAGGTCTTGTTCTTCTATCTCTTCATTCTCTTTCTATTCACTTAGATAGATAGACAGATAGATAGATAGATAGATAGATAGATAACCCTTCCTTCACTCCCCTCTCATGACAGCCTTCTCTTGCGTCTATATTTATTCGTCCTCTATGTTCTGGAAGTAGTCTTGCGTTTCCTCTTTCTTTCTTCTTTCCTGCCATCTCACACTTTTACCTTCTTTCTTATTTCCTTCTCCCTCAAAATAATGTCTTGCTCTTTTCTTCTTTCTTTCATCCTAAAGCTTAATATTCTTTGTTTTCTTTCTCTAATTTATACTCATTCTTTTTTTTATCTCCATCCTCCTCCTCCTTTTCGTCTTACTCCTCCTTCTATTTCTCCTTCTCCTTCTTCTCCTCCTCCATCTCCTCCTCCTGTTCCGCCTCTCTTATTTTCTTGTCTATTTTTCTTCAAATTTCTTTCGCCCTATAAAAAAAAAAAAAAAAAAAAACGAAACATGGAAATGACTCATTCTTAAATATTCTTGTTTTTTCTAAGGTTCTCTCCACTTTTCTTCGTCTTATTATTCCTGCCTCCTCCTCTACGTACTAATACATCTTTTTTCTTTAAATTAGAGAGCGTAGCTTATCAATAATTGACTTGTACGGGTCAACAGATATACTACTGTTACTTCCTTCTTTGTGCTCCTCTTCATCCTAGTCCTCCTCTCTCTCTCTCTCTCTCTCTCTCTCTCTCTCTCTGTCTCTCTCTCTCTCTCTCTCTCTCTCTCTCTCTCTCTCTCTCTCTCTCTCTCTTCCTACTATTCCTTTTCTTTTTTTCTTCCTCTATCTGTTATTTATATTATTTTTTTTAAATTCTCTCTTACCGTCCTTCTTTCAGTTTTTTGCCCTCCCTCCTGCCTCCTTTTCGTTCTTCCAGTTTTCTCCACATTTCCTCCGCCTTTTCCTTCTTCCCTTATCAGCAGCCCCGCGAGCGAGTGACTCCCCCCGCGACGTAATCTCATCGTCCTCATCTGAGACGATTTTCATTTTTCCGCGACTGGAGACTGAGATGCAAAGAGGCGTGTGGTGCGAGGGGCGAGCTGGCTCATGCAAGGGGGATGTTGTGCTTGTAGAGAGAGAGAGAGAGAGAGAGAGAGAGAGAGAGAGAGACAGAGAGAGAGAGAGAGAGAGAGAGAGAGAGAGAGAGAGAGAGAGAGAGAGAGAGAGAGAGAGAGAGAGACCTAGAGAGAGAGAGAGAGGGAGAGAGAGAGAGAGAGAGAGAGAGAGAGAGAGAGAGAGAGAGAGAGAGAGAGAGAGAGAGAGAGAGAGAGAGAGAGAGAGAGAGAGAGAGAGAGAGAGAGAATGAACGAACGCCCCCCTCAAAAAAAAAAAGGAAAAAAGCAATATTAGGAGGAGGAGGAGGAGGAGGAGGAGGAGGAGGAGGAGGAAAAAGAAGAAAGAAGAAGTGATGGAGAACGAAAAGAAAAAGAAAAAAAAAGAGAAGTACGAATGGAGAGGCGAGAAAAATACAGAGAAACACAGACTTAATGTTTGAGTTGAATGCAGGAAAAGGAATAAAGAAGAAGGAAAATAATGAGTGGCGAAAGGAACAAAAATTTAAAAAGGAGGAGGAGGAGGAGGAGAAAAGGAGATTAATATAGGATGTGAATGTAGGAATGTTGTTGGGTCGCGTGGATTCTTGCGAGATTAGAAAGATTAGGGCGACTGATGAGAGAACAAAGGTGGGGCATCTCTCTCTCTCTCTCTCTCTCTCTCTCTCTCCTGTCCCTCACGGCAAGTTAACAAACACATCTGGTGTGCGCGCACACACACACACACACACACACACACACACACACACACACTACCATCCATCCCGGTGCCATTACTCCTCCTCCTCCTCCTCCTCCTCCTCCTCCTCCTTCTCCTCCTCCTCCTCCTCCTCGTCCTCCTCATGAAACAAGAAGTCACGTAGGGGTCAACAGGTCCAGTGCTGTCTCATCTTCCTTTGTGTTTCTTTGTGCTCTTCCTCTACCTGAAACGCGGTACCATTGCTGTTGTAGCTTGTCTAATCCTTTCTATCCAAGTGGGACCTCACTAATGGTTGTTTACTATTACATGGAGTCCCTGTGACTGTCTCCCCGTTGTTCCTCCAGCAGGCTATGGACACTAACTATTTCAAAACTCGTACCATATGTAGAAAGATAAGGAACAACATTTATACAACTGAACGAGTTCCTGCCATGGAGAGTTGATATATAAAGACTCTCATAATTTACAACTACAGTAAAATCCCTCTTATCCGGCATTCGAGTATCCGGCAGCTTCAAGTATCCGGCACATTTTTCCCTCAGCCTTAAAATCAATAGAAAATCAATGTGTACTCATAAAATCGATTAAAATTCCCGCGCGAGGCATACTTTGTCCCCTCGTCACCAGAGCGCACTGCTTCGCGCCATCCGCAGCCCACTGCACTGTGTTTACTCAGTGACTCAATCCCGCGTGTGCACTGTTTATCGCGTGTGCACTGTTTATCGCCTGACACTTTCATCATGCTTAAAGTTGTACAAAAGAGGAAGCGTGTTGTGCTTTCACTTAAGCAGCTGATCAGATCAGCTGCTGATTAAGATCAGCTGATCTTTGTTATGGTAAGATGCGTGAGTGTAGGGTGATGATTGTGGACATAATTTCACTTCTATTCAAGTAACCGGCAATATTCAAGTATCCGGCATGTCGGCGGTCCCGTTGATGCCGGATAAGAGGGATTTTACTGTATATTTCATAAAGTCTAGTGAACCAGTAGCAAATATTATGAACACATGAGCTACAGACATCCATTATAGAAAGCTGCATCTGTGCTCTCATCATAAGTCCAGTGTTATTTCAGCTTTCCATATCAAAGGAATAGTTTTTTTTTTTTTCTAAATCTAAGTAAATATAGTTGTTCTCCTAAATCTAATAGTTGTAAGTCGCATTATCACAACAGAACCTATCTGAACACTTAGCCAGACGCTGTTACGAGTGACAAGACTGAGCGAGGCAGGACGTGCACGACGGCCAGTAATGTTCTCTTGATACCCTCCCGCCAGACGTCCACTAACTACGATCCTCAATGTTCCGCCTCGCTTCGCTTCATATCCCCAGCCAGCTGCACTTAGATTGACGAGCGGCCTGGCGAAGTTCTGGCGGCACCTGACATTCCTACATAGAGGCAGCGGGGGAGTCTGGTAGCTAACACTCTCTGCACTTCTTGTTATGTTCGGAACACTATTTTTTCATTACGATTATTTTCAAAGGCCACAGAGATGATTGGCCGGTTTATCAAGACTGTTTCTCCTGTTAATAATGTAGATTTTTTTTTTAATATCACTAAAACCCTTAAAAGCCCGTGTAACTTCAGCTATAGGCTTTAGAAAGCAGTGGAGGTGCGGCGTGGATGTGTTTCAGAATCAAGTCCTGTCACTTACATGTGCATATCTTTGACTGTCAGTAATTAGATCATTCATAAAAGCATTGATGTGGGATAAAGGTAAAAGATGTGCAGTAAAGTTAATACGCCACCAGACTAAACAACAAGACAGTCTGGCATGGACGTAATTAATCAAACATTCCGCCCTAACTTGTGTCAGCCAGCTCATGCTACCCCGCTGCTTGTTAACTGTTGGATGAGTGGCGACTGACAGTGAGCATGATCACAATTGTGAGGGAACCCGCTGGGACCTGTCAATAATTGCCGTGGTGGAGTAATGGTGGCGGGCGGCTCCCTGGGGTGTTGTGTAAGCTTTAATATCTTTTAGTGCTCTCATGGTCTATTTGAAGTCCCGCGTGGACGACTGCGTCAGTACTCCGGAGACAAGTATTTATGGAAAACTAATCACAGCGGCCAAACGATGAATGACGTCATAACATTGCTGCGTGAAGAATGAAACTCCCTGGTCAGTGTAATAGGTTAGTCGTTGGGTACGTCCCGCAACACGTGAATGAATATACCGGAGATTTCAAATGGATGCTGAAACCTCCCACTCAAACTACACAAGAATACCATTAAAGAGCGACGACAAATGAACAACTAAACAGTGGACGAATAAATTCCCTGATATACACAAGTGGCACCATTACCATCGGAGAAGGAAACAAAATACTTCCTTCCTCGGCACGGTGTCACCAACCCTTCCCCGGCGGCTCGTGAGATGCCGGGCAAGACGAGTCCCTTTGTGCCGGGCTTTCAGATTTTTTCCTCCCCATTCTTTGCCAGCAATTTGCGCCTCGCAAAGGAGCACGAGGAATACTGCTCTGATGGGTCATAAATCTCAGCAGAATGGTGGGCTACGGAGTGTGTGATACAAAAGACGCTCTCTCTCTCTCTCTCTCTCTCTCTCTCTCTCTCTCTCTCTCTCTCTCTCTCTCTCTCTCTCTCTCTCTCTCTCTCTCTCTCTCTCTCTCTCTCTCTCTCTCTCTCTCTCTCTCTCTCTCTCTCTCTCTCTCTCTCTCTCTCTCTCTCTCTCTCTCTCTCTCTCTCTCTCTCTCTCTCTCTCTCTCTCTCTCTCTCTCTCTCTCTCTCTCTCTCTCTCTCTCTCTCTCTCTCTCTCTCTCTCTCTTTCTCTTCGTAAGGTTTTTTAATTGACATATTTCCCACAAAATGGCACCGTAATTTACACCACTTGAGAGAGAGAGAGAGAGAGAGAGAGAGAGAGAGAGAGAGAGAGAGAGAGAGAGAGAGAAAAAACTTGGGTGCTGCTGCTATTTTTTTCTCGCCCTATTTTCTGAAGTGTGTTAATTAAGGCAGTTTGATAAATTAGTGGCGCGTTGCTGACTCTTTAATTCGAGTTTCTAAAGTGAGTGAATGGGGACGTGAAGAAAGGGAGACTCGAGGAGGAGGAGGAGGAGGAGGAGGAGGAGGAGGAGGAGGAGGAGGAGGAGGAGGAGGAAGAGAAACAAGGACAAAAAAGGAAGAAAGAGAACGAGAGGGAGCGTATAAATGAAGAAAAATAAACACCTAAGTGACGCAAGGGTGCAAACTAAAAAAAAAAAAAAGAGGAGAAGAGGCAATAAAAGGTAGAAGGGTTGAAAGGAAAACTGCAGGTACCTTTTTTTTTTTTCACTCACCTGTGGATGTGTGTCAGGTGAGGATGAAAAATACAAGTTGCCTTAATTGTGAAGTTATTATTATCCTGGATATGGAGTACGTGTACCTCTCCCTCTCTCCCTCCCTCTGTGTGTGTGTGTGTGTGTGTGTGTGTGTGTGTGTGTGTGTGTGTGTGTGTGTGTGTGTGTGTGTGTGTGTGTGTGTGTGTGTGTGTGTGTGTGTGTGTGGCAATAAAAGTTAGATTTCCGTGGAATCCTCAGGGGGGAAAATCGATTCTTAATTTGAGGGCAGTACATGCTTCGTTTCCATCATTCAGTTCCCTCCTCTCCCATACATCACCGTGCTTCATTACTCGCTCATGTTTACTGTGCTACCTTGTCAGTCCATCTCTCCTTCCTTTATGTACTTCCCCTTCCCTGATTTCTCCCTCTCCCTCTCGCTTTTAATTCCCAACTGGCCTTATCAACTCCTCTCTACCTTGATTTCCTTATTTTCATTCCTTTCTCACATTGCATTTCTCTATTTCTCCCCTTTCTCCTTTTTAAAACGTCCTTCTCTATTACATGTTTTCCTTTTCTTACCTTTCCGTTAATTTACAAGGTCGTCACATCGAGATTCATATGGGGATGATAGGATACTAGACTCTCTCTCTCTCTCTCTCTCTCTCTCTCTCTCTCTCTCTCTCTCTCTCTCCTCTCTCTCTCTCTCTCATCTCTCTCTCTCTCTCTCTCTACCAAATAAGAGATCTGTAGAGATTAGCTGTTCCCCTCACACTAACAAGCCAGATCTCCTCCCTAAGCATTACCTTCAAAGGATGGTTGGAAGGGCTGACTCTTGCAGCTCCTTGAAGGAATAGCGTAACTTCCGTGTAAAAGCCGCCTAACACTTTGAAATACAAGGACTTAACATACGAGTACGCTCCGGCAGATTATACTCGTTGTTGGTTTTATTCTCAGTTCACGGGTTGGAGAAGCAGCAGATTAAAACTGTAAGATGTGGAGGTTTTTAATGAGAGCACTGTTTTTCTTTTCTCACTACTGATGACGCGTGAAGCAGGAAATGCCATACTCTTGAGACGGTAGTGGTATTAAAAGGTACAATCAACCATGAATTCCTTGAAGCTAGTCACTTACGGTCCCATCCTGACTTCCTGTATGTGTGTGTGTGTGTGTGTGTGTGTGTGTGTGTGTGTGTGTGTGTGTGTGTGTGTGTGTGTGTGTGTGTGTGTGTGTGTGTGTGTGTGTGTGTGTTTACGTATACGAGTATAATCGTACATGAATACAGAGATGAATAAATAAAACTAGCAATAACATAACAATAAATAACAACAATACAGAAAAAATAAAAGCAGAGAGAGAGAGAGAGAGAGAGAGAGAGAGAGAGAGAGAGAGAGAGAGAGAGAGAATCTATGTAGTGTCCTCACCTCACCCTGCTCGGTCCATTTGGTGTCTTCACATGTGTGTCTCCCCCGGGCAGTCTTCGGGACCCTGGCTATACAAACGTGCTCAAAGGACCTCTTCTCACTGCCTCCCTCCTATCCGGCAGCACCTTCGTCATCGTGCCTGCAGGTGAAAGGATGCACCTTCAGTCCCGCTGGTCACTAGGGCTTCCGACTCAAGAATTCTAAGGCAGCCAGGCACTCACTCGCGGCGCCATCTCGTCACCTCGCCAGCGCCAAAGTAGGCGGAGGAGAAGAAAATCTGGGAGTGTAAGAGGAGGCGGAGTGAAAGGAATAATGCAGAGAGGTTCCAGTGAGTGGTCTTTAGTTTCATTGGACGTAATGATCTTGTACAGCGCCTGGTTTTCTGAATATGTACAAGGTGAAGGTTTACTTAGCTGCATGTAAATAGTGAAATTGGAAACTTGTCTATAGCAAAAAAGGGAAAAAAAAAAAGTATACTTGACTTGAGTTACATAAAATTTTTCGTCGTTAATTAACTGTACTCCCTTGGTTTTGAGTGTATGCTGGTAATTAAACATTTCTTGTGACTATATAATTTGGTCGAGTGTTTTGAGATACGTCATATTCAGTAATGTGTCAAAGGCGCTAATTGAAAATATGGAAATCTGATCAATAGGTATATATGCCAGTAATAAATCCTTGAATATTAGATACATGTTATTTAGGCGAAGATTTCATACTTGTGGGCATTATAATATCTGATATTTAATGAGAGGATATAAAAAATCACGAAGTGCATATCCAAAGCCTCACAAAGCCCACGTGCGGGTAGATCCTTCTAAACATGAATGAGATAAGCGAGAGAAGCGACAAGATGAAGCGAAACAAAGAACATACTCTATTAATACCTCTTGGCTTCATTAGTCTTCTTCTTTCGGCTGCGGATCAACCCTCTACATCTTGGTCTTCTGTGTCTTCCTTAGTCACAGCAGTTACTAGCACGTCTTCTCTCACTGCAATGTGCAAGTGTGAAAACTGAAGAAAGCACCACGTCGTCACCGGTTCTTCGCTCTGGGATTCTTGCATTTTCAAGGTGAGATGAAGAGCACGTGTAAAATAGTCATCGCTGATCTGATGGCCAAGAAAAATATTAGTCTCCTTTCCAAATAAATTTTATGTTCAGTTTCTGAAGAGACGCAGGAAACCTTAGAGACTTTCATCATAAAGAGACAATAAAGGACACAAAGGACTAAGAAATAAAATTTTCCAAAGCAAATAAATAAGAACATGGGAGAAATAAGCTGCAAACCCATTAATTTCCTCTTTGGGCACTGGCAACACCGTCACAAAGTTCTTAATGCAGAGTAAAATCTGCAAGACCTCGCGTAATGCGTGCGCTTAAAAGTTAGTAAGTGCCACCACCCTTGAGGAGACCACAATTTCGGAGTATACGTGAAAATTTTAGTCTTCTATGGCTTTGAGCGTCATAGAAAACGTGTGGTTCCCCGAATCGAATGATGTAACTTTTGTATTATTTTTCCCAAAATTTTAAAGGGAAAAACAAGGGCTTGTTCGGGGAAATTTAAATCCCCCATCATGTCAGCTGTTCACGTTTCTATTATGCAACTGTGTATTTTGTATGTTTACTATGGATATACAGTACCTGTCACTGACAATATGTCAAGTGTACAATTTCAAGAAAGGTGATATCCACTTCCTGTCAACTTCTGGTTTCTGCGTTTCACAGCACACTGTTGATGTACTGCACCACCAGGAGGAACTGAACAAGAGAAGCATTTTTTTTGCAAACAAACTCACCTCAAGATAGAAGAGGAAGGTGGAGGGAGGACAGAGATGATAGTTACAGTGCAGGAGGTCATTAACAACTGCAAAATGGGAGTGGTGACACAAAATCTTTAACAGCTCGTATCTCAAATTATCTTCGTATGTCCTCCCAAACTTAGTAACCGATTTTCATTTTGATTGTTTTTCTTCTGGAAAGAGAAACTTATAATGCAAAGAACTGTGGTTGAGAAATAGCAATCTGTGTAATGAAAAAAACAAGTCTGAAGAAAGAATAAATACTTTTCTTACTTTTTTTTTATTTGCCAAAAAAAAAAATTATGCCAGAAGGAAAAAAAATGTATGACCACAGAGTTGTCAGAGAATCAAATGTTAAAGGACAAAATTTGTAAAGAAAAGCATGAAAATTTTATTCCAGTTTTCCTTATCCAAAATTCTGACATTTTCCAAATACTAAAAATTAATGAAAAAATAAATAAAACTGCAAGCAAAATTAACAAAAATTGGGGAAACATTACACGTATGGCCACCTAACTTCTGTAGGCGAAAATTACTAGTGGGGGATTCTGACAACCTTAAGTCGCGGCGGGAAGGTGAAGGGGGACGCTGTGGAAATGTTTTGAAGACCCGGTGCTCAGGGTGGCAAGGGACGGCTCGGGTGGAGGGAAGAGGAGGAGGAAGGAACGCTTTGCGGGAAAATAAAATAACACGTTCCTAATACCGGAGGCTGGATGGAGGAAGGAAAGACTAGATGAAAGTTAAATCCACATTATTCATCATTGTGACGGCATACACCAGTGGCCAGCAAGGAGGAAGATAACGACGAAAATTAGAACAAAATTAAAAATACCACAAACCCGAAAAGACCACAAAGGGAGAAAAAAAAAAACAATTGCAGGCTCAGATAAAAAAAAAGCTGGAAAATAATAAGGGAAGATATTATTCCTTTAATTAAAGTTGAATGAAGGAAAAGTCAGATCTTTTTCCTAGCAGGAAGATGAGGATAAGGAAAGAACTGCGTCACACTGGAGTCATGTAAAATTCATACATGGAAATAATTGAAAGACAAAGAGAAGAAAAATAATAATCTTTGTCTTAATAGTTATGATGAGGAGAGAGAGAGAGAGAGAGAGAGAGAGAGAGAGAGAGAGAGAGAGAGAGAGAGAGAGAGAGAGAGAGAGAGAGAGAAAGAGAGGGAGAGAGAGAGAGAGAGAGAGAGAGAGAAAGAATTATCATCACCAGTAAACAGAACCATACATTTATCTAATGATGTAAAGCTTCTTGTTGATTTCCTGTCCACCTCCTATTGACTTTCTTGGAATCTCTTATAGAAGTCCATACCTGGGCGAATCACCATCATCATCAACACCATTCCCATCATTATCACTATCATAAGATACATAACAAAAGGTGATATAACAAATCCCTGAAGCAGAAAAATCGGTATTACACTAGAAGCAACGGAATGAAGTTTGATAGTTAGACTTCGAAATGAGACAGGAAGAAGTCGGTACCCAAACACAAAGGTAAATGACGAATAGGCTCTTTAATCATGGTGTTAGTGCCGAGTCAAAAGGGAGCGTCAAAAGAAAATTGGAAAAGTACAGTTAGATTTTGAAATGAGACAGAAAGAAGTCGGTCGCCAAACAGAAAGGTACAAATGACTGTCTTGAAATAGACTCTTTAATCATGTTGTCTTTTATGAGTCAAAAGAGAGCGTCAAAAGAGAATTGGAAGGAAGTCAAAGATGATGAGAGGAGTGGATGGAATAATGGGAGGGTAATGCACATCTTATAAACAGACTACCACTTGTAGGCCTACTGGTTTCTTATCCCTTATTGTTCGTGTACAGGGCAGGCGAAAGTGGAGGAGATTGATAGCGAACAGCGACCTAATACAGAGATGAACAAAGCCGAAGAAAGAAGAAAAGAAAAAAGATTGTATGATGTTCCTACGAGTATTTTCTTATCACCACCACCATCACCATCATCATCACCACCATCATCACCTGCCTCCCTCCACACCTCACGTTCTCGGCCGCAAGTTTAACGAGCGTTGTCTTCATTTTTCTTCCGCTGGTTTGAATTTCTCCACCAAGGAGTATTCCCTGCCTTTGTCTTTTATTCTCCCTTCCAGACCCGCGTGATCATTCCCACGGTGTTGTGTTCTCTCTGCTATACGCGCGTCACCTACAGTATGTTACCTGACGTGCCATGATAATACTCTCTCACTCACACTCCCGTCCTAAAAATATACCAGTTCATGTTATCAGTTCTCTTCATGTATTACCTACATTGATTTTAAGTCTTGTTGTTGCTCAGTTAGTTAGTCAGTCAGTCAGTCAGTTAATCAATCAGTCAGGGAGTTAGTCATTCAGTTAATCAGTCAGACAGTTAATCAACCAGTCAGTCACCCAGCAAGTTTGTCAGTTAATCAGTCAGTCAATTAGTCAGTCAGCCAGTTAGTCAGTCAGCCAGTTAGTCAATCAGCCAGTTAATCAGTCAGCCAGTAAGTCAGTCAGCCAGTTAATCAGTCAGTCAATCAGTCAGTCAGTCAATCAGTAAGTCAGTCAGTCAACTAATCACTCAACCATTCAGTTAGTCAATCAGTCAGTTGGTCAGGCAGTTAATTAGTCAAGACCCTCATACTACTCGCCCAGTCTGTCTTGCAAGCTTCCCTGCCAGCCAAGCAGTTATTGGAAGGGAGGGAAGCACGAAGGAAAATGGAAAGAAAACGGTAAAAGAACACAACTTTACTTAGAGAAAGGGACAAGAAGAATGATTAATTAAGGCAGAGCATGAAGTGCATGGGAACGATGAGGTGGCGTTAGTGGTGAGTGGCTGTGATGTAACTTGGCAGGGCGAGGCGATATAGATGGATTGGGAGAGTGCTGGTGCTGGTAGTGGTGGTGGAGGTGGGGAATGAAATATGCAAGTGTGTGATGGAGTGGAAATGCAAGCCCAGGTGAAGGTGATGAATGGAGCACAGCCAGGGGAAGCGGAGGGGCGGCGTCAGGAAACAACCTCTCATGAGATAAATAGGGGAACTTGTACCAACTAATTTGTGTGCACACTGTATGCACTTCCACCATCACCACCATCATCACCATCACCATCACCACCACCATCACCATCATCATCACCACCATCACCTAATCCTCCTCCTCTTGCTCCTCCTCCTCCTCCTCTTTCTTCCCTTTTTCAACATCTTCCTTTTCTAGCTTTCATTCCTTACTTATTCAACCTTTTCCTTTGTTTTTTCTCTTACTGTATGCTAGACAGTGTAGTCCCCACAAACAGCCCTGTGAGGACCAACAAGTCTGCCGATGTTTGCTCTTCCCTTGCGTTCCTTTGTGCCCATCTTTTTGTTATACCTTCCTCTAAAATGTCCGCTCCATTCTCCCTTTCCTCCATCTCCATTTGTACTTAATCTAACCCTTTTTCCTCCTCCTCCTCCTCCTCCTCCTCCTCCTCCTCCTCCTCACTGGTGCGCCCTCATCTAGAATACTGTGTACAGTTCTGGTCACCATACTACAAAAAAGACATTGAAAAACTAGAAAAGATACAGCGCAGAGTCACAAAGATGATTCCAAGATTGCGCAATAAGCCGTATGAGGAACGACTGGAAGAACTAAACCTATTTAGTTTAACAAAGCGCAGGATAAGAGGAGACCTAATTGAAGTGTTCAAAATTTTCAAAGGATATAGTAACATTGATGCACATAATTATTTTACCATTGATCATTCTAACCTAACAAGAAATAATGGATTCAAGATTATACCCAAACGTTTTAAATCCCACGAGGCCAAACATTTCTTCTTTAATCGTATAGTAAATATATGGAATAAACTTCCTGCCGAAATTGTAAACAGCAATACTATTGAATCATTCAAAAATAAAATAGACAAATATTTAAAAGCAAATCCCCAACAAGCTCTCTTCTTGTCCGAATAATTACTAAATTCACTATTAAACTCTTATTCAACAGTTTTAATATAACTTGTATTAACTTTCAGATAGGCGTATAGAGTTCACCGTAGGGTGAATAGTAGAACTTCCTTTCATCCTTTCCTATGAAAATTTCCATGTCAGTTTTTTCCATACTGCATGGTACTTTTCCCAACTATTTCCATGCCAGCGCAAGCTGGAGGGAGTGGTGGGTGGGGAGGAGCCTTCTGCTATGCTGTCCTGTCTCTCTTCACTGTAGCTAGTTAGAAGTAGTTACCAAACAGCCTTGCAAGGACCAAAAGGTCTGTTGCTGTTTGGCTTTCCTTTGTATTCCTTTGTATTCCTCCTCTTCCTCCTCGCCATAAACACCCTGGTTCATCCTTTACCGCCCCTCCCCGTTCTCTCTCCCGTCCGTCCATCTGACTGGCGGTGGGAGGGGGCGGGGCTCGTCACAGGCTGCTAGAGAAGAGGAGTCCTGATGGGTACACCAGAAGAATACCGAGAGAAACGAAAAAAGAAGAGTAGGAAGATGATCAAGACGAGGAAGAGGAGAATAATTAGAACCTCCTTGAATGGTAACGGCTGGGATGTCATGGTTGTATTTCAGTGTGTCCTCAGATTTCTTTTTTTTCTTCTTCTTTTTTTATATATTTCTTTTTTTTTCTGGGTGATGGAAGACCTGAAAGTTGTTATTCGTTTTTAAAGGAGTTTACGACACCTGTGTCTGCTTCCAATTCGTTTGTTTAATTTTCAAAGTTCTCGATGCATGTATCTACCTTTATTTCTCCTGCTTATTTATTTTTCATTTATCTATTTTTTCAAGCTCCCACCGGTCTATTTTTTTTTTTTATCAATTTACTTATTTATTTTCCTTCTTTTATTTAGCTTCTAGGTTATCGATTCACTAGTTTGGTTTTGTTCTTTATTTCTTTAGTTCTTTTTTTTTTTTTAGTTATTGTAATAATTTATTTATTTATTTATTTTTACGGTTTTGAATTACCTATCGCCTCAAAGTTTTATGTATTGTTCTGACTCACTCCTTTATCAACATTTTACTCTCTCTCTCTCTCTCTCTCTCTCTCTCTCTCTCTCTCTCTCTCTCTCTCTCTCTCTCTCTCTCTCTCTCTCTCAAAAAAAGAAAAAAAAAAAGAAGGACAGGCAGGAACAGGGACGGTGTCTCGTCTCTCTTGCTTTTAAAAACACACCTCGTTGATTGGGACTCTCACCGCAACCAAAACACAAGGATACTCTTCCCGTTGATCAAGGCGCAGAGGAGAGCACGTCAAGTGATATCCAGCCGGCCAGAGGGGATCCCAGTGATGGTGGTCGAGTGATACCAGAGAAAATTAACTTACTCTTTCTTCTCCGATCGGCACTGTCAAGAAAAAATAACTATAATCTCGCTACCCTCTGTTATTCTCTCTCTCTCTCTCTCTCTCTCTCTCTCTCTCTCTCTCTCTCTCTCTCTCTCTCTCTCTCTCTCTCTCTCTCTCTCTCTCGTTCTCTCTCTCTCTCTCGTCTCTCTCTCTCTCTCTCTCTCTCTCTCTCTCTCTCTCTCTCTCTCTCTCTCTCTCTCTCTCTCTCTCTCTCTCTCTCCCCAGAGGCAATGAGGCGTGTGTGTGACATCAAGCCGGTGCTCTACCTATCACAGTCGGGATCCAAGCACTTTGCTGATTACTCGATATAACAAGGCAGCACCAAAGTCCTTCTCTTGGACTTAAACTGGAGAAACCAAGACAAAGAAACGTTGATTTTCCTGGCATTACGTCAAGCTGGAATCCATGTACACCTTTGCGATGACTTGAGAACTTGTTTTTCTCTAAGGACACAATACAAAGACAGCAAGTTCCTTAACTGAGTATGAAATGGGGACATGAAGGCAAAGGAACGTAGTGTTTGCCGCAGAAACTACGTAGTAGTGTGTCAGGGTGGAATCCTTGCAGTGCACTGAGGTTGTTTTCACCTTCTAAGACAAACTTAACTGAGTTTAAACGGAGGAAATTAAGGCGAAGAAACAATCGAATATGATATCTCTTTTATGTAGCTGTTTGCCCTTATACAAATATAAATAGTTATCAGAATGTTGGTTTGATTACTGAATACTGGCTTCATTGATGTGGAAAAGCGAGACAGACTTACAGGCAGCCACACCAAATATACGAGATAACAATGAAATTATTCTTGTCGTTTGGTACAGGCAGAGAAAATAATGTGTGTCAATGTTTAATTAAAATTACTGAGAAGGATAGATGGAAAAATCTAGATACTCGTAGCTTTTAAGATTTCAATAGAAGACAAAAAAAAAAAAAAAACTCCCCTCACCTTCTCTAAATAATTACAGAGCGCCAGTGCAAATTTAATTATCTTTATGAACCAAGTACTAAGACCTTTACATAATCCTTTCACTTACTCAGGTCGATTAAGAAGCAATACCTAACAACATCCTAACACCTGACAATGATACATTTTTCACTGCACGAATAACAAAAGTGTCCCAACGAGAAATGTGGGGATATAACAAAAGCATCGAATGAAATTAAGAACAACAAGCAATTCTATATTTCCGAACGGAGTAATGGAAAAATGGAACAAGAGTTCAGTTTGCCTCCGTTACGCGATGCAATACGTGGCAGTGAAACAAAGGACCATAATAAAATAACCTCACTCGTTAGCAACCGTTTGATGTGTGGTACTGATACTGAACCAGGGTTAACGAACATACACAGCTGACGACGTGTTCTTTAGTCTCCTTCGATTATTGTTTTTTATATTTCTCACCGAATATTCACACTCTCCTTCCAAATCTTAAGAACGAAGGAAATAATGCAATAAGAAAATGTGGAGGGTATTAATGTTTGTAACAGAAAGACTCACGGCATTTTATATTTGAGCAACAGATGTGTGCGTGTGTGTGTGTGTGTGTGTGTGCGTGCTTGTGTGGTGATTGTGAAGGTGGTGGTGGTGGTGGTGGTGGTCTGTGCACGCTGGTGTCTCGTTCTCCAAGGAAACACCGGGGGCGCATTTTCTTTGTCACCTGTCTCTTTCTTTCTTTCTTTTCTCTGCTTGTGTCTTATTTTACGGCCCCCTCCTCTCTCTCTCTCTCTCTCTCTCTCTCTCTCTCTCTCTCTCTCTCTCTCTCTCTCTCTCTCTCTTTCTCATCATTCTTCATCCATAATCTTGGCAAAGCAAAACTACTTGTATTCCATCATTTTTATTCGTTTAAACATTATTAATTTCTCCTCCTCCTCCATCAATCTTTTAGTTAATCTCTCTCTCTCTCTCTCTCTCTCTCTCTCTCTCTCTCTCTCTCTCTCTCTCTCTCTCTCTCTCTCTCTCTCGTTTTTTTTTTTACTCTTGTCTTCTTCAACTTTCTATTGGTCTCGTATATCTTGCTTCCCACTATCTTTTGGGGAGTTTGCTAAAGTTTTCCCATTTTCCTTAACGTGTGGCTACAAGTTGGCGTATTCTTGGCTTCAGAACACAAGGTAATCGGAATATGTAACTAAGACTCGATAAGACCCTCGGGTATGGCTACGACCAATTCAACCCCTCCACACTTTGTTAGGCTTTTCACTGCCACGCAAATCTCCCCCCTTTGAATACGTGTAACTTTTTAATCCTTTGGCTGTTATCTGGTACATCTTTCCCTAAATACTAATCACACTGAGACATCTTTACTTGTTCTATAGCCACTTCCAATCATTAAACTGAGTAGATATTGCAAAATATATTATTTTTGATGTCCTTCTTTCTTGTAGATGCTTATAAAGATTCCATGCGTTACTCCCGTTGCTGTTAGGTGTTTCATATCACATTGAAAGGGTTAACACAATAGTTTTGGGATAAGTTTCTGTAGCGTAAGAAAGACAAGGTTAATCTTCTGTCTCCTCTCTTTTCTTTCGTGTTCCTCCACGCCAATGATTTTTCCGGTGCTAGGAAGGTTAACGAGGGATGAGTATAGCAGAAAAAAGGCTTAAATTATTCCTTGTTTATTTCTTGTCTTTGCCTGTTGACGTTGTTCAGTTTTAATATATCTTCTGCAAAAAAAAAAAAGAAAAAAAGAAAAGAAAAAAAAAGAAAAGAAAAGAAAAGAAATAAAGAAAGTAAATAATAAAGGGTCTGTATGTGAACGGTTTTGTAACGGAAATTAACAACTTGGACAAAAAGGAAACAACAAAAAACGAGTCTCAAATAAAGAAAATTGACTCGAGTGGCGGAGTGATCTTCAGGGAATCAGGAATTAAGACGCCCCGTTGTGGGGAGGGAACCCTGCATCACGGGATTACTACGGACCGACAGAGGAAGAAAAAATAAAAAAATATTGATCACTTTTACGAACAGAAAGGCTTAAATAATAACAACAGGTAGAGAAAACCTTACGTTCTCTGCTTGTTTGTTATTTGTTTGTTTGTTTGTTTGGATGGATGGTTGTTTGGTTATTGTCTGGTTTTGTTGTTGTTATTGTTATTATTCCTCTTACTATTATTCTTTACACAGACTCTTTTCTCTTTCTCTCTGGATTGCAGTTCCAATAATTTATCAATGTGGAAGCCACTCAAAGATTACAGAATATGTATTGCTACGTGGAATCACCTTTGTAGATAGGACTTGTTTTTAAGACCTGAGGGAGACACTACAGCCATACGTGTGCTCTCTTCAGGGAAGTAAAATGGTGTATCTGTAAATATGCCTTTTGGTTAATATCTATCTCATCATATACTGTACCTGTCTATCAACTGTTTATGCTGCCTATCAAGTGTCTGCGCAAGTGACTGGATTGATCGGCATTCGTGTGGCAGCTACGTCATGGCAACCTTAGATAAGATCACGTTTTGCAATTTCCTCACCCGCGTTAGAATTTTTAGCTGTCACAGTATAATGGAAAAAGTTCCTCAAAATGACCACAATAAAATTTCGAATAAAATTAAAGTGATGCAATACATTTCTCGGTGAAACATATTCGTATTCAGTTGCAATGAGCAAAAAAAAAAAAAAAAGAAAACGTGTGGTATTCAGCCACAAAATGGATATTCCTTAAGCTTAGTTCAGAAGTTCGTCACCAGATGATAGTGCAATCCTCACACTAGTTCGAAAATTTACTGAAAGACAAGAGTGATCTCATTCTAATAACTCCACTCACAATAGATGAATGAAGCAACTTTCAGGCAATTCTAGTAAGGATTTCTATGGACGTAGGGATTATCACACCAGCAATTGTAATAACGATAATAGTTCTTTGACAGAAGAGAACAATGCTTGTGATGTGACAGCAATATGAAGCAAGACCTGGTAAACACTAAGCTGTCCCTACAACCAATAAAAGCACCCTCCAATGAAACACAACTCTCACAACAGGAATCATACCGAGATTCGTAAAAAGAGCGGTGACATCCCCTGCCTCTGCAAGCAATGACCTATAATGGGCAGATAGACAGCCGACATTACCAGAACTTTCATAAAAATCACACGGTACACATTTGCACAATTTACCTCAAAGTCCGGGGGGTCGTGAAATGATGAAGAACACTACTAGTTACACAACCATCCGTGTAAAGACGCGCTGGGAGGAAAAGTACACGTTGAAACAAGACCGGGAAAGTCTGATAACGAGTATGTGTGGGCCGTAGTTGTTAAGGAGGCTAAGAGGTGCTCTACTGGGACGGTAATTCTTAATACTGAACCCGTCCTGCTTGCCTGAAATTATTAGTACGTTGCTATCTTCCAAGGAGGAGGAGGAAGAGGGATAGGGATATGATGATGATAGTGAGGTTTATGATGGTGTTGAGGAGGAGGAGGAGGAAGACGAGCGTTCCTCACTAATTTACCTGTTTGCTGTTTTCACCGAGGTCGGTCACTTGGTAATCATGCTAATTGTTGATGGGTTCACGAAAACAATTTGTAGGTGACTTTTGTTTGCGGCTCTTCTGAATTTAAAAACACATTACTTCTTCCGGAGTCTGGCACCTCAAGGTAACGCTTTCTGCTAAATAAATTCATGTTGGACACAAATTAGTTACAATGGTCTATGACAAGAAATATTCAGACGAAGTAACAAGTGCCATATTGCCATTAGCACTCCAAAAAATCAATTAATGCATCCTTATTCGACCATTATCTTAAATTCTGGTCCCCTTTTCACTGTATGTAAGTTACTTTGTCATTTTCTACTGTCACATCTTTCCGACGTGCACCAGAATTCCAGGCCAGAGATATCATCAATGAATGCTCATCCCTGCAGATTCTCGGGAGGGATTACTGTTCCAAAGACACCATCACATTTCTGGTTTACCGTAAAATTCTCTTCGACGGACTGAGACACTGAGAGAAGACCTGACTTTCTTATTTAGGGATTGGCAATGTACGCCCTCGTCTTGTTTTGTGTTTATACATTCATTTACACTTTACCATACTTAGCCGAAGGTTATTCCACGTCTCTTGAGTCACCTATATCGATATCACTAACGAAAATAATATCCCGGCTTTCCTACCCAATATCAGTCCAGGATTTCAGTACAAACGTAATCATGCAGGAACCTTTTACGCTTCTAAACTCATGGAAGCTTTGGCCACTGCATCGCACGCCTCGTATGATGAAAAACTGCTTTCTCCATGAACCTCACATCTCAGTAATGAATCCCCTCCGCTATCAGAGGCTTGTCTTCAACTACGGGAAGATGGAAGAGAAGGAGCAGGAAGAAGAAAGAGTACAAGGAGGGAGAAAAGATGGAGAAAAATTGGTGGTAATGATGATGGCGGTGATAATGGCGAAGGGGAAAAGATGGAGGAAGAAGAGGAGGAGGAGAACGACGATGAAGATGAGGACAAGAACAATGACAATGAGAATGAAAATGGGATAGAACTGATAGGAAATGGTTACAAGACGAGGCACCTTGCTGACAACGTTGATTTACTGAGACCTTCAGTGACAGACACATGAACGATGAAAGAAAGCCTCTGTATGAACATGAAATAAAGAACCAGTCACACCCAACCCTGGTGATGGTAGTTTTGCTTTGCCGGAGGAGTGAGACTGAAGTACCCTGCGGTTGTACGAAGGCTACTCAGTGTATTGCCGCCTATCGACAGGTTGATGGCTGTCCCGCCTCTAACTGGTGCCCGGAGAGGAGGTAATTTGAAACTTGCACACTGAATCACACTCCAGACCCGAACTGCCTTTTTTCTCTTCTCAATTGCAATCCATTCATCCTTCCTTCCTTCCTTCCTTCCTTCTTTTCCGCACAATATATTTTCTCTTCCTCCTCCTCCTCCTTTTTCTTACTCCTTCTCCTCCGTCTTCTCCTTCATTCTCCTTCTCCTCTTCCTCGCAGGTAATGAGAGCTGGAAGCCGTGCAGTGGGGTAATGTACTCCAGCTCAGACTTAACGGTAAGAGTAAGTAAGAGATCAAACAGTTGTGGTATAAAATTATAGGCTGCGGTTTGTTTGATATTAAAGAAAATAATAACGATGATCAAAAAGTATATTTATACAGGTCATCATGAAAAAAAAGGAATGATCATAATGTATGTTTTTTTTTTTTCCGTAACAGACTTGAGAAAGAACCGTAGACGAGTATGAACTCAGGATCTCTAATCTTATTTCTTTATGTAATATATTTTCATCAATAAGATAATTAAAGGATTGTTTTCCGTGGTTTCCTTGGCTGTGGTGGCTTTTATGGGTGTTCCGCGGTCGGAATTAGCTCGAGTGTATCACGGGGTGAAGATACCGGCTCTGATTTTAGGTAAATGAGATGCTAAATAGGGTTTCCTCTCCCACACTGGTGGAGAAAACGGTAACTTTCGTCCCTGCCTGATTCTAGAGGAGAATTGTCCGTCCTTGCAGCCAGCAGGAGCGCCACTTCGTAAAGGATGCAGTCCTCCTGCACCACGCTAGCTCTATCACTTGGATTCCACTGGCTTCGTTTCTTCCGTTCTCACTTTTACAAATTAACTTGATATTTAAAAGTTTAACTGACGCTGACTTGCATACATAAAACACTATCGCTGGGATGAAGGAAAAGAAAGAAAGAAAGAAAGAAAGAAAGAAAGAAAGAAAGAAAGAAGAAGAAGAAGAAGAAGAGGCCTGCTGCCTCTCACTTAAGACTGTTCTGAAACACTTCTGCACCGCACCTCACTACTTTGAAAAACCTGAAGATACACAGGTTTGTAAGAGTGTTTTTTTTTTTTTTTGGTTCTAGTGATAGAGTAACAATATTTCTACATTGCTAACAGGAAAGAGTTAATCATCCCTGTGGCCTTTAAATGTAGTCGTGATGAGAGAGCAAAACGTTTCAGAGTACTGGCCTTATTTAGATGTCACCGGTATGTGCGGGTTCAAAGGGGTGCATAAATGACACATTTTTGTTTTGCTTTTTGTGAGTTCAAAAGACATAAAATATGGTACTAACGCATTTTACATATTTCCATATTAAAACATGATAATTCCACCAAATGAAATTATAATGCAGAATTTAAGCTTTGTAATTATTTTCTGTTTATTTTGCTTCGTTCTCATCACAGTATAATGGCATGGCACAATGATTTGGACATGATCTGCGTCAACAGGGACAAATAAATGGAAGTGTTGTGTGTGAACTATGCTACTAACGTAATGGAAAGTGAAATGATTGAGAGATAGCAAGAGGAAGAGAGAAGGAAAGGAATAAACAAAGTCGTCAGTGAAATAGAGGTCATGAATGCTGAGAGGAAAGGGAAAGACTACTGACGCAAATAAACGAAGTTATTCAAACGCTTTATGTACTTAAAATGGAGAGTTGATTTGATATTCCCTGCAATCAGACTACTCAAGGCGATTACTTCAAGTGGAAAAAAAATCTCCTTCCTTTACGGTTGAAATAAAAAACAACTCAACTTAACTATACAAATAAAAATGCACTGGTTAGGTTTTCAAACGTAACATGCCATCACCCACGAAACATTGGTGCTTTTGATCCGCGCGGCAGGACTGGGCGGTGCATGCTATCAAGTGGAGAGACAAACGGAGGGAGTGTGCGAGGGGAGTTGAAAGACAGGGAAAAGAGTCAGTTAAATGGAGAGATGAGCGGAGGGAAAATTCGTTAAGATGAGAGACAAGCGGAGGAAAATATGCTGGCGAGGGGAGGAATCACAGTCACTGGCGCGATTAAAACAGGTCGCTCCTCCATCCCGGATCATGATTGTTTGTCTTTACATAACCTGTGTATTGCTTTGTTGCTTCCACGTAAACGCTGGAGAAGTCTCGGTAAACTTCTGCACACTTCTGACACTTGTTAAATCTTCATTCGCAAAGAAAACGGATACTCACTAAGAAGTAAAGAAAACGGATACTCACTAAGAAGTAAAGAAAACGGATACTCACTAAGAAGTAAAGAAAACGGATACTCACTAAGAAGTAAAGAAAACGGATACTCACTAAGAAGTAAAGAAAACGGATACTCACTAAGAAGATAAAAGTACCTATGACCGACCTAACATCATCATTATTCTCATAAACTATAACTATGAAGTGTTTGAAGCATCCCGGACCGAATCATCCACCAAGCCACCGCACAGCTGATCTTTGTTAAGCCGCCTTGTACACCACTGAGCTCTAGATAGACTGCATGAAGATTACATAATTCGCAAAACAAAGCCAGCGCTCCCCGTTCCGTGCCCCAACTCACACCCATTACAGAAAGCTACGCCCCAGACAAATCACAACAATAATACTCCTGTTTGCAAAAATCCAATGAGTCGCAAAAGTTTCAAAATGCGACCCAGAGCTTTTAATTCAAGGCCACTTTTACATCAACGTGAGCGTAATCTTAAATATATTTGTGATACATTTCAAATACATACAACACATGCATTCAATGGAATTTACCACATACGGCACAAAACGGCACAAAGTAATGATTGCTATCTCAGGATCTTGGAAAAATCCTATGCAGTGGCAGCGCTTCTCACCCCAGTGCTTAGTGTTCAGTGCTACCAGACAGACGAGATGGCTAGCAAAATTAACAAGCAAAATATTTACTTGTTTCTCTAATAATGAATATTTAAATGCATTGCGTTTGAATACTATAAGAATATTCAAATGTTATATTCCAATACATAAAAGCAATGTATTTAAAAACACAGTTCCAAATACAGAGGTGTATTTAAATACGTACTTATATACAAATTTATTTAAATCCTGCCCAGCTCTGGTCGAGTTCCCCCTAACTATGCTAATCACGCGCAACTGTATTTAATTCAGCAATCCCTGAATTAACGCTGGTTCGTCACTGTTCATTCATTTTAGTGATATTTCCAAAAATAATGCCAACACGACAAATTACGTTAAGTAGGACAAAGTTAAGAAGGGGAAGTTTATCATGGAGAGATTATTATAGTAAGTGAGAGTTTCATTAAATTCCTTGGATAAAATCTGAGTGGAATTTACCTACAAGGCCCAGAAGAGCTATACAGTACATCCTCGCTACAAGACAGTCCTGCAGAGGAGACGCACGTGTAGTAATCTCTAACTATCTGTGCATATTTCGTAGTTATTTACTGTAGAGATGTTTATTACCTTATTTGTAATCTTCCCATCTGTCAGTAAGATCCGCATTAAAACCATGAATCAAGAAGTCCCTTCGGGTGGAGGAGCTAACTGGAAGACCTCAGCCTTACAAGTGCAGGGTGAGGAGGTGATCGTGTGATAATGACCGTATGAGGAGGCACATCACAGCTAAACGAGGCCATGAGTACTGCTGAACTCTGTGTAAAATTGTCCTTGAGTAATTTCAGTCTTTTCCCCCCTCCGCCATCTCTCTCTCTCTCTCTCTCTCTCTCTCTCTCTCTCTCTCTCTCTCTCTCTCTCTCTCTCTCTCTCTCTCTCTCATCTCAGTTCCATCACATAATCTCTGTAAGAATATAAGACCTTTTCCACGAGGCTCCTTGGAATTATTCTTTCTTTTCTTCAGCAGTAAAATATAAGAGTAATCTTGAGTGCGTTTAGCCGAGGGGAAGCGGACCGAGAAAAGTGAGAAAACGCAGGTAGCATATTTTTCCGTCCAGCAACATATGCAAAGTTAGTGAGTACTGCGCTGAGTGGCGGCAGGCAGTGAGGATGAGATGTGTCCCTCTACACACCATCAAGGAGTCTTCAGGTCGTATCGTAAGAGCTCTGGGTACTGCCTCGAGTTGAGTACCAGGGTGTTATGTAAGTACCCATTGTACCCACTCCCGGCAGAGATATGGAACCAGGGAATGACTCGTGCATCCTGTGACCTGAGGAGTAGTGGAAGCATTCAAGGAGGAGATTACATCAGTTGTGAGATCCGTAATGGTGTAAGATGTAGACAAGTGGCCAGTGAATGATGCACAGCAGATGGGTGATAACGAGATAACGATGACTAGGGTCGGTGCTGAGGTGACGAGGATAGACAGATAGATGACTTAGTGGGATGAACAGCCGAAGTTGCATCAATGTCTAAGATACAGGAGAAAAGAATTAAATGAGGAAGAGATGAGCAGCAGGATATGGCAGGAGAATGATGCGTCTGAATGTGAACGAAAGGAGAGAGAGAGAGAGAGAGAGAGAGAGAGAGAGAGAGAGAGAGAGAGAGAGAGAGAGAGAGAGAGAGAGAGAGAGAGAGAGAGAGAGAGACTGTAGGAAAAGCTGAAGGTGAAGAAATCGAACAACAACAACAACAACAAAAAAAACAACAACAACAACAACAACAACAAGGCATCCCACACAGTAGTACCCTAGTTCCTCCCTTCCTGGCCGCCACAAGTCACTGTGCAGGGGGAACTCATCACACTAAGTACCCATTACCAGGAACAACTGCGCTGCCATCAAATCAAACAATTCGCATCAAGCATCAACAGGGCTTATGAAACAGCGGCTACTTTCCACAATTCACCGAAAACCAGAGCGGGAACATGTAGTGGAAAGTATCTTAGAAGTATCTTTCTCTCTCGCTGACAAGACGCCCAAAGGATGCTTGCAATTTTAAAAGGAAAGGTTTATATAATCCATCACGTTATTTTTTTAAGGAGGGAAATCTCACAGGAAAATGTTTGAAGGTCTCTGTCATGACGAAGATTTCTGAAGGTTTGTTTTGCCTTTCCCCTGTTGCTTACTAGCTTGTCTGGTGCCGGGAGAAAGGGGTGGCGTGGTGCGCTGCTGCTAAAGGGGACGGTTAAGTATTTCTGCTTTATTTTATTTGCCTCATGTCTCCATCCCATTATACATTGTGATGCCTGTGTCTTTTCTTGCCCCTTGCTTCTTCCTCCTTTACTCGCGTTGTTCTTATTCCTCTTTGTCCATTGTTCTACTACACTTTTTTTTTATTTTATGTCAAAGCCTCAACGCATCTGACTGTCTGCTTATCTGTCTACATGTCTCTTTGCGAGCTTACCTGTACGTATGTTTGTGTGTCTAACTGCTTTGTGTGTGTGTGTGTGTGTGTGTGTGTGTGTGTGTGTGTGTGTGTGTGTGTGTGTGTGTGTGTGTGAGTGTATTATGTCTGCCTTTGTCTGTTTTTTTTCTATTCTGCTCGACTTTGTTCTCTCGTCTCTCACTTCACAGAAACACAGTCGCGCTTCTCTCCCCTAACTCTTTAATTTTCCATTATCCTATAATACTTTCCTCTCCGCTCCTTCCCTCTTCCACCTTCTGCCTTCGTTTTCCTTCTTTCCACTTCCTTTTTCTTCCCTGACGCCCAGGTCAGGCTTAACTTTAAAGAGAGAGGAAGAAAGAAAAGACGACGGCAAGAAAGATTGGACGAAAAAAGGAATTAGGGAAAATGGAAATACGGAGAATATAAAGAAATGAGAGAGAGAGAGAGAGAGAGAGAGAGAGAGAGAGAGAGAGAGAGAGAGAGAGAGAGAGAGAGAGAGAGAGAGAGAGAGAGAGAGAGAGAGAGAACCATCAGGAAATAAAAAAAAACGAGAGCTACAGTGAAAGAAAGAAGAGGAAGCCAGGAAGACGATGAGGGAGGTGGAAGAAAGAACTAAAGATAGAAGCAAGGAAAACGAAGAAAATATAGAGAGGTAGAAGAATAGGACTGGAAAAAGGAGGGAAGGAAGAAAAGCATAACAGAAGAGAAAAGAAAGGACGGAAAGATGGAAGGAAGGAAGAAAGCAAGGAAGGAAAGAAGGAAAGGAAAACAGACTAAATGGAATAATCAATGTGGTAAGGAAGGAAGGAAGGAAGGAATGAAGGAAGGAAGGAAGGAGCGAAGAAACCAAGAAATAGAGAAACGGAGGAGGAAAGAAGAAAGGAAGGAGGGAAGAAACAAAGAAAGAAAAGGAATAAAGGAAGGAAGGAAGGAAGAAGGGAAGGAAGACAAGAAACAAGGTGAAATCACTTGTGTGGTGAGGAAGAAAGAAGGAAGGAACGAATGAACGAACGAACGAAGAAAGGATAAAAAGAAGAAATAAGGAAATAAAGGGAAAACAAATCAATTGCTATCAGAAATCGATGGAGAAAAGAAATGAGGTGGACAGGAAATATAAAAGAAGGAAGAATGAAAAAAAAGGAAAGAGAAGGGAAGGGAAGAGAAGGGAAGGGAAGAGAAGGAAGGAAGGAAGAAGGAAATGAAAGAGAAAGGAAGGAAGAAAAACAAACTAGTCAGATTCAGCGTGGTGAATAGAACTGACCTACGATGCCAATGAAAAAGGCATGAAAGGATACAGAAGGAAGGTTCTGGTAAGTCGGAGAACGAGAGGAATTGAGAAAAAAAAACTGGCAATGGCGGGTGCAGAGAGCAGAGTATAGCCAAAGAAACTAATTTGATTACCACGGGAAAGGTATAGTGCAGAGAGAGAGAGAGAGAGAGAGAGAGAGAGAGAGAGAGAGAGAGAGAGAGAGACTCCACAGAATGAACAAAACTCAAGTGTCTAGAGAACAATACATATTTCTTGCAGGGGGTGGTGTGTGCGTGGCCGGGCGATGGGGGGGAATGGATGGGAATAACAACACAGATAGGATTTGTGTGTTGCGAGGAGTTGTAAGATTTTTCCCTTGATAATCGTCCATTACCTGATTGGCCGCCTTGTGATTCCTTATAGCAGTATTACCAAGTCAAGTATTACCAAGTCAACCACTTCTATCCATCTCCTGAACAAACTGACTCACAGACAGAGTGGTTGATGACTGGTCTAGACTTGGTAATCTCAGTATTAGTGTTGAGTCAATAGGGAGATTTAAATGATTAGATGTATTTAAGGACAGGGATGCAGGACAGGGATTCAAGGTAGGTAGAGTACGTATGCTTCACCCAGGGGCACGTGCAGACCTGTTGGGCTCTTGGTGCTTCCTTTACCAGCCTTCCTTGAGCTTTTGAGAAGTTCAAGTACCCTCGCTCCTAAGACGATTTATTACGAAAAATACATGAATTTTCAAGATTTTCTCCACTTTCTCCATAGGTGGTGGTGGTGATGGGTGTCCAATATAACATGAAAAATAAAAAAAGGAGGAAAGACAAAGCTACGGACCAGCACTTCCAGCCAGTGATGCAGCCGTGATCCAATTGCCGAAAAGGGAGGAGCCATAAGGGAAACTCACGTAACAGACCCTTGATTTTTCGAATTTCCTTCCTTTAGTCTTCATGGAGCAAAATTTAGCAGACTATTTTCCCCTCCCTCCATCTATTTTACATACAGCCCAAGGTCTGCCTCCATTTGTGTAAAAACTTTTGGGGGCCTCGATCCCTGACCCCTCTTCAGATTTAGAAAAGTGATTCCGCTCTATCATGCCGTCCATCTATGAAGTGCAGGGGAGTCCGAGGGAGAAGTTAACGGCAAGAAAAAGGCGGAGAAGCACAACGAGATACTGCTGGAGAGTGTGGAGGATATGCAGGGAAGGCAAGCGGGTCTGAATCACACAGGCATCACAAGTCTGGGGTTTTCAGGGGCGGGTCATATTTCTGTTTGTCTTTCTGTGCAACGTGTGCTTGATTAGTTTTTTTGTCGTTTTCACGTATGTAACACGACACACCCACGGCAAAAGGGAAGGTAGACATTCCCTGCGCTCCGACACTCCGTAGAAAGTACCACGATCAAAGTCTCAAGCTGGTGGCAGTAATAAAAACCTTGCGCGAGATACGTAATGTTTAGTGTGTTGGTGTGTGCTAAATGTCACGGCACGTAATAACTGAATACACTTGTCAAAATAAAACTGCTCTAATGAAAAAAAAAAAAAAATACACACACACACACACACACACACACACACACACACACACACACACACACACACACACACACACACACACACACACACACACACACACTCAAACACACAACATATATATTGCAGTTATTAAAATATAATCTGGAAGAAAAAAAAAAAAAAGAAGAAAAGAAGCCTCTCTTTGAAAACACTATTGTACTTGGAAAGAGAAATTCCTCTTAATCCTTTTCTGCATTTTCAGCGATACATCCATAAATGTACAGAAATAAAAAAAAAAAATCCTGTTGCCTTCCTGTCATGATTTAAAGGCTCGGATAGGAGTTGCATATTGCCCTGCCACGCCGCCGACACTCTGAATCGCAGCCGTCATCTCCGAGACCAGTTTTCTGTGCACGCGCAAATATGATTATAACCCTTTTCCTAAAGAGCTTTGGGGCAATTTTCAAAGGCCACAGAGATGATTGGCCAGGTTATCATCGTCTTTACCCTACTGATGCGGCAGGAACTTGAGCTATTAGTAGAAACGAAGAACACTTGAAATCTTCAGTGACTTAAACCTTTCACTGTCATATGCAACAATTCATAGCCCTATAATCAAAGTAAGGAATTGTTACGAGGATCTACAAAAAGTATGGGATAAAACTGAGTAGATTTTGCACTTTCTAGCCAACACAGTGTTCCGAGAAGAGTCTCTATTCGTAAGTAATGAATAAATAATGAGTCAACTTGCAGTGAAAATGTAATAAAAAAAAATGTTGCTATTACTGCTAAGAAAAACAGTAAAGTTTCAGTAATATATTCCATGATAGAAGGCGGAGATGTGCTTTTTAATCAACTGCTACAACTCTACTTTCGACCGCCAGCTTTATTCACGTCAGGGTTGCTAAGTACTGTCAGTCATGAACACCTTGTACTGAACACACATTAGGCAACTCACTTTGGGACAGGAAAAAAAATAGAAAAGGAAAGAGAACAGAAGTGCAAAGTGAGTTTTAACCCGTTCAGACTTCAATGCTTTTATCCCACCCATCTCTCTCTCTCTCTCTCTCTCTCTCTCTCTCTCTCTCTCTCTCTCTCTCTCTCTAGAAACGTACCCGAAGCATTTTATCCAACTAGTGTTATGTACGAAGGTAAACGAGCTATTGAGTCATCAAATGTTACCTTTTTTATTCAGTCCTCACCTTTGATTGAATTAATTAGCACCCTTTCAACCTACACTGAAAATCTCTCTCTCTCTCTCTCTCTCTCTCTCTCTCTCTCTCTCTCTCTCTCTCTCTCTCTCTCTCTCTCTCTCTCTCTCTCTCTCTCTCTCTCTCTCCCTGCGAAGCCCTTCCCGGAAACGTACAAAAAAAAAACCGGCCATTCGTTTCCCGGAGCCGGTGTGGAGAGGAACGAGTGTGCATTGTTAGCTTAGCCATCCATCCATCTGACCACCAAGTTATCACCCCTGGGGACGCCGCCATCACTTTGCCGGTATTAGTGAGGCATTCAAGACGAGAGGAACTTGGAATGGGAGGATCAACATGTAAATATGGAGTCTGCTCTCTGGGGACCGGCAAGAACCCACCAAGACGCCAGTGGGAAAGGGAGAGTGATTTTACGCCGTAAGGAGATTCTCGATGACTCTAAAGAAAGTGTTGATTGCCGAAACTTCTGTAGCTAAGGATGTGGCAGTTGAAAGTTAGCGGTGGCAGTAGTAGTAGTAGTAGTAGTAGACCAAAGGAATACGTTGTTACAGCTGGTATAGTGTAGTCTCGGTTCTACGTAGCACAGAGTAGAGATCATCTAAAGATATCGCAGTGGACTCTACCTGTAGTGAAAGAGCGGCAGTCAGTCAGCAGGCAAGGCGAAAGTATTGCAAGCACGCACTGTGATTGGCTGGCGAGAGAGAGAGAGAGAGAGAGAGAGAGAGAGAGAGAGAGAGAGAGAGAGAGAGAGAGAGAGAGAGAGAGAGAGAGAGAGAGAGAGAGAGAGAGAGACCGTAGCAGAATTAAGCTAAACAGTGGAAAAGTTAAAAAGAAGAGGAGTATTGCACGGTGTTGTGTGTGTGTGTGTGTGTGTGTGTGTGTGTGTGTGTGTCAACAGATATGTAACGCCACGACAAATACCTATACCACCTAGCGGCGATAAATTCAGAGAAAGGGGAGAGGAGATTTCCGTATTCCGATGCATCACTTTTCCTGGCGTGGCTGAGAGAGAGAGAGCGCTGCCCCGCCCCGTGAGTTATATCTCCGGTGGTAGGGCTGGACTTCGCACCGACAGGGACGCTTGTTTTAGGGCTTGTTTTGCTTTTATTCCTACTTTTACTTATATTTCTCCCTCTAGGGTTTGTAAGGGTAGACTACGTTTGCTTTGTTTTTTTTGCTCCATGTTATTTTATTTTTCTTTCTTTTTTTCTTCCTTTGTCTTGTTTTTTTGTTCATCATCCTATTTTTTTTTTTTACTTTTTCTTTTACATTTTCTTCTTTTCTGAGTTCTTCTTTCTCCTCCCCCTCCTGCTCCTTTGCCTGTCTTCTTATCCAAGTGCGTTTCCCTCATCCATATTGGGTCGGAAAGGACATGCAGGAGGAGGAAAGGTTTACATGTAAATTCAGCCTTTCTCTCCCCATGACCCAATACACAGCGAGAGAAGGCTGAGGATGGAGGCGGGGCGGTAATAAGAATACACCTCCCTTATACTCTTCTCTCTGTAACAAATTCCACGTTGCTTCTTCGGATTTACAGTCTATATTGACTACTTAACTTCCAAAGTGGAACACATTCTGACCCTCTTCCCTTTTGCAGAGATCTCCATTCTTGGAGACTTCAATGTTCACCACCAGCTTTGGCTTTCCTCTCCCTTCACTGACCATCCTGGTGAACTAGCCTACAACTTTGCTATCCTCCATGACCTAGAGCAATTGGTGCAACACCCTACTCGTATTCCTGACCGTCTTGGAGATACGCCCAACATTCTTGACCTTTTCCTGACCTCTAATCCTTCTGCTTATGCTGTCACCCTTTCTTCTCCGTTGGGCTCCTCCGATCACAATCTCATATCTTTATCTTGTCCTATCACTCCAATCCCTCCTCAGGATCCCCCTAAGCGAAGGTGCCTCTGGCGTTTTGCCTCTGCTAGTTGGGGGGACCTGAGGCGGTATTTTGCTGATTTTCCTTGGAATGACTACTGCTTCCGTGTCAGAGACCCGTCTTTGTGTGCTGAGCGCATAACAGAGGTGATAGTGTCTGGCATGGAGGCGTACATTCCTCACTCTTTTTCTCGTCCTAAACCTTCTAAACCTTGGTTTAACACAGCTTGTTCTCGTGCTATACATGATAGAGAGGTGGCCCACAAAAGGTACTTAAGCCTTCCTTCACCAGAATCTCATGCACTTTATATTTCTGCCCGGAACCATGCCAAGTCTGTTCTCCAACTAGCCAAAAACTCCTTCATTAACAGAAAATGTCAAAACCTTTCAAGATCTAACTCCCCTCGTGATTTCTGGCATCTAGCCAAAAATATCTCCAATAACTTTGCTTCTTCTTCTTTCCCTCCTCTACTTCAACCAGATGGCACCACTGCTATCACATCTATTTCTAAAGCTGAACTCTTTGCTCAAACCTTTGTTAAAAACTCTACCTTGGACGATTCTGGGCTTGTTCCTCCCTCTCCTCCACCCTCTGACTACTTCATGCCTCGTATTAAAATTCTTCGTAATGATGTTTTCCATGCCCTCGCTGGCCTAAACCCTCGGAAGGCTTATGGACTTGATGGGGTCCCTCCTATTGTTCTCCAAAACTGTGCCTCCGTGCTTGCACCTTGCCTAGTCAAACTCTTTCAGCTCTGTCTGTCAACATCTACCTTTCCTTCTTGCTGGAAGTTTGCCTACATTCAACCTGTTCCTAAAAAGGGTGACCGCTCTAATCCCTCAAACTACCGTCCTATTGCTTTAATTTCCTGCTTATCTAAAGTTTTTGAATCTATCCTCAACAGGAAGATTCTTAAACATCTATCACTTCACAACCTTCTATCTGATCGCCAGTATGGGTTCCGTCAAGGCCGCTCTACTGGTGATCTTCTGGCTTTCCTTACTGAGTCTTGGTCATCCTCTTTTAGAGACTTTGGTGAAACTTTTCCTGTTGCCTTGGACATATCAAAAGCCTTTGATAAAGTCTGGCACAAAGCTTTGATTTCCAAACTACCCTCCTACGGTTTCTATCCTTCTCTCTGTAACTTCATCTCAAGTTTCCTTTCTGACCGTTCTATTGCTGCTGTGGTAGACGGTCACTGTCTGTCCTTTACTTATAATCTGAACTGGAAACTTCACATCTCATCTCTAGCTAAAACAGCTTCTATGAAGTTAGGTGTTCTGAGACGTCTCCGCCAGTTTTTCTCACCCCCCCAGCTGCTAACTCTGTACAAGGGCCTTATCCGTCCATGTATGGAGTATGCTTCACATGTCTGGGGGGGTTCCACTCATACTGCTGTTCTAGACAGGGTGGAATCAAAAGCTTTTCGTCTCATCAACTCCTCTCCTCTAACTGACTGTCTTCAGCCTCTCTCTCACCGCCGCAATGTTGCATCTCTAACTGTCTTCTACCGCTATTTTCATGCTAACTGCTCTTCTGATCTTGCTAACTGCATGCCTCCCCTCCTTCCGCGGCCTCGCTGCACAAGACTTTCTTCTTTCTCTCACTCCTATTCTGTCCACCTCTCTAACGCAAGAGTTAACCAGTATTCTCAATCATTCATCCCTTTCTCTGGTAAACTCTGGAACTCCTTGCCTGCTTCTGTATTTCCACCTTCCTATGACTTGAATTCCTTCAAGAGGGAGGTTTCAAGACACTTATCCACCAATTTTTGACCACTGCTTTGACCCTTTTAAGGGACTGGCATTTCAGTGGGCATTTTTTTTTTATTAGATTTTTGTTGCCCTTGGCCAGTATCCTTCCTACATAAAAAAAAAAAAAAAAAGAGTGTGGCCATTTGTTTTGTCAGAATAAAGATGCTTGCAGGATTACAAGTATTGCCTGCTTGTGTTAACCCTCTGACTGCCACTTGGTACACCTTCCCTAATTTCTAATCACTCTGAGACATCTTTACTAGTCCTGCAGCCAAATCCAGTCTTTGAGCTGGGGAGAAATTGTTTAATGTTTTCTTTTCAGCCATAACTTCCTTGTAGGTGCTTAATAAAACTTCACGCATTGCTTCCGGTGCTGTTAATTGTTTCGTGTAGCAGTGAAAGGGTTAATGCCATGTATACGCGCGTGTGTATGTGGTAATTTGGTGACATACATGAATCTTGCAGTGTGCGTTGTAAAAAGCATTAAAAAAAAAAAAGACAAGTTATATGTTTAAAAACGGTCTATACAGCACACTCATTTCCTCGTAGACATCTGAGCAGTGGTGGTCGTGGTGGTCGTGGTGGGGTGCGGGAGTGACATCGTGGCCACATCTGAGCGGAGGCACGGAGCAGTGGTGGTCGTGGTGGTCGTGGTGGGGTGCGGGAGTGACATCGTGGCCACATCTGAGCGGAGGCACGGAGCAGTGGTGGTCGTGGTGGTCGTGGTGGGGTGCGGGAGTAACACTTGAGCGGAGGCACGGCTGTTCTGGCGCAGATGTGACCCTGTACGAGAAGGGTGCTAGTAATTTTTTATCCTGTACTTCCCCTTTGCAGATATTTTACTCATAACTCACTTTCCTTTTTTTCTTTCTTTTTTTTTCACTTCTGGAACTGGCGATGCTAAATTTTCCCTTCGAGTTTCAGCTTCCATTTGTGTGTGTGCGGGTTTTGTATTTGTATTTGAGTGTGTTCCGTAGAATTTCCTGGCTAGTGGGTAGGTGGGTGTGTGTGTCTGTGCTTGGTGACCCGTGCAACATTCGCCAGCACGATCCGCCTCTCCGGGAATGCAATAAGGCTCGCTGAAAGCCGCCAGGGAGGGGAGCCGAAGGATGGGGCACTCCTTTGTGATGTTGCGTTCTCTTGGGCTTTACTCGTTTTTATTTTATTTCTTTTTCATCTCTGACATGGCCTTCCCCGCTGTCTGCTTTCTTTCCCTCTCCCTCCTTTCCCTATCTTTCTTCCCCACTCCTTCTTTTCTCTCTACATTATCTTTATCTATACGAGGATGACTTGACCTGAAAAATACTGCTGGCACGGGGAAGGTCGCGTAGCGGAGGTAATACGTGGAAAGACAAGGGATAAAGGGGACAGAGTAGAATGATTAAGAGATACGAGGAAAATCTTGCGAGAGTGGAGACATACTGACTTTTCTGTACTTCTTATCTACCTATCTGTTTGTCTCTATATATACTTATCCATCTATATCTATCTATCTATCTATTCTCTCTCTCTCTTTCTCTCACTCTCTCTTTCACTTCTTTCCTCCGTCCTGCGCCAGGGAAAATCGGGCAGCCAGGCAAAGCTTCACACAAGGTGGATATTCTTTGCCTGCCCACATTCCTCTGATTTTAAGAGCAATGAAGTATTTTCAAACACTGGATGGAATTTATGTAATGCTTTTCGCGCAACTAAAGCAGAAGTAACTAAGCACTTCAACTTTTCCCTCTGCTATCTGTCGCAAAGAGGCGCCAGTTTTACTCTAAAAGCCAAGAGTTCATGGAGCCAGAAATTTTCTTCTCGCCGCTTTGCTTGAGTTAATTAAGCTGTTACGGGAGCCTGCCAGCCGCCTTCCCCCTCCTTGGCAGACAGCGAGGATGAGACGCTCTTCTTATCCTTGGCAGGGAATATCTTTTTGTCCGGTAGTTTTGTTCTTTCTAGTTTCTGAAGTCGTTCTTATTGATTTTCTATCCAGTGATTTTTCTTTCTTTTTTAGTGAAACATTTCCAGTAGGTCATAATTGAGTTCTCTGGTGTGTTTTTTTTTTCTTTTTTCTTTCAACGCATTTCCCAAGTGACCATTATTGATTTTCTATCGTTTCCGTTCCTATTTTAAGTATTTTTGAGCTTTGGCAACTAAGTTTTCAAGTGGCTTTCATTCTTTATAGTACTGCAATTTTTTTTAGGTAGCATAAATTATTTTTGTAGTGGTTTTCGTTCCCTCTGGTAATAACTTTCTTGATTGGTTCTTGCACAACTGATATAATGAGTGACTTCGTATAAGCCACGAAGATATCACATCGGCGTCCTGCAAGCGATTACGTAAAGGTTAAGAGCGTGACCTGTAAGTATGTGTCCTCCACGACCATAACTCCCGCACAGCCTTGGCGCTCGTGCTGTTTGTTGCTGCGACGTGAATTCTTTCATAGTGCTTACTTTCCGTACGAGAAAAGCTCCTGTTTACTTCAAGATAAATAATTAAAAGCTTTTATAGAAGTTAAACAATATATGTTCACTAATAATCTCAAAGTTCTTGGAATATATGACGTAACGACACCCATGAGAGAATAAGTCATTACCAACTTTTTACATAAAAGTTGCACTTCTATAAAACTTGCACCGACAGCCATGAAAAGTAGAGGGTCGCTGCTGCTGGCCGGAAACACTGCTAATTACAAGTGTGTTTCGTGGAAGACAACTTTCTATATAATGATCCCTGTGACTATTGGGACTTTTCCACTGAACGACCCAAGGCGATCGAACGTTTGCAACGACATACAAAACAGATGTGTGGGGCGCAGCGGCCATGCAGTACTTATCAAGCTGGCACAAGCACGCCCGTGCGTCATATCTCTTCATTCCTGGGCATTACAATGATATACTCGTATGGTATCTCAAAATGAATAAATGAAAATGTGAGATCGAATTTTTGTATGGTTAAATTCAGAAGTAGATGCAATCACTAGCTTTCATAAAATTTTGAGTTAGTGGATGCTGTAAATGAATTACTGACAATTTCAATTGATGCAGACACTCAAACATCACTCGGGAGTTTCCGCGGCTCAAGGGTCAAGATACAGAGAGGGTACAAGTAACGCTGCACTGGGAAGCCATTCAGTGGACGGGGTGTTCATTACGGTGTCCCTTAAACAGGTGAACGCCATCAACATAAAGTGAAATCTTCCCTCTCGTATCCCCAAGTGCTGAGGTCGTTGTAAACAAGAAATATTTTTCAAAGAAAATGCCTGAAAACTTTTGTGTCCATCCTTAAGAGAAAAGTTTAAATGAAAAAAACATCCTGAAGAGAAGTCTTGTTGTCGCCTGGCTGCCAGGTATACGAGAGGGCGAAATGATGACGCAGGCGGACGCGACGGGAAGCACCAGCCATCGTGATGAACCTTCTTGAGTGCTGGCGCTCGCGCCGCCACCCTGCGAGAAGTGATTGGCCTCAGGAAAACACAACTTTTTATTTATGTAAGAGTACCTTTGGTCAGGGGCGACAAAGCTGGTACAAAGACCTACTGAAAGTGCCAATCCCTTAAGAAAACTTCCAAAGCAAGGCCAAAATTACATTGAGGCGTCTTGAACCATCTGAAAAAGCTAAAAAAATTATCGCAACTGGACTCAACTTGGCATCAGTCCATATTAGGAATCCAATCAGTTTGTTATGACTTGCCAGCTTGTAAAAGATGTACCATGGTATTACAATAACAATCCCTGAATTCTGAGAACATTGCAGTATTCGCGCGCCATTATTATCAATGAAAACAAGCTATTTAGTTCAGTGTATGTCCGGGATTTACGGTGAGTGTTACATAATTACCATTAGTGTAGCTTAAAGGTTCAAGCTGTTTTAAGGCCTGTTTAAGTTAATGACATGTTTTCTTATTCTAAATCATTGCGGTAATTTCTTTTTCAACTGCAGGCTGAGATCATGACACATCAAAGTGTAGACACTCTGGCTTAGATTAAAAATATATAAATAAATAAAGTTATACAAGAGTATATCAATTTTTGTATGAAGCACTGCAACGTAATCAGTGTTGTACATGAAGCAGACACTGGTTAATTGAAAGAACACTAAACCTTACTATGTTTGTCTGCACTAAAACATCAATGCGTCGCTCTTAATGCTGTACGAGGAAGAAGCGGGTAATCAACAAAGTGTTTTGTGTGCATGGAAAAATAAAGAGAACTTTCTCCTAAAAAAAAATAATCTTGGTAACTTTTCTTATTGGCACAGAGGCAGATTAACTTCGCCACCTTATACTGAGTGGTTTCTAATTTCCAAATAACTTTTTAGAGTGAGCAGACGAAAATTGACCTCCTCTAAGGAGTGAGGCTTTACCAACTTTGTTTAAACGTAATCTAATTTCCTCGAACACTAAAGAAAAACACTGAGAGACATCCAGACAGGAAGACACGCCGAAACAACAAACAGATAGACAGATCAACACAAACAGTGGCCACGTGTACAGCTGAGTGAGAGGCCTCCATAACGCACGACCTTAGTGGGTCTGAACCAACAAAACTGAACCCTCCCAGTTTTACAATAAGACCATGACAAACCAAGATATTGTAAGATATCTACAATACTAAATAAGCGTATGACTATGTCCATCTCATTTCTACACTCACTGCTGTTACAACTGTTTGGGCTACTTTCTCTACACTATGGCCACAGCTTTGCCACGGCCTTGCCACAGCCCTGTCACGTCACGCCCTTCCCAGTTAGTCTCATCACAACCAAGCGACACCACCACCACCATCTCCAGCCATTCCCCGGCAAACAAGCACGTCTCACGCCACACACGAGGGAGAAATATCGTTATTCCTTGTAGCGCTAATCAAGAGGAAGTCTAATCCGCACTGTACGTTTCAACTGTATACTATAAGAGATAACTTTCTTCCCGAACGAGGCCCACACGTCTAGGCATTATAGTGGTTCATTTGCTGGGGAATGCTGTTCATGGGATATCTCGTATGAAAAAAAAGATAAGAATGTGACTGACCTTTATTCTGAGTTGATTTTATTTTATCTATCTATTTATTTATTTATTTAAGACGGAGTTGCTCAGAATCTACGGAAAGTAAGATTTGTTTTCTACTTTTATCTTTTCTCTCTAACCACGGATGTCGCATAACTAACTAAATACTTAAATTTGTTAGTATCACATCAAGCTTATCGGAAGTCGTTTAAAGGATAATACAAAGATTTATCGGTTTTAACATGACACATACGATACTTATTCTCCTTCCTTCCTTCCTTCCTATGACCTCGACTGTCTTGAAACAAACTGGGAACAGCGAACAGAGGGTAATTTTTCGGGTATTTAGTGTTGTTTCCTCCCTTCTTTACTCATTGTAAGTAAGTAAGTAAGCTTTATTGTCACATTGAACTACATACAACATGAAAATCTTCTTGGCTTGCTCAGTAGCTCCTCCACATAATATAATATAATATACTAAAAATAATACATCATTAAAAATACACACTCACACACATAAAACAAAAGTTAGCGGGAAGCAAAGGAATTGAAGAGATCTATACTCTTAGGAATAAAGGTATTTTTAAATCTAGTAGTTTGCATCTTTGGGAGGGCAAGTCTTTTACCAGATCTCAGGAACTTGTATTGGCAGTGCAGTGGATGCTGGACATCATTCATAATTTTATTTAGTTGTTTTATCACCATCATAATATATATATCATCTAGGGAATCAGTTCTAGCTTTAAGTTTACCAGCGTTCTTTACAATTCTTTTGAGTTTATTTCTGTCTTTACATGTTAAGGATCCATACCATACTGTAATAGCAAAGCTCAAAATGGATTCAATTACTGATTTATAAAATAGTGATAATATTGATTGATCTATGTGGATGTTTTTCAATATTCTTAGAAAATGAATTCTCTGTTTACATTTTTTGTATAATTTAGTTGTATTTGAAGATCCTGTTAATTTGTCATCAATTATTACGCCAAGATATTTATATTCATGTACTCTTTCAACTTGCTCATTGGCTATGACTAGTGGATCTGAAATTGTGTTAATTGTACGGAAATCAATTATCATTTCTTTTGTTTTCTTTACATTTAGATTTAAAAAGTTATTATTGCACCATGTAACAAAGTCTTCAACTTGCTTCAGGAACTCTCGTGAATCATCATTACTGATTTTTCCCACTATTGCCGTGTCATCTGCATATTTAATTATAGAACAACTTTTATATTTACTTCTGCAGTCATTTGTGTACAATACAAAAAGTAGTGGAGCCAGAACACAACCTTGGGGTGCCCCTGTATTTGTTATAGCAATGTCTGATTTAACATTTTTAAGTTTTGTATATTGTGAACGCATTGTTAGGTAACTATGTATCCATTTGATGAGTTCTCTGTTTACATTTAATGCTAGTAACTTTTGTAACAATATGTGGGGTTGGATGATGTTAAAAGCGCTACTAAAATCTATAAAAAAAATGCGAACCTGTGTATTTCGATTCTCTAAGTGTCCGTGTGTGTGTGTGTGTGTGTGTGTGTGTGTGTGTGTGTGTGTGTGTGTGTGTGTGTGTGTGTGTGTGTGTGTGTGTGTGCGCGCGGGTGTGTGTGTGTGTGTGTGTGTGTGTGTGTGTGTGTGTGTGTGTGTGTGTGTGTGTGTGTGTGTGTGTGTGTGTGTGTGTGTGTGTGTGTGTGTGTGTGTGTGTGTGTGTGTGTGTGTGATCTGTAATCAGTTTAATCAACCCCGTCACAATTTATTCCTGCCTTTCTCTTTGCTCTTCAGCCACCCCGCAATGACAGGACGTTAGTTAATAAAATGAAGGGAGTGTGTGCAGGTTAACTCGATAAACTGCCTTCATCCTCCACCCAGTGCATGCAAATCCCTCTTGGTGAAAACTGTACTTCTCATTCTTTTTCAGTGTAATTCTATTTGACTATTATGTAAACTGATCAGTGAAAAGGAATGGAACCGCTTAATACTACAATTACTACTCCTATTAAACACTCCTCCAATGAAAACTACAAATATCTGTCAGTCCAGGAATGCTCTTAAGTCAAAGCTTTATAAAATGGCAAAGCACTGCAGTAAAGCTCCCACTGTGAATAACCCTGTCAGCTCCATTAGTCACGTATCTAGCACCTAAGTGCGCTTGGAACTTTTTATTGCATCTGTCTCGTATTGGGGCTGGATTCTGCAGGCTGATCAAGGACGCTCTATCCTCCCATTGGCTGAAAAGATGATAAGCTTACCTGCGTGTTCCGTTTCAACAAAACAAACGCAACTCCAACACTCCGTCGACTAAACCCCAAAGTGCTGCTCGGATCAGCTTTATAATTTGCGGCTTAACTTTGTGTCCGCTGAACCTTCTTATCATAGGACATTGTGTAAGAATATATATACGAGATTTAGCTTTTACCGCCCATAGCGAAGGAAATATATGAGAAATGAGAATCTCCGCTGCGGATGGCGCTGCAACGTATGAAGTAATTAATTTTTAAAGTTGCGATGGTGAAAACTATGATGGTGTTAGTATTGAAGTTTGTGGATAATCAATAAAAAGACAAAATGGCATAGAGGTGACAAGGAATGAAGATATTTAGTGATAACAATGGTGGCACTTCTTCTACTGACAGTAAAAGACCCAAATATCAGTGCTATTTGTAGGAAAGCAACAGCGGCAACGTGGTAAAAACATCTATGACAATGAAGACAATACAGTGACGATCGCAATGACTGTCTAGAAAATTTTCCTGTTATATATTTTTATGAGTGACAATTTCAGTGTTTTTCTCCCGTTTTTCTGTCCTAGTCCATCCTACTTCACACGCTAAGAGAGAGAGAGAGAGAGAGAGAGAGAGAGAGAGAGAATATAGGGCGCGTCAATAAATAAATAAAAAACCTCCGCACCCTCGGCACAACTTTAGAATCACCGGGCAGAATTTATAGGAGACGTTTAGTAAAATGAGAACCAATAACATTCCCGGGCAGCGGCAGAAAATTTATCACACGCTCGGTTAGGAAATTGGAAACGCAAAACACAAACCTGCCTACTTTTTTTTTAGCAGAACCTCAGCGGCGAGGCGAGAGGTGAGCAGCATTGGGGGAGGGGCGGGGATGGGGGAGAGAGGGTGGTCATGAAAAACGGTCTCAAATAACGTTACGCTCCCTCAGGTAAACTTAAAAAAAATATTTCGACGCAAACTATTCCTATGATTGATTATACTAGAGTCGAGTTTATTGAGTCAGGTTGTGAAAATATATCATAACGGACAATTAACTACACTCCAGTAGCCACATGTACTAAACCGCGGGAGAAAAGGACAAGCTTCAACTTAAAAAGACATCAGAGACTAAATAAGAACATGACACCGACGATGTGACCCCGGAATGACTCGAACACCCAGCCTTCTGATCTGGAGTCAGACGCACTACCATTGCGCCACGGGGCCGGTGTGAGAATTAACCGCGACCGAAGCAAAGACGCAAGAGGAGAGATAGGGGTAAAGGGGTAGGGTGAGGAAGAGCAAGGAAGAGAGAATGTTGAAAAGAGGCAAGAGGAAAGGTGAGGATGAAGAATTAGGATGAGGAGAGAGGAGAGAAGTGGAACAGACAGGAGGTGGACGAGGAGAGAGGAGAAAAGGTGGTAGATAAGTAAAAGACTGAAGAGGAGAGGTAAAAAATGGAAGAGGAGGAGGAAGAGGAAGAGGAGGACGAGAGGGAAGAGGAGGAGGAGGAGGAAGAGTACGATAAAAATATGAAGAGCAACGTAACAAAAGCAGATAAGGTCTTTTACTACAATAACATATCCAGCTTTACCTGAGCACTATTCTACTTCCAAAAGAAAATTCCCCAGCCCTTTATAAGACCACTACCCCCAGCACACTGCCGGCAGATATGGTGGCAACATCATCATATTTATTGAGAATATATATATAAATGAAAACTGTCCCCACAGCACAAAGGAAGCCTTATTAGTACATACGACGCAGAGTGAAGGTCTAACAACCGACTTAACACGTGACCCGGGACGCTGCAACTCGGAAACGAAGTGATCGAAGGTCTTAAGGATATAAAGTAGGTTTATTTTCTTTCCTTCTTCTCTTTCGCGTAAATAATGAGATATATGGTAACTTAAAGAGAGACTAAAATGTTATGTATTATCAAGTAAAGATTTCTCGGTAAAGTGGAGAAGGAAAGGGATCTCTGGCTGGGCTTTGAACAACTATGTAAAATTGTAACCGAGTGAAAGTTTTCCAGTCACGTAAATGATTAAATCTATGGGGAGACTAATATGATCGTAATATCAGGTACCGATTTCTCGTTAACGTGAAGAGGTGGAAATAGATCTCTGGCTGGCTGGGCTTTGAACAACTATGCATAATTTCAAAATATCTACTTCACAGGGTAAGCGACTGAGCGATAAACATCTAAGCGAATCATGAACCATCATAGTATTGTCGCAACTGATGTGCACGCAAGGCTGTTTTTTCCCTCTGAGCGACAACGCGCCTTGAAGAAACATTCCAGCCCAAGTCATCTGGTATGTCGGTGCTTCCTGCCGCGGTGTTGGTGGCTGTGCGTTCAAGGCATTCCGAGTGTTGCGTTAAATCTACTTTACTGCAACAAGCTCCTGAGCAACAATGTCTGTACTAGAAAACACAGACTGAAACGCATGTACGCACGTCTTTCCTGAAATCTTTTTGTAACGCTGTTGTAGGTACAGTCCCCTGCGTTTCCGCGTTCATGACTCAGCGTTGCCAATGTGTGAATCGCCTGCCGTGAACCGCCCCGCCTGATTCGACTCGTATCCGACACACACCCCAGTCAGTACGAGGAAGAGGGAGGGTGATGGAGGATTTGGCGAGATTAGTTTCGGTTTAGAGTCGAAGCAGGGGGTTCACAGCTGGCGATTCACACTATCACACGCTGGCAATGCTAAGAGGTGAACGTGGAAGTGGAGAGACTCTGGGTCAGAAGTAGAGTAACCTTTGATATTCACTGCCACTGTGCTTTGCCATTTTCCTGAATCTTACACTAATTGACTTCCGTGGGCAGTGACTTGGAGCGAGTGAAAGAATAACACCAGAGAGAGAGAGAGAGAGAGAGAGAGAGAGAGAGAGAGAGAGAGAGATTAAGTTCCCGCTGACAATCTTCTTACAAAATCTGACTGCTAATTCTTAACAGATCAAGGACTTCATGTTGAAAGGAAGCATCAAACGCAGTGGAAGTGAATGTTGCATGTAGCTTGACTAGTGACTATGACTGTACTCTCCTTCCCTATTACTCGAGGTCTTTGTAACCCTCCAAGAGTTGAAGTAATGACGACGCTTATCCTCCACTTTTTAGATGGTTCTTTTGACCTTTCTTTTGGGACCGGCACCTCAGTAGCCCGTTTTCTGTGTGAGTATGAGGGGGATGCTTTTTTGTTGCCCTTAACCAGTGTCCCTCATACATAATTAAAAAAACTCATCTGTCACTACACTTGAGCGATTCCAGACGGTTCTACGAAGGGAGATATAAAACTGTAAACAGGAAAAGGTTTGAACGACGAAATCATTCTCTCCTTTTGCTATCAGGAGTGTCTTTCGAAATCATGATATCCTGCCCTTCACACAGACCATCCCATTAAGACTCAGAGGCCGTAGCGTTAACTTAGGAGGTAGAAAGATCCCCCCCAGCTAATTTTCTAAAGGTTTTTCCCAACTAAGATCCTCATAAAGGCCCTGGGAGAAATATATTACCTTTTATTTCGCTCGAATATGCACACTATTATGTTGTATGTCACAGATAGCCGTGTCAGTAATGGTGATGGTGGTGTTAGTGATAATGGTGACGATAATGAGGAGGAGGAGGAAGAGGAGGAAGAGAAAAAAGAAAGACAAAAATAGAAACGAAAATTTATAAGTGAAGAAGAAAGGAAAACAAGTTGAAGATGTGGAATTAAAAATGTCGAGAGAGAGAGAGAGAGAGAGAGAGAGAGAGAGAGAGAGAGAGAGAGAGAGAGAGAGAGAGAGAGAGAGAAAATTTTTGGTGTAACATTGGTTTGAACAAAGGCGGGCGCGCTGTCAGTACGGGGAAGTTGGGGAGGGAAAGAGACAAAGAGGAGGAGGAGGAGGAGGAGGAGGAAAGAATATAATAACAAGAAAACATAAGAAAAAGAAAAATGTCATAAAGACGCTAAGGAATAGATTTATAGTCATACACACACACACACACACACACACACACACACACACACACACACACACACACACACACAGCTTGATAGATTTATTCTCATTTAACATCCCACCAGCAAAGTTATTTGTTTCTTACAAATTCCTGTGTGTGTGTGTGTGTGTGTGTGTGTGTGTGTGTGTGCGGAAAATGTCGGGAAGGAGGGGGAAAAATAGAAGAGAGTAGAGGGAGAAGAATAATGATGGAGATAAGAGAACGGACGGGAGTGGTGGAGGGAGAAGGAAGGAAGGAAGGAGGGAAGGCAGAAAGGATGGATAGATGGAGTGAGGGAGGGACGAATAGGAAGAAAGGAAGAAAGAAAGAAGAGAAATAATGAAGACGATGGGTAAGCGATAAAGAAAGAAGCACTGAAGGGAGAGAAAGAGAGGAGTGAAGAAAAAAAAAATGTCTTGTAACGAAATTAAATGAAGAAGAGTCATTAATTTGAAGGGAGCGGCAAAGAAAAAGTAATAATATCGATGATTGACGCGACAAAGAATATCATCAGCGGCGAGAAACGGGATATAAAATGATGCAAGACATGAATCCGCTTGACGCTCCTCCTCCTTAAAAAAGAGAGATTTATTTATTTGAAAGGCGCGTGAAGGCAATGACGCTGAACGGAGGGAGGAGGGAATACGATGGCCAGGAGTGTCGGCAAGTCTCATGCTCTCGTGCCAAATGAAATAGAAAAATACTGGAATAATGGAAGATGTGCATGGACGTGAAAACTTGACGATAAAAGAAGAGATACGATGGAATCAAAAAAATATTTATAAAGGTGAATGGAAGAATACTGTCTTTTTTGCTAATTTAAATAAAAAAAATTAATTTCGAGGTGCACAAGAGAGAGAGAGAGAGAGAGAGAGAGAGAGAGTGTGTGTGTGTGTGAATAGCAAGTTGATACTCCTCTCTGCTAAATGAAACATAATATGCCTTAAAACCCACAGTGTCTGGAAAGCGACACACGTCTGGAGCCTCGACAGATGCCTGAGTCTGAGCGGAGGCCGAAATGTGCGTAACGGAAAACAATAACTTGAAACTTCAATAATCATAACTCAAATACTTGAATATAATCTGATAGCATAGAATTTTTAAGGATCTAGGAAGTCAAGGATCTGGGTCAGCTGAACAGTCTTACCACGACGAGTTACCGCCTTGCATCTGCCGCCAATGTTACTGTCACCGATACACCGCCTACAAATGCCGCCGTAATCATTGCAGAGACACTTACTCCTGAAGGGAACGGTGGCGGCGCACAAAGAGGCCAAGTTTTATGGTCGCGTCGGGTAAAACCAAAGTCTATATTGTGAGAACACTTCCTGGTGAAAAGAACAGATACACCTGACAAAAGCTTTACGTATCTCGATGGCACTGAGATCCTTAGGAGGTTTCCAGAGCTTGGTACTGCTACTGGCTGGTGCACTCTACTGTCTCGAACAGAATAGCCTTTCTCTTTATCAGCAATAAGAGTCTGTGGTCTCAAACACTTGGACGTCTTATCTCGACTACTTTTCACAGGCTGTAGTGAAAGTTATTGGGGTTTTCAATGTTGTTTTCATGATTACATTAATTTAATAAGGATTTTGCATCATCAATAGGAAAAATACCCATGAAAATACGTCTAATCACCTCTGTGGTCTTTGAAAATAGTTCTAATGAGGGAGAACAAAGCGCTAAATACTACAGGTTAGGAATGACGTCAGTTTGTGTGCAGCGAGTCGATAACCTCCTTGCAAGAGTCACTCGTGTTCTGGTGTACCGTACTGAAAGGCATCACGTGGATTATGTTCCTGTTATATTTTCTTTGGGAATATGTTTGAAGATTGTCACGGGCTGCTAGTTTGTTAGAATATATTAAAAAAAAAAAGGCACGATAACTATGTACGTATATAGAAATGAAGTGAGTGATTTCATTTACGACAGAAAACACTTTTTGACCACCAGAAGCCGATGAGTCCAATTATAAATTTACGTGCACATTTACCTGCATATCTACATATCACAAGGACAAACCACCTCATTTCTACTGAACAATGATTTCGAGATTCCTCGCTATGGAATGCCCGTAATGCACCTGTAACTGCGCGCACATTTAAGTGTGTGAGCCGCGCGTGACGCAGTGCACCGGCGCTCCTGTGTTCAGATTCCAGCCTCGTATCATGGAGCTTTACAGAGCTGAAGTAACTTTTAATCATTAGGACCTGCCTGTGTTCATGCTCACCTCAACTTGTGCCATGCATTTTAAAGTTATAACAATGCTACGATTTGATCCACTGCAGATTTGCCGACATTACAACTAACAAGGACTGAAACTGAAAAAAAAATTCACAATAGCTACTATCCTGACTACAATTCCTCTTGGTCTGCTAGCCATTAAAGTTACGTGAAACATTACGTACATTTTTTTCATTTTTACGCTGGAGAAAATACCTAAGCTCTAATACATGAATTACAGTAACTCGTGCAGACTGATATCGGTAAGTACTGAGTGAAGACATCATTAGGCAACTAAATAACAGCACGACGAAGGCAGGTCACTCATAACGCTCAAGTACTCGCGTGACAAGATAACATAAAGAACACTAGTAAGAGAATACCATCACCACCCGAACTAATAATGGAAAATACTAGTCGTGGGTGCTTACGCTGGAATGTGAATCAGCGGGGCACACAACGAGGTCCAGTAGAGAATAAAGTAGCTCAGGGAGGAAAGAACAGTCACGAAGGTAAAGTACGTTTTCTATATCATGACTTTAGGATTAGAGCGACGGCACCGCACGCAATGGAGCCAGACTTAGGGGGACGCTGTCATTCAAACCAAGAGACAGATCACAGGAAAGACAGCAGTATATCCGTTCTGTTATTACCAAGTTTTACTGAATATCACGTAAATTTCAAGGAGTAATCCGGTTTACTTCTGAAGAATCCACATCAAAGGAGTGCGTCTCAAAAATGTCAGTTCGGACCGTCATTTGATGACTTCCTTTGATTAAATAAATCCTTGACTCGTTCCCTCTGAGGCAGCGAATGAATGGCGAGGAAGAGGACACCACTCATGCCACGCGTCACAAGATCAGCACGGAGGAGGAGGAGGAGGAGGAGGAGGAGGAGGAGGAATGTGATCAATAGAAGAATATAAGAGGAAGAGAGAAAAGGATGGAAATATATGGAGAGAGAGAGAGAGAGAGAGAGAGAGAGAGAGAGAGAGAGAGAGAGAGAGAGAGAGAGAGAGAGAGAGAGAGAGAGAGAGAGAGAGAGAGAGAGAGAGAGAGAGAGAGAGAGAGAATGGGGAATGGGGGGGAATGGGGCTTCTAACACATCATTACTCCAATATAATAACAACAATGACCTACATATGCAATATACAACTTCTACCACATTATACTGAAATACGTGAAAGAGTCTGCGTGCTCCACCTCGCCATTATAAGAATCAAGAATGAGGACGGCAAAAAAGTAAAAAAAAAAAAAAAAATGTCTCTTTACAGTGAAGAAAATTACCACCGCAAAAAAAGATAACACACAAAAAAAAAATGTGACTTACACGTTCACTTTCCTCTTCATTAATGTCTAATTACTTACTCGGAGCTGAGGGAGGTGACCTAGATGCCTTTACTGACTTGATTACATTGAGTGAGAGGGGACACTGAAGGAATGTCGTTGGCTCCCCACTACTACTGCAACTCCCACCACTGATGATAATAACAATAATTTCATCTACTCTTCATCCAAATGGCAGTTTTCCCGCGCGTGCCAGAGTGGCTGAACAAAGCCGTCGAGCGCAACAGTAAAAAGTCACACCCCAAAAAGAACTAATCATATACTCGTACCTGGATAAAAACTGCAGCTAACACACGTGCGCTCACCTGTCGCATCAATTTACATTTTCACATTTCCAGCACATTTTATGGAATTTAGCTGATATTCCATTGTAGTAAATTTGCAACATTTTACTTATTTCCTGTTTTTTTTTTTCATAATATAGTGTAGTCATTAATGCGCAGGCGTATTCATATATACAACTACATATTCAAACACACACACACACACACACACACACACACACACACACACACACACACACACACACACATAACGAGCTCAACTTAATCCTGCAAAAATGCAAATAAGTAAAAAGTCAAGAAACAAAACCTAATAGGTAAACACACGCACACAGACACACACGAGAGAGAGAGAGAGAGAGAGAGAGAGAGAGAGGAGAGAGAGAGAGAGAGAGAGAGAGAGAGAGAGAGAGAGAGAGAGAGAGAGAGAGAGAGAGAGTTAAATGAAACCCAAGCAAATTTATCAAATTAATTCTGAAATCAATTATTCACAGCAACGCTCCTCGGTTTCTAATACCTGAGTAGATTCTTCCAAAAATATGAAATACAAAAAAATAATAATAAACTGCATAAAATATTTCTCTGTGGCAGGGAATAATACACTGCCATTTAGAAATGTTAATCTGACAGAGAGCAAACACGTGCCAATCATGCGCAGACCTCAATTTGGGGGACACACCTATTTGGGGACAAAGGTAGGGAAATGAGATTGCTTTGGCTATTTGCTGAGGGAACATAGAGTACATGGGAAACAAAAGCTGGAAATGAACGTATCCCCATTCAATGAGAGCGAAGAGATGGTTCATGGATTCAGAGAAGGTAGACATGATTATAACATAAGAGGACACAAGATACGTGTTATGATAAATTTCTGAGATACATGAGCTGGTTAAAGTAAGTTTGCTCTTCACCACCACGCGGTGAGAACATTTTTTCACTATTGTGGCTATGTCACTTTTATAACCATTACTCAGTGTTTTGAAGAAGTTCCAGCAGAACAAAAACATTGCAAAATACATGCCGGAAAAGGGACCGAGGAAAGAGGATATGCAAGAAAAGGTTAGCTAAGAATTACGACCCCATATAGAAACAGACTGAAGGTGAAGACGAAGATGATTCATTGATTAGAAGAGTAGATCCCACCACTGCCACCACTTTCTACATTTTTTTTTTTTTATCGCTATGCTAGAGTAAGTCTATTTAGCACTCGACACCCGTTCTCACTGACAAGAAGACAGAGTAGGAAGACGTGATCTGTTGCTGCAACTATTAATGGGAGGCGAAAGAACCATCGGTCATGCACGTTACCAAGCAGCGTGACCTCGTATCTCTCGTGTAACTGTCCAGAACGTACATGTAGCAATGTAACTTTCATCTTGTTTCTGTTGTTTGTTGGAACGTAAGAATTCAGTTACAGATCTCGGTGCTTGTGTGTGTGTGTGTGTGTGTGTGTGTGTGTGTGTGTGTGTGTGTGTGTGTGTGTGTGTCTCAATACTCGTCTTATATTTTATATCTTATTTTCAAGTAGTTACGTAGATAACGAGAGAGAGAGAGAGAGAGAGAGAGAGAGAGAGAGAGAGAGAGAGAGAGAGAGAGAGAGAGAGAGAGAGAGAGAGAGAGAGAGAGAGAGAGAGAGAGAGAGTGAGACGGAAACAGATATATAGATAGGTACAGACAGACAGACAAACATAAATATAGCAAATCCTCGCTAATCTGACTAAATTGTTGGGAGGACTCAGGTTAGATTAACAGCAAAGTCTGTTTTACGAGGGGTCATGCATGAAAAGATTTGGTTTTTGTCATATATATCTGAACATTTTAAACCAGCTTATACCATTCTGTACATCTATAAACAAAGTGTGTATCTCCACAAACATATGGCCAGTCTATCATCTCTCTCTCTCTCTCTCTCTCTCTCTCTCTCTCTCTCTCTCTCTATCTCTCTCTCTCTCTCTCTCTCTCCCTCTCTCTCTCAGAAATGTAGTAATTCAATGCAGTAATTCGATAATAAATTTTCCTCTATGAAATACACAGGTATATATTACAAGATCATCACGCCACACGTAACCATTGTTAACTATTATCTATTTTTGTTGGTAAAGTCACTGGAGAAATCTGTAACCTGTCGTGATATCGTGCTGAGCCACTACAAGGCCAAAGAACAGCAGGGTTTGTTATGCGTCAATGTGATGTACGTTAGGGACTCAATTTCAACAAGTTTTAAGGCACTGTGTTACGTACGTCAGGTCACCAGTGCTCAAAGGTTTTCCGGTCATTCTCGTGTTTCTCTTTGCTTCCTTCACTGTTAACGATACCCGTTTCTTTATTTTAACCCAACGCAGATTTACTGAACAAAAATGTAGCTCCTGGCACTGAAATATTTACGGCACTCAATGCATTTTGATATCGTAGTCTAAAGTTACACCTGATCACTTCATTAGCTTGAGAAGTCATAGCAGCCAAAATTCAGTCTGTTTTTTTGGGTGACAATTACTGAACGAGTCATTTTAGTTCCTTATTTCACATTGTTTCACTTGCACTTCAGTTTATTAATCCTGTATCCCCATCTGCAGACTGCTATTACAGTCCGGAAATAAAGAAATCTTCCCCGATTCATAAATGCAATCGTATATCAAGGAACGAGTACTACGAGGGCTAGGAGAGATGAAGTATCTACTTCTTACCCTTTAATATCTTCTTCCCACCGCGAATATCCATACTAATGAATGTGTGCGTGTGTGTATGTGTGTGTGTGTGTGTGTGTGTGGTGTGTGATTCACCAACGGTCGTCTGCTGGTCACCCACCAGCAGTTCCCGTACGGAAAGAGCTCAGAGCTCATAGTGACCGATTATTAAGTAGGACTGAGACCACTGACACACCGTACACCGGGACAGAAAGGTCACAACCCCTCGGGTTACATCCCGTACCTACTTGCTGCTAGGTGAACAGTGGCTACACATTAAGAGGCTCGCCCATTTGCCTCGTCGCGCCCGGGATTCGAACCCGGGCCTTCTTGGAAGGTTGTGAGCCCTCGGCTCACAACCTTCCAATTCAAAACACAAACTTCCAATTCAAAACACTTGTAGATATGAAAACCGTAGAAAGAAAAGGAGTTCGAGATGGTAAGGACAGTGGATATAAAACGCTAATCTATAACCCCCTACTGAAAATAAAGGTTAGAGACGGTAAAGATACTGTATATAACGTTTGCAGATATAAAAACCATACAGATGAGCGTTCGAGGACATTGATGAGCTCGGTGCCTCAACAACTAGGTCATACAGTACCGGGTAATGTTTGGAAAAGAGCGCTACTTCTCCCACAAAGAAACTACCGAACGCCAGGACCAAACTCGTAATTAAAACTTAGTGAGAAGAAAATAAGGTAAGGTGCAAGACGCCATCAGGCCTACACGTGGCAATCTCTCTGAAATCCTCTTAAAAACCTAGAGAATATTGTCAAACTCACATAACCAACGCCCAGGATATGGCAGAGAGCGGCTATGTCGGCTGTCGTAATTGGGGAAATGTAGCACAGAGCATCACTGCACAACAAAGCACAGTAGAGCGAGGCTTTCAATACGAGGGAGCACAGCAGTTTTGATAACATTCATCCCCTGACAAATGAAAGGCTTTATATGCCAGGAAATGGCCAAACAGGACCTGCCTCAGCTTTACCGGATCAACTAACTGGCGGGTGATAACACCACCATTCACTGATTAATTAAAATACGCGCTGCTGTAAAACCTAGCCCTCACAGTTTTCTAAACGTGCCTAATGCGCAAATTATCTGTAATGATTCACCAAAAAACTCGACTCTAGTGAAATGTACCGACAATTTGCTGACTGGAAAAATTAAGAGCTTGTTGCTGTTCGAAGGCCGATTCCATATTTGCAAGATGCAAGGCAGAGAGAGAGAGAGAGAGAGAGAGAGAGAGAGAGAGAGAGAGAGAGAGAGAGAGAGAGAGAGAGAGAGAGAGAGAGTTAACATCGGTACTTAACCATAATCATAATCTTTCACAATCACCGCCACTACAGCATTCTCACTACTATCACTACTATTATCCCACCCACGCTCCTGCCTCCACCAGTCACAGCAGGGCACAGCAACAGGTGAGCGTGTGGGAACGAGCATTCACCCACCCCACGATAAATGACACTGACGACAGCTTTACTACAAACCCTAAGGGCTTCCCACACACACCTGATGTCTAATAGTAGTTGGGAAATTGCCACCAGAGCCCCCATCCTGAAATGGCATGCCGCCCAGGACCCCATTGCATGGGGACCTGGACGGCAAAGGCCATTTCAGGATGGAGGCTCTGTTGGCAATTACCCGGAGTGGCAATCCATTTCAGGATGGAGATCCTGGCTGTAAATAGGGGTGTTGGGGGATGGGAGAGGGGGGGAGGGGGGGGGGCGGGGGGGAGGGGGGGAGGGGGATCCCACCCCCACCCCCAGGAGCGACTCTGATGGCATGCCATATTGCGAGTGTGGACCTGATCAAGCTGCAATGGGGAAACCTGACAGCAATTTTCCGTAGACTTCAGTGGCAGTCCATGTCAGGATGGAGGCCCAGGCTGTAGATTAGTGGGGGTTGGGAAGGGGGGGTGATTCATGACGGCGACATCAGGGGGGTGGGTGGGGGGGGGGAGGGCGGAAGGGGGGGGACGGTGACGGCGACACTGACGGAGAAGAGGTGAGGGGGCGTGCGTCCTTATGCTTCGGCGACGATGGAATGACTAATGAATCAATGATGGTGGGCGGAAAATAATTGAGTGAAAGGAGGGGGGGGGGTGTGGACTGGCGGCCAGACGTGGCAGCCGCCCGCCACACACGCGTGGTTAGGTGACTGTGACGGCAATGCCGTGTAGGTCGCCCTTTCACGTCCCCCCCCCCCCCCACTCCCAACCCACCCACCCAGGGGCGGCTCTGACGGCAAGCCATATTGCGATGGTGATCCTGATAGCAATTTTCCATAGACCCAGGCTTGGGAAGGGGGGGGTGATTCACGACGGCAAACACCAAGGGAAGGGGGGGGGGAGCGGGACGGTGACGGCGACACTGACGGAGAGGTGGGGGAGGCGTGTGTCCTTATCCTTCGGCGACGATGGAATGACTAAATGAATCAATGATGGTGGGTGGAAAATAATTGAGCGAAAGGGGGGGGGGGGAATGTGGACTGGCGGCCAGACGTGGAAGTCGCCACACACACGCGTGGTTATGGGGGGACTCTGACGGCGCTGCCATGAAAGTCGCCCTTTCCCTTTCATTCACAAGAATCCTGGAGGGTGGGATGACTGAGTGTTACCATTGCGTGTTCCCTCCGACACCTCAGTACATTCCAAGGTTGCCACCGCTGGATGGTCAAGGTCGGGTGGAAGGGAATGGGGTGGGGGGAGGACCGCACGTGTCAGGAAAGTGGCAGGCGATGACCGCCAGGTCCCATGCGGCCTTACGCCGCCAGGAGTCATGCAGGTTTTTTTTTTTTTTTTTTTTTTTTTTTTTTGGCGGGAACGGGAAGTTGAGGGCTTAGAATGGGCCGCCACGTGGACGTCACGCGCTAGTTGCCCGCGCGGATCCTGGACAGTCTGGGTGGCGAGACTTGCCATCACGCGTTCCCTCCGACATCTCAATACATCCCCTATGGTCAAGGTCGTCGCGACAGCCTCACGAGGTTCCGTTACCTGTCCATCGTTTTTACCTGGAGGAAGCATCTGTGACGGCCAGGGCGGAGTGGCGGCCTCTTCCACTTTCACCGACCGCCAGCGGCGTGGGCTGACGTAATACTTATGCCGGATGGTCACCTTATTATTATTATTATTATTATTAATATTATTATTATTATTATTATTATTATTAGAAAGGTTATGCAGAGTCGATGGAACATTTTATTTTTATTAGGACAAATACAGCTCATTGCTTATTAGGGCAAATACATCTCTTTCATTCAAAACATTTGCGAATTGAAGGCGAAGAGATCATCGTCATCGCTGTCAATGACGGGCGTAGTTTTAATAACTCTAGGAACCAGCTTCTTACGAGGGGCGGCTGGAGCAACGGGGAGTTTTGGTGTGCTGTCGTCCTCTGGCGTGTTAGGGGGAATATTCTTTTTTTTTCTGTTTTCCTGCGACTTCTTCTTCACCTCCTGACCCTCTTTGCCGCCTACTGTCGACTCATCTGACCGTTGCGGCTGTGCTTCGGTCGGAGGTGGCATCAGCGACTCCTGAGGTGGCGGAATCGACTGCGATGTCGGCTGCTGCTGTTGCGACTCCTGTCCTGATGGAGCGTCAGGAGGTGGGCTGGCCGGCAGTGGCGACATGTCGTCATCACTAAAGATCAATTTCTTCTTTGCAGGTTCTGACATTTTCTCCACATTGACATCCTCATGGTCAGCACGGCTTCGCTTACCCCCAGCATCGCCCAGATAGATATCAAAGCGGAAAGAGATGCGTTCTGTAACAGACAAAAAAAAAAAAAAAAAAAAAAAAAAAACGATGAGAACAATGGAAAAGTTTTTATTTCCCCTCCCACTCTCCCTCTTCTTATTCATTGGCAAAGAACGTTAATGTAATTTACAATGGTGAAGATGTCAGATGCCGTGCAAGGTAATGGCGTACTCACCCGCAGTTCTCAAGATGAAACGTTTGTTAGCTTGCTCCATTCTTGGAGATGAGGCTTCGACGTCCGACTGGGTTGAGAGGTGATGGCGAAGTGACGCTTATCCGTCAGCAATTACCCCATATTGACCCCCTTTCCCACCCCCACCCCACCCCCCAATCTACCTTATTACCGCTTTACAGATGTTACGACATCTCGCCCGGCTGCCGGCTGGGCAAAACGTAGGCATGCAATGCGGCATATTACGAAATATTACGTATACCATACGAGTAATTTTTTTTGTCATTATATAGATATTGATGCTTTTTGAAGGTGGCGTGAATAATGCACATTGCACGTTTTAATGTATGCCAACTCAGTAGAAGGCAAAAGAACATGCAATAAATGCCACACACGAGGGAATTCAACCCCTGAAGTCGATAATTTAATGTGCTAATTTTCATATGTGGACAAGTTTGCATAAAATGATGTAAGACAGCGGAATTGTATTTGGGATGCAAGTTATAGCTATCGTAATAGCCTATGGTCTGACTTTGAAAATTAAGATAAACAGTAATCCAGTGGCCCATGGTCTTTGAGTCACTCAATGTATTTAGAATGAAAACGCATGGCTTCACCTGTTTTCTGGCAAGATTTATCAGATCTGTCACATGGCGATGATCGTGACAGCCTAAAAAATAAACTCGATCGCCCAAGATGCCTGCTAGACCGGCCTGTATTTCACGTGCATTCATGACGGCTTATGCGCAGACAATGCAGCGAACGTGACGATAATGATCAATTTCTATGACGCCAGTAGTGTCGGCGAAAAACATTATGACGCGGTTGTGATTACGTCCCTTGGCAAACGACAGATTAATTCTTAGATTTCCTGATTTATCCAGAGGGATGGCATTGTGCACGTCCTCCGTCACAAAGTTAAAGAAACATACTGTCCGACCTTTATTGAATGCATCAAATGTTAGGGAATTACGTGTGTCCAATCCTAGTGACTCAAGGGTCGTGTAAAACAATTTTGACGCGTGATGCGGGAAAGAGCTGCGAACGTTATAAATGGTCGCCCCGTTCACGGTGATATGTACATGTGACAGATCGGCGTGTTGAAAATATAAACCATTCTTATCAATTACGCCTTGTAAGCTGTCCATATCAACTATTGTCATGGTCAAATTTTGAGGTATGATTTGCGCGAAAGGTAATTCGGCAATCAAAGACGTTTGATTGGCGGCTAACACATACGTTTTATTGAGCGTTCTATTAAAAGTGTATTGCATTGGATTTCGAGTCAAGGAGTTATTTAACGATTCTAAGGCGGGCGGATGTGGCGTGACGCGGTCAACCCATAACTTAGCCATCTCGAGCTTAAATTTGAAACTGCTGGCATCTTGGTGTGAATTAAGAATCCATGTTTTGTTAGCCAATTCTAATCGAATTCTCACATCAACAGAGTCAAGCAGATAAGCGTCCAGACTTGATATATCCGAAAACAAAGGCGCAGTCATCGAAATGCCGTGCGTTTTACAATCTTTCATCATTTGTTTCTCGTCTTTATTCCCTCCCGTGAAATAGTCTTCATCAAATTTATTGATTATGCCTTTTGATCCATCATAATCGCGGTGGTAGAAGGCGACGCGACCGATAGAGTCAATTTTATCCTGAGGGATTGTTGTAATAATTTTAATGAAGGCGTGATAGTTGAACAAAGAGGATGACTCCACAAGCTGTTCGTTAAAATAACAAGCGCATGACTTAAACATCGTATTATTCAAACCATTACTAAAAACGACGTGATCGCCATCGTCTAGTGGCGCGCCGTCTGCCTTCGTCGCGCTAACTCGCAATTCTAGAGACAGCGTTGATAGATCCAAAAATTGCCCTGGAATACCAGGCAGTCTAAATTCAATGTAAGGATCGTTGATCCCCGCATGATTATTAGCATTTGCATCTAAATTAACGGGTAATACGTCCAACTTTCCCCTCGCAGCGACTGACGATTCGATGGTATGCAAGCGATTCACCCGCGGAAAGTTCTCACTCACGGCCGTCAGATAATTGCTCAGGGGGGTGGAGGTCGCTCCACCCTGCACATCCGGACCGTAATGAGTCATCTTTGCGACTAAGCTAAATATTGAAGATATCTGCTTTATAGCAAGTCTTTCTTTTCAGTTGCCTGGTTGGTGGTTTTCTCTTTTTTTTTTTTTTTCCGACTCCAACTTTCCTCTTTTTCATTACTCGTCCGCCTCGAACTATCCTTTCCCCCACACCCTTCACGGCTGCAACACCTCTATTTCTTAATGATTCGCGAAGTCGCTTCCCTTCTAAAACATCTGTTAATAAACCTTTTCCCATTTGGAGCGCTTCGGGTGCTACAGTGCGCATGAGAAAGGGAATTGCTCTTTTAGCAAAGCCACTCAAAACGGAAAATAGACCGCCACCTCTTCTTGAATGGGGTGGAATAAAAACCCGGATGTCGTCTAAACCTCCACCTTTGCTTTGCGTAAAAAGCAAGTCGTATTCCGCTCGAGTGGGAGGTGTGAACGCTCTCGTCATGATGGTTGTCACGTCATGAATAAGACGTCGAGCATAATCACCGGCTATTTATTTCTGTCTGATATGCTGCTCCCGCCATGATCAAAATAAATAATAACGGTCACCCCAATTAAGGAATACATTTATACTCGATTTGTCAAACACACATCAACTTTATTTTAAAATTTACATGATATAGTTATTCAGACTTCCTCACCAGAATAGTTTCAACTCCAAAAGGTTGAAGTCGCTGCGCCAGCCCTTCCACCATAGGCAGGTAATTATTCTTCCACTCATCCTGGCAGCGACCTCTACATCCCAGTCCTTCCGGGATAATAATTTGCTCTACTTCAGCGTTCGCCATGGCTAGCAGGGCAATCTTTTTCAGGCAATTCTGGAAGTGTTGACGTCGATTCACGCTTGTATCCATCTTGAGTCCTTCCACGTAAGGCAAATCCTTCGACGTCGCGATTGCCTGTCGCGCCTTCTCGTTTCCCTCGACGGCCTCGCCCCAACAATACTGAGTCACGCAGGCCACCAGGTGAGGGAGATTTACGCTTCCTGTGGGAGGCGCGTGGATAATGATACGTCCTGGGTCATCTCTCGTGTCTGCCGTGGCCCGATGAAGCGAGTAGAGTCTCTTTCTAGCTGCATGTGTATTCTCGTATGGGTAAATCGTTTTGAGATCCCGCGCAATCCCACTCGGTTCGGTGGAGACGGCATTTACTGAATAAATGATATAACAGCGGCGGTCGCGGAAGATGCCATCGGTCAGCTTGCCCTCGACCACCTTCATCTTGACGAGTAATTGGAGGGCTGATCCACACGTTGAACCCTCTGTGAGGGGAGTGAGGGGGAAATGTGACATCGCAGACCTTTATTCGCACGTATTGGTCGATATCACACCTTCTGCGTAGTAGAATTTATTCATTCAAATTGACGCAGGTGTTATTTTTTTTTCCTTTGTTGGTGGGAAGGGATGGAGGGCGGGGAACGTATTATTTATTAGGGGATGTGGGTTAGGGGGGGGTGAACCTTTTTTTGACCATAACCCTCATCAATTATCCATCCGTGGGCCTGCACCCCTGACGCGCCTAACACGTGCTCTCATGTATTATTGATGTACTTACTCGTTTACAGAGTAAGATGGGGAGCTTTCTCATTTAATATGCTTCCCAGATGTCACCGACCCCGCCACCTATCAGTTTACTTCGTTGAGTCGTATTTCTTATGGCATCCGCGGGGAGTTGCGCCATGCGAAGTAGCAGTGATAATAATGGACGCTTATCGGGTGAAAGTCTTTTCGCGGCCCCCTTTTCGTGACCGAGTACTCGTATGAGATCAAACACGCTTATGCCAGAAAATGGTGGAAGTAAGTTACCGCGCTCATCCCATGAAATCCCAGGTTTACCCTCCAATAATTTCAAGAGAGATAAACCATATTCTCTAAAGGAAGGAGGAACGGCAACTCGAATCAAATCATCCAAGGGTGGATTGACAGGTGCGCGTGGTGGTGGCGTCACGGTGGCGGCGTCGGGGAGGGCGGCGGCCGGTAGCGGAAGTGAAGTTTTTTTTTTTTTCTTGACTTGTTTTGACGTGAATCGGTGCTGAGTTGCGCTGTCGGTCGGTTTAAACTTACACCTCTCGGCAACTGAGACGGGAACTAAACAATATTCTTTCATCTCTGTAGTAAACTTGTTATTGCCGACACGGCTATCGGGAGTAACGCGGCCAATATGTTACCACCTCGTTTGGAGATTAGAATCGCTTTCTTCTTGTACACGGGCGTCTTCTTCAAGGCTACAGTGCGAATATCACTCTTGAATTTTTTCAGGCGGTTAATGATGGTATCGTCGTCCGTCAGACGTCTCTTCAAAAAGTTGGCGAATATTTCCGAGATGCAATTGACTTCGCGCTTATTCAAACTTTGCAAGACCTGCTTCCGCAATTTAGGGGTGACGTGCGAGAGGAGAAAAACCAAATCCTTGTACTTCAATATCAATGGTTTTTCCTCATCCATATCTTATACTAAGTCGTCCGCATCTATCCAGCTGTCAAATTTATCTGGGTACTTACGCCAGTGGACGAAGTACTTTCTCTTACCTCGCTCGACCTTCGATCGTAATATATCGACCTGGTAATGTGAGGGAAGAGAGGACTTGATTAATTCTTCCCTGTAGAAAGCGCCGGTCACGTCCTCCCCCGCCAAATCCCTTATGAAATAAATAGGGATTTTATGTGAGTAATCCACACGACTTATCTTAAAAAGCTCCTCGGTATTGTTGACGGTATAACCCTTATTGAATTTAAATTGCGTTCGGGAAGCACGTTGCAAGCGTACAATGTCTCCCACGTCTAATTTATGACTGACAACTTTCTTTCCCCTTGGCCGATTTAAATACATTCGTTTAAATTGCTTCCTGACTTGTGACAGCTCGCGGAGGCGGTGAACCTGAGCCGGCGTTTGGTTGCCGCCCAAACCGCGGTGTGGGGTGTGATTGTACGTATTTATTAGGGTGGGCAAGACGTTAATATACGTCAGTGTGTTGTTCTGCGTGAGATATTTATATATTTTTGTCTTTATGGTTCGGATGACCCTTTCTGCCAAACTCGCCTTTGTTTCACGCGAGTAATTGGAATACAAGGTAATACCTTTCAAAGTTAGATATTTTTTCACTGCTTGATTATAAAATTCGGATCCCTGATCGGTAAAAAGACGCGACACGCCTGTAAAACTCCCCGACTCTAGAACTTTTTTTCAGCGCTTGCAGGCTACTGTGTCCGGATTTACTTGTCAGCGTTGCCACTTTCAAGTATCTGCTGAAAACGTCCAGGCAAAACATGATGTATCGGACGCCGCCATTGTGTCTGTGCAGCCTCGCAAAATCAGCCAAATCGCAAGTTAAAATGACGGACGGTTTAGGAGCGAGAATTTTTCGTCGCGGAAAACGTTTCAGCGTCGGCTTGTGAAGCGTATAAGTGCGGTTGCCCTGCAGAAATGCCCTCACATCGCGGAGTGTTAGATTCTTATCCCTTTTCTTCCCCTCTCTGTAGAGTGCTTGCACACCTCCTAAAGCCGCAGGATTCGTCATATCCCGGTAAAGTTCGTCCAAAACGGCGTTCATAGCAGATAGACTTTCTCACAGGGTGGCTCATCCACAATATTCGTGCGCAGTTGAATTTCTTCGGGTGCGTTCGGGGATAAATCACACAACAGATAACCGTGATCTCGTCTAAGCACGACATTTTTATAAATTTCCACAAAGTGTTTGGCGCGCTCCCTTCCATAAAGTTGCCTGCCCAGACATTCAATTTGATATATATCTCTGTTTTTCATAAGAATGTAATGTGAGGCATTTAAAGTTATCGTTCTAGCATACTTTCCGGGGAAAAAGACATTCTGTGCTATCATTATAACTGACAAATTTTTATGTCTCCCTTTGGTGAAAGCCTCTGCTATCGTTTGAGAATTGCCAGCCGTGAGGAAATTGTCATCTAATATCAGGAGTGTGTGCGTTTGCGGGTCGGCGTATGGACTGTTATCATCCATCACGGGATCAATAATTTTCTCATGCACTTCGACCTTATCTTGAAAAGGGGAATTCTGCTGCAGCGAATGCGATGAGACGCCACAAATGATAATTCTGTTAAATCCATGCTGATATTTCTCTATAATTTTATTGCAGAGGTGTGTTTTGCCGGAATTTGTATAACCTGCAATAATTATGCGTGCAGGATATCTGAAGAGATTCAGCATCTCTTCGCTAAATGTCTTGTCCATGTTAAGTTCAGAGGGTTACTAAAAGACGCTACGATATGTTTACAGTATTTATTACTTAACCTTTATTTACATGGTCATGTAGGTAACAGCATAACTAACCTCCCAGCTGCATCCTCATCCCTGCCTTCTAATTATGACGTGGATCTCCCCCGACCCACACCTCTTCCTCAACCTCCCCCCCCCCTCCCCCCCTCTCCTTAACCTAAGTACAAATGTTCTTACATTACCTCCTCCTCCTCATCCTCCTTATCCCACGTGGACAGTACAAATGTCCTTACAGTACATGAACAATCTCCTCATTCCTCTCCTTAACTCCATACTCAAAACAAATGTTCTTACATTACATGAATGGCAGCTGCTGGCGGCCGCGGTCTCTCTCCACCCCTTAATTATGACGTGAATAATGTCATGGAAGGCCACTCCCGATCACGACACAACCCATCCTCCACCTCCCCCTCTTCCTTAGCCTACGTGGTCAGAGCAAATGTTTTTTTACATTACATGAAGGGCGTCTGCTAGCAGCTGCGTCCTCTCTTTCTCTACCCCTTAATCATGATGTGAATAATGCCGCGGAAAGTCTCTCCCGATCACGCCACAGACCACTCATTACCCCATCCTCCCCCTCTTCCTCCCCCTCTTCCTCCTCCTCCTCCTCCTCCTCCTCCTCCTCCTCTTCCTCATCCACCTCCACCTCCCCCACATCCACCGCCACCTCCTCTTCCATCTCATTCTCCACATCTCTTTCCCGCGGATCATTGTCGGGGTGATAATACGCCCTTGAGGTATAGCCATCGACGTGAAAGCGCTTATCGTCAAAATGTGACAACGTACGCTTTCGCATACGAGTGGTACAAATTTGTCCTTTCACATTCCTGATATTATAGCAATCCACCATCCCACATGCGACATTATTAAGTGTTTCCCTATACTGCTGATGCAATATATTTTGCTGAAGGTGAGTTGGAATGCCTTTACCTCGAGATACTTGCTTGTCATCTTCCAACAGCAGCAAATACATCTTTGGCTTTAATATAATCGCCTCTTTGATGAGCGTGGATCCGGTTTCAGATTTCAACAAGCCTAGTTGACCCTTCCGCTCCCCATTAAAACACGGGTGATCTGAAGCAAAGTTACTGGTGTCGAGAAAATTTGCCATGGGTCCATGTTTCAGTTCATCATTTAAGTTTGTAGGTATGTGCAGACTGAAAATGAAACTGTCAGTATCTTCATAAGCTAATTTAGCTCTCTCCCCATAATTAGCTTTGATGACACGATACCAAAAGTTGTACATGTACTTCTTTGCCACTTCTAAAATATGGTATCCCAAGTAATTTGGCTGCCTGATTTTAATCGTATTCTTACTGTTGACACATATGACTCGGTCCTCGCCTAATTGGTGGACCCTTTTAAAGGATGGATTTCTTGCATACTTCAGGAAAGACTTTCTTTTTGTCACTAATTTCTGCTGGAGGCCATACTTCACTTCAGATAACATGGATCTACCATAAACTGCGTTTGACATCAGTTTGCAAATGCGATTTTTAATGGCGCACGTCTCATTTTTACGCTGAGCGACGTTCCTTTCTATGAAAGGTTTCAGGTATGGAGCCTGTCTGAACCTATATATAGCATGAACACATTGTATTTCCAGTCCAAGTGAGAGTAAAAGTTGCAGCAATTCCAGACTGATGAGATGATCTTTCAGTCCCTTATGACTGGCCACGAGTTTACGATTTTTCCTCCCCAGCTTACGACCCTCAGCTTCTAACAGTCTTTTACTGTACGGCGAGATGTCATCTTCTGTAATAGTCATGTGTGCGAGGCACAGAGGGAACTCGTCCGTGATCCGAGCTACGTCGGGGGAAACGTCACAGCTGTCTAAATGCAGCCAGTAACCGACGTCGCCATCTGTCGCATGATTCTGGATGCCAACTTCAAAAAAATCATCCATCTCTGACTGAGAAAGCTTTTTGATGTCACCCATAGGCAGGGGGGAACACATAACGCTTGCATATAATGAATTATAGTCCAGATAGAACACATAGGTGCCGGGTCCACCGTCGGGTTCGTGGTTTGACTGCAGGTGTGGCCTGACGCAAGTTACAAAGCCTCCTCGTACATTTCTTTTGATCAGGTGATACATGTTAGGGTCGTAAGGTGGATCAAGTTGAACGCCTGTCGACTTTAAAAAAGCGTCATAAGCATAAGAAGACAGTGACACGTAATGTGACACGTCCAGCCCATAAAATTCATGCAGGTATGATCTATATTTGAGATATGTGTCGGCTAATAATCCCACATCAATCTCACAATACAGTCTTATGTAATCGCCTAAAGTGCGGCAGGATGTCATACTCCACACGCTTTGAGCGTGTTCATATTCTCCAGGTGTCAGAGCCTTCCCCTTGAGCGTGTCATAAAATGCCTCACGAGGTGGCAATTGTCGATCTTCTAAGCGGCCAAGGTCGGTGATGTACTCATAACAAAGAAACTGTTTTTGAGTGCAAATTACACGCCTTACATCCTCGGGGAGGTAATTCACCATTTCCTGGGCGTAACGCGTGCTATAGCCCGCCTGCACGTGACTCTGAGCGAGATGACCGAGGCCAGCATTCATAATGGAAAGCGTGTCCTGAAACTGCAATTCCTTAATCCTTACTTTCAATAAATGCGATTCTGACTTGGCAAGGATGTCCACGTGCGACTCTGGCAAGTGAAGGTCTTTTATGATTAAGGAGACGTCAAAGCTCATATTATGTGCCAGAGTGATGAGATATTTCCTCATGTCACGACACTGGAGGTTGCATCGCGCGCACAAAGCCCCCTTGTAATTATTTTGTGGTAATGAGTGGTCGTGATGTTTATGAGGTGGGGTTTTCACATTAAAGGGTTGATGGCAGAGCTCGCAGTGACGCTGACGTTTGAAGTGGGCTTCATCCTCCGCAGACATGCTAATTGGATAGCTAACTACACTTTCCTTGATGATTCCCCAAGCATTGGATAGGCTATCAATGAAATTATTCACGGGATCTTCACCGAAATAACTTCTCTTTTCCACGACATCTCCATGCCTATTGATGATGAGATACGAGTATCCAATTGGGTCATGTTCAGCTATCACACTCCTATTCTCCTTAGGTTTTATCATAGTTTCAAAATCAAAAAATGCTAAGTATGCAGGCTGATAGGTGTAGGCAAAATTTTTAAATTTTACTTTTTCACCGTCACCTGGAAAGAGAAGAGTTTGAGTGAAGTCGCAGTGACACTCGTGATCGCTCAAACTGACAGACTTGGGAACTGAGCTGAAACATACTTTGCAAAACTGATGACCCTCTGGGGTGGGGCTGCTTCTCGTCAATTTCCGGTGCAGCTTCTCCACGTCTTTAATGAGCGTCATATGTTTTCCACCTAGTAAAAGGAGTGAGACTACAGTTTTATACTTCCGCGAGCCTTTTCTTGATAATGTTAAATAGTATATCTCACCGCTTTTTGTCAGTGTATAAACGTCCAGAGACAGACAATTTAACCTTTCTAACTGACTCAAGTTCTCCCAAGTCACTGGACTGCCTACTTTTCCGCGCGTGACGTATTTCTCTCCGCCATGCCGTCTCCGTAATATTTTTGGAATTCTTTTCCAAGGTACACCTCGAGCATGAAGTCTGAAAGCCGCCAAACACTGAATAACACAGGATGAATGTCGGCCATCAGGATTGAAAATTTCATTCCCTCCTCGCACGCCTCTAGGATAAGCAACATAATCTCCTATGCCACTACATGCGACGTGCAAGCAATAGTTGATGAAAAAATTCTGTACTCTTGAAATGATAAAACCAGATCCTTCAGTCTCGCTGGTAAGGCTTTCCAGCCGACTGTTCAGCTGATGGATCCATAAATCAACAAGGTCAGGCACATCTTGATAGGTGATCAGTCGTGCTCTAAAAGCAATATGAATGACTCGATGTTCATCCTCGCCTAAGGTAGAGAATTTCACTAGTAACAGAGAAATGTGTGAAAATATTTTCAGGGTGGGGGGGAATGGCGAGCCGTGTGACGTGAAATATGATCTAATTTCCCGTATAAAGAACTCCCTGTATTCGGTAAGTAGACCGAGTGGATCTCTGCTTACATGATCAGGTATGTCATATTGATGTCTGGTGAAGCTCCTCATAAAATTTTCCCTCGAGTCAATTAACCGCGGCTCTTCCGGCATCCCGCGCTCGTCAAGGTCTGCATCCGCCGACTCTCCTGCCATGCTGCGCTCATCGTGGTCCGCCTCCGCTTGTGGCGTGTCTGGGAAGAAAAAATAGAAGTAGCAGCGACAGTTTATTATTATTATTATTATTACTATTATTATTATTATTATTATTATTATTGAATTGATATTTACCTTGTGTAGGTAGTGAAGACTTGAAGTCTCGGAAGAATTGAATACGTTCCCCGATAATCCACTCGGTCCCGGCCGTGGCGAGTCTTAAAAAAAAAGAATATTAGTAGTGGCGGTGGCACCGTATTTATTGCTTTATTATTTGTAGTATTTTTTTTTCTCACCTCTTCCCCCGCCTCCGCGTGGGATGTCGCCTTGTGACGTCCGCCGACGTGGGCCTTCTACGCCGCCGTTCTGCTCAACCTTAATCGAGAGTGAGCCTGTACAGGAAGATGTGCTCAGAGCTCAAACTTGTAAAGATTGACAGTCATTTCATCTTTATTATTATACATTCCCGCCAAAATAAGTAATAATGCTTACCAGAAGAAGCAGGATTGCCAACTTCGCAGGTGTGTTCTGGCGGTGGATGTGGAAACAGAAGTCCACACCGCTCGCATAAATCACACTGGTCTTCCACACATGAGGGGCAGGATGGATTAGTGTGCCATCTCCCACACACTTCACATAAAAGCCGCGCCTCTGCTGTTCCACAATGAACACCCATTTTTCTTTTCTTTTTTTCTATAACATTGTCAACACTTTGTCCCGGCCGCCGTGCCGCGCGGGGAAACACTGAAGCTTCCCGCGCAGATGGTCGCGAGGTGCGTGACTTGCCTCGGAAGTAGGCAACACCTGCCTGTTTCATTATCCTCCACTCCAGCCATTATCCCACCTTGATCGATTCTCTTCAAAACTTTACGTCCGAGACGCAAAGTTAACGTGGTCTTATATGTAACACTGTTTTCCCCATCTTCAAACTGAATAGGTTTGCCTCTTTGATTAGCAATTTTGATAGCCACACTCTCTATAGTTGATACAGAAAGTGGTTTATACGTAACTGAATTCGCACCTTTACTGGTGCTGTCGCCGGGGAGTGGTATGACGTCTAATATATTAACTAGTTGGTTACCAAATCGCGAGGGAGAAATGATGTCGGTATAAACGTACATATAATCCGTCCCTGCATCAGCTCGCGGTACGTATTGAGCGAATAATTTTATGGGTAATGAGGAGGAAGCTTCGCTCGCGCTGGAAGATGAAATGACATCGCCAGATCTTTGAAAGTAGACGGTGTAGCGAAAATTTGGATTGAAACCCAGAATGCGAGCTATATGCGATGCAAATTTTATACTTATATCACTGTAAATACGATCGTCATTAGGAGGGACAATCGCGTTATTCACAACGACCCGCTCCAAGTCGTGGTCATAATAAATGATATCCGAGTAAGGGAAATAGATCTTAAAGGAGTCATTCAAGATTGCTTGAAGTTCTCTCACTATCTGTCCATTAATCGCCTTAGTTATGGCCGGTATGTTCTTATCGGTAAAATTGGAGATGATATTCCTTTCCGGTAGATAGGTATACATATTATATTCATACATATCAAAGTCTGACTGCTTAACCCGACCATAGAACGATATATTAGAATTTGGATCCCCTTCCGTAATGCAGTAGAAATATTTAGGGAATAAAATATTACACAGGCCGACTTCATAATCCCTGCCGGTGTCTAAATGAATGGGTAAGATTCTGTTTTCAAATTCTGTTGTTGTGTTTTTGGGAAATGACCTACCACCTGCAAGAGAAGATAGGTATACGTATATATCGTCACTATCTCTCAACGACATGTTTTCTAAACCCTGTCAACTAACAGACTGACTTTAAACTTTACTTTTTCATGACATATATACGTCGCCAGACTGGAGATTATAGCGGTGCAGCGTGGATAGTCGCGACGACCTTGACCATAGGGGGAATGTACTGAGATATCGGAGGGGGCACGTGTCGGCTATAATAATAATAATAATAGTAATAATAATAATAATAATAATAATAATAATAACAATAATAATAATAATAATAATAATAATAATGATAATAATAAGACCGCCATCCGACATAAGTATTACGTCGGCCATGCCGCTGGTGGTCGGTGAAAGTGGAAGAGCCCGCCGCTCTGCCCTGGCCGTCACAGACGCTTTCTCCAGGTAAAAAGGATGGACAGGTAACGGGATCTCGTGCGGCAGTCGCGACGACCTTGACCATAGGGGATGTATTGAGATGTCGGAGGGAACGCGTGATGGCAACACTCAGTCATCCCACCCTCCCGGATTCTTGTGAATGAAAGGGAAAGGGCGACTTTCATGGCAGCGCCGTCAGAGTCCCCATAACCACGCGTGTGTGTGGCGACTTCCACGTCTGGCCGCCAGTCCACATTCCCCCCCCCCCTTTCGCTCAATTATTTTCCACCCACCATCATTGATTCATTTAGTCATTCCATCGTCGCCGAAGGATAAGGACACACGCCTCCCCCACCTCTCCGTCAGTGTCGCCGTCACCGTCCCGCTTCCCCCCCCTTCCCTTGGTGTTTGCCGTCATGAATCACCCCCCCCTTCCCAAGCCTGGGTCTATGGAAAATTGCTATCAGGATCACCATCGCAATATGGCTTGCCGTCAGAGCCGCCCCTGGGTGGGTGGGTTGGGGGTGGGGGGGTGGGGGGGGGACGTGAAAGGGCGACCTACACGGCATTGCCGTCACAGTCACCTAACCACGCGTGTGTGGCGGGCGGCTGCCACGTCTGGCCGCCAGTCCACACCCCCCCCCCCTCCTTTCACTCAATTATTTTCCGCCCACCATCATTGATTCATTAGTCATTCCATCGTCGCCGAAGCATAAGGACGCACGCCCCCTCACCTCTTCTCCGTCAGTGTCGCCGTCACCGTCCCCCCCCCCGCCCTCCCCCCCCCACCCACCCCCCTGATGTCGCCGTCATGAATCACCCCCCCTTCCCAACCCCCACTAATCTACAGCCTGGGCCTCCATCCTGACATGGACTGCCACTGAAGTCTACGGAAAATTGCTGTCAGGTTTCCCCATTGCAACTTGATCAGGTCCACACTCGCAATATGGCATGCCATCAGAGTCGCTCCTGGGGGTGGGGGTGGGATGGCCTTTGCCGTCCAGGTCCCCATTGCATGGGGACCTGGGCGGCATGCCATTTCAGGATGGGGGCTCTGGTGGCAATTTCCCAACTACTTCTAATGGCCACCTAGACAACTCTAATCCGAACTCCCGCATCTCAACTTCAGTGACTCTCCTGTTGGTAAATTCATCAAACAAGCCACTGTGCATCTACGTGGGCTGGTGTCGAGGGCCAGAGAGGAAAGGTAGGGAAACAGGTGGGCTATACACAAAAGCTTAGTCTGGTAACGGAATTTAACTGAGGAGACGCGAACTTAGTAACACTGCCACTGACCGATGCTTTCGTCTGCTGATTGGCGCCAAGTATTCTCGTTTTCTTTTCCATATGGTGCGGCAGACTGGTTTCATGTTTACTTAAACCTATAATCGTTTGTAAGGTACCGATGTATGTGTACAAATAACCCGGTATCTTATAACTAACAGATGATTTTGGTAGGTATTCGTATATAGCCAGCTTGCCACACGTGTGAAAAGAAACCACGAATGCTTGAGCCAATCGACAGGCGGGAACATCGTTCAGTGTTAATGATACAGTGTTCGTGTGTCGTCAGCTGGTAAAGTTACCTTGCCAGAGTCGGCGTGGTGATATAATAGCAGCGTTAGAGAGGATGGGAGGAGGAGGAGGAGGAGTCTGGGTTACCGGGATACGAGAAACTAGAACGGAGGAGAGGCTGAAGAGTTGGAAATTAGTGTCCTAACTGGTTCATCTCGAGCGTGGCATCTCTCATACTCTACAAGGTATGAAGAAACTGATTATCGGATAAGATGGCAGATGACTGGAATAGACTCAGGTTGTTAGTGATGAGTCAAGAGGGAAACTTTTAGAGATGAATAGACAACTGTATGGACTTGGATGATTGATGGACATAGGAGCATAAATATGTATATTACAGGGACATTAGGCTCCTTGTCCGCTCCCTTTACGTAAGCACAATAACAAAAGGCCGCTGTTCTGTCACGAGTCACGATCAAACATCAAAATAATACGGCAAGGGAGTCTCTGGCGGGCAGTCGTAAAAATATACACTGAACGACCTACTTCTGTATGTTCTCCTTAAACAGATTACCAAGAGGACGCGAGGACAGTCTTTTCTCTACTTTCCATAGTGGCATATTCCCTATGGAGGGTTCTACGTCCTCGTCCCTTCGCCAGTATATGGGAAGGCTTCGCTCTCTCATAACGACTATTTTCCTAGGCCACAGAGATGATTAGCCTCAAGAATTCTCAAGAATTTTTATCTAGTTAATGATGTAAAAAACATGATTAATATGTCACTAGAATAGTAAAAATATCCCTAAAAAACTAGTGTCACTTCAAATAAAGCCTTTTGAAAGTAGTGATGCTGGATGGAACTGTTTTAGAATATTGGACCTTGTCACATTATAACAGACATTTCTTGAGACTTCTGAGACTCTCCTTTCACTGCTATCATTTAACGTCCCAGATGTGCTTCGAGGGATGTGCTGTGTCGTTCGGCGCGGCGATGCACTGCTCGTGGTGTTGGGCAAGCGGCTAACATGCTTCGTGACGTCGATGCTAGTCGGGGAAATTATTGCATGGTGCTTATTGAGGAAATATGTACGGTAATGCGTTGGTTATTGGACAGGCGTGCCATTCCCACTGGTATTAAAGCAGTCACTAATTGTTTGCTTGTTGCCAGGCACTTCTCATTACTGATAATATAAACACCATTATCTGTCTGCCTTATAATTACCGAACCCATGGCTCACAGTGTGTGTGTGTGTGTGTGTGTGTGTGTGTGTGTGTGTGTAAAACGTGTGACATATAAAAGCTGTCTGGAATTATGACGCACATCAGTGAACTGTCCCACAAACTTTCAGTGTTAATGTGAACCATGTGCTTCCCATATACTTTGTCCTCGATTCTCAATCTAATCAGTGGTAATCACGAGCTTTAAATGAATTTTAAACGTTTAAATTTGTATCTATGAAAAATATGTAAAGCTTCACATGTGGAAATGTCTGTATAATTTGGTAATTTAACAAGAATTGTGTCTCATTCTTAGAGGTAAAATGCCTTATTCAGATTTGAAAATATCATGAAGACATATTCATATACAATTTTCGTGTTTATGCTGTGAGCTGGTGTAAGCATGAAGCCTTTGAGGTGGTGAAGGTAAAAAAGGAAGTTGGAGAGACCGGAAATGATGAGGTGAAGGATGGAGGGAGGTGGAATAGAATGAATATTGTCATGTTATTGGCCGAGTTTACCTTGAATGGTATCACGTTTTCTTAGTGTCCCCGTGTTTCGGTTACCTGCCATTCAGGCATTATCCTTATTATTGTTATAAGTAGTGTAAGGTCTATTTACCCATTTTATATCATGTAGTATTATTCTCTTCATAATTTAAGTTCTCTATATCTTTGTATGTATAAGGAAGGAAGTATAATTGAGGTGAAATACGTTGAAAACGAGGGGAGCTTAAGTGGGCAACAACACATTCCAAGGAGGGGAAGGTAGAGCGCCTTGGGTCGTGAAGTGGGGAGGAAGGTGGCGTTTCTCAGGGAAGGATTTTGGTGTGGATTGGTGATGGAATGAGTTTGTGGAGGTATTAGTGGTGTAGCGGTATAACCTTGATATCCAGGATCAGGTTAGTGAGTCTTTTGTGGTACCAAGAACTCTTGTCCGCTGAAATTCAGTTGTTGAGTTGTGCCGGTGACGCTGTTGGAAGGGGTCATAGGTCAAACTGGCAGCCATTTTGTGAGTGGAGATTGTGGTGTTAACCTTGGAAGTTGGTGTTGTGGTGTATTGGTGATTTTAGGGACGATGTTATGGTGTTATGGGTAATCTTTGGTGATGATGGTAATCTCTTGTGAGGTTTGAGGAGGTGAAATACGGGAATTATTGTCTGGGGACGCGGTAATGGCGTCCGGGTAAATTCCTGCGGTTGAGGGGAAATATTTCAGTGACTGGTGGAGGTGTAAACGGGTTCTGGTGATGTGGGAAGTGACGAGAACGTCATGTAGTAACGTGTACTACCTCATGTTGTTTGTGAATTATTATTAGTATTAATATATGTGCTTGTAACATAGAATAATCGTGTTTTCTACCCCCCCAACATTAATCTGGTATTAGAGGTAATTCCAGGTGTGCTAAGTCAAGGTAAAGGTAGAGTGAGAGATAATTCTGGTGATTTCGGATAGGTCGGGTAGGCACTCGAAGCCTTTAAAAATCCAGACCTTTAAAACTTTCCGGGATCAGTGTAACGTCCACTTTCTTGGAAAGATAACCGGGATCGTACGATCGCAGGTAAGTAAGCGATCGTGACAATATGTTAGTGCGTGTGTTGCATAATACCTTAGATGAGCTGAATAGCTTGGTTGTGATGGGTGTTTGTTAAATCGAACTGATAATCCGACTTGGTATTCCAAAATGGCACGAGTTGGTTCATCAAGTGGGCCGTGTAGGTAATAGGGAATGGCAGAGTTGCAATGAGCCGAGTTGGACGCACACCGGCCAGGAGCAGCAAAGGAGAAATGAGCTTGTTTGCTTTGGAACCCACCCACCTATTGCTCTTCCCACTTACAACGAATACAAAGGAATACGCTTCCCTCCTTTCTAATAGCAACTTGCTCTTACTTTAAACGTCAGTCCCTCTCACACTGCAACGAACACGAAAATAGTACATGTTTCACTTCTACCTCTTCAACAAAAGATGTTCCTCCACGTCTTGAGTATGCGACGCACTTCGTACTTCACCTTCTATATGATCATTCAGTTATGAAAGGATACGTATGCACTTCAACCGTATTAAAACATATATACCATTATTTCATAAACCACCGTTTGTGCTAGTTTTACGTCGTACTCTGTACCGAATGAAAATACTTATGTTAATGACGAAGCTTAGGGAACGGAATGAAAAAAAGAAACCCTCGATGAGTTTTCTGAAGTAGACGTCAGTTTATTAACTCAGAATGGAAACTGCAGTTAGTAAGACGAGGACACACTAGATTATACGGTGTTCCTTGCAGAATGTAATATTTCTCACTGGTCGCTTGCAGGTAGCACGCAAACATTGCAGAGGATGCACTAACTTTGAAAAAAAAAAAAAAAAAAAACGCTGGCAGCATTCTGACTCGATGCGGGTGTGACTGAACGACCCTGAACAGCAGCGAATGAGTGAATGAGCGAAATCGAGTTGATATTAGAGTCGCTGTGGTGATAGAACGCCAGCCAGCAGAGGTGAGCTGAGACAAGAACACCGTGGTGTTGTCAGCAGGACGGGGCTACCTCATGGTGAGGGAGTGGGTCTTGTCACGAGGAAATTACTCGCTTTATATTCTTCGTGAAGTGTTTGGGTTGTTGACTGATGATCTACGTAATTGGAGAAAACTACGTGTTAGAAATATGTGCTTTGTATCCTCAGGAACAAAAGGCGCCGTGGATGTACAGCAGCACCGCATGTCTACTTGTGGCGATTGGTGAGATGAGCCGTGGGAAACTGGAATATTATATAATCTGAAGAACGAAGAGCTTCCACACCACTTAATTTGGCGTGTATCCACAGGAGCAGTGATGGCGACAACAGTTGTAGCGCAGCGCCCTCGTGAAGGCTGCTGTTATGGGAAGTCTAGCTTTAACCACGGCCAGACTGTCGCCTCCTTACCGTCGTGCTGCCTCTATTTGACCTGCCACGATGGTGACATCCGATAGCGGTACATTGGCAAGCCTGGTGACAGAGGCTGTGAGTAAGCCGGGTACTTTAATTGGCTGTGGTGGGTGGGGTGGTGGTGATGGGCATAGACGGTGAATCTCTGGTGCCCTAATTATAATAGTGCTTACATGTGCAGCGCCATAGTAGCCATTAGGGAACCAAGATGTTTAGGTAGTATTTCATTTCATTTTTATTATTGTCGTAACTTAATTTTCGTTTTGTTTTTCAGATGTTTAAAAGTAACACGCTTGAAGTATTATAATGAGATTCTTCTGGTGTTTAGGACAATATGGGACGAGTAACAGAAACACCTGATATCGAGGCTGTCAGTGGGGCCAACGTAATGGTGGTGTGTGAAGGTTTTCTCTTCCAGGCTGTGAGTTTGACGGGTTGATCTACCCTAACGGAGCTGAACTAACTTCCCATTGTGCGGAGCTAATCTGCAGGCGAGGAGTGTGGGTTGCCTCTCAGGAGATTGCAGTGTTGTGAGTGCTGCTGCTGTTTTCCTATTTCCTTCATTTAGAGATGGGCCGCTTTTTCATATAGAACAACTGTAATTACCATGTTTCTCCACCAGGTAAGCACTGCTACCTGTTCAACGACCCTCATATCCACACCCTTGATGGTCACTACTACGACTGGCACGGTATTTGTAATTACACCGTGACGCAGCCTGGAAATAGTCTTTATCCTGACTACGGTGTCTTCAGTGACTTCCGCCATTGTTACAACAGTGCCTCCTGCCTGCACGTGTCCACCTTCAAGAATGACCGATACACAGCAATCACTTTGCGCCACAACAACCCGTTCACGGTGAGTACCAGCCTTGTTTCGTAAGGGGGTCTTGTATTTCTGAAGTTTAATATCAAGTTACCACACTGTATTACTTTGAACATTTAACAGTAAAATTAAAGAAGCATAATGGACTGAAGAACAGGAGTACACTATGTTAACTAGAAAGTTCGTCTGTCAAAGTGAGTCGAGCGTAATCCTATAATGCGCCATCATGAGTGACTGTCACTGCAGATTCTAGTGAATAACGATGAATTCGTGGTGCCGACAACGGGCGTGACCGAGGCGCTCTCCTCTCACGGCAAGCACCCGGTCTTGGTCTGGCGGGACGGGGACTGTATCTACCTGGTTGGCTCCTCAAAGATTATGGTAAACTTCGAAATTACCATAATATAATGGTGATTGTCTCTACTACAGATCGGTTATGGATAATGCTTTTTTTTCCAAGACTTAAATAATTACATCCTTCTTTAATGTACGCCCGCCGTTACCTGCAATTCCTCCCTCAATTCTGCCAGTTACCGCTCCTTCTTTCCCTCCTCCCCCTCTTTCCCTCCTCCAGATCCAGCACTGCCGCCACCGCTTGGACGTGTGGGCACACCCGTCACACGTGAACGTTCTGTATGGTCTGTGTTAATGCTTCAACTTCCACAAGGAAGATGACTTCACGTCGCGCGACCTGACGCAGCACCCGCTCCACCCCTGGCCCGTGGCCTTCGCGGAGTCATGGCGGGAAGATAACTTTTTTCAGTTACTAAGTTCAGTTCAAAGTTATACAATTCACTTGTGGTGTAAATCTATTTAGTGCAGTAAAAGAACGAGGCGATAAACAGTTCGGTCACTTCAGTAATCTCTTTCCAGACTCCGGATCAAGGCCGCGACTGCCAGATTTGCCGTGGCTGCGACAGGGAAACGACAGTAAGTAAAACTTTGTTATTTGAATTAACGTTAGATCTTTGGCTGGCGTGGCTGCCAGCATTAATCCTTCTGCCTGCTACAGGGAGACCCGTGTACTCTAGATGCCGCACAGCGACAAGAACTCCGGGCGATTTGTAGCAGACGTCTGCACTTGATTTTGGCAACCGACGAGGAGCTGGAGCATTACGTCGGTAAGGCGGCGAGGCGGCCAGAACGAGAATTTCCAAACCAGAAACTTGACAGGACATAAATATTTCAAGTTCTATATGCACAGCTTTACGTCATGCATGAGAGATCCTAATTTCATCCCTAGATGCATGTCAGTTTGACTTGTGCCAGCTGCGCCAGACGGGAGCCACGAAGGAGGCGCAAGACAACTGGCTGCGGGAGTTGGAGATTTTAGCTCAGGATGCTAAGATCATTCTCGCTAAAACTTCAGGTGAGCCTCTGAGGGTCATTTTGATAATCATTGTTTAATTTTTTTTGGATAAAAGTATGTGGTGGTGTTAATGAGATTTGTTTAATTTTTATCGAAGTAATTTTATTTATTTATTTTATTTTTTTCTCAACGCAGGAGAGTGGAAGCCTCTGCCTGACGTGCCTCCCTCCCAGGGCATATGTGTGCCCGGCTCTCGGTGGATGGAAGAGTGTAACTGGTGTGATTGCGCAGATAATGGACAGTTTGCTCGCTGCACTCTCATAGGCTGTGTTGAAAGCGAGTACCATGTGGTTGCGAGAGTGATGTGATTTACAAAGCTATCTGTACTGCAGTTGGTAAAGTTGCTAAACTCAGTGGAAATGAAACCGAACAGAAAAAAAATAAATAAATCCATACGGTTATGAACTCTTTGAATGAAAATATTTTTAATATTTATCTTAAATCTTGGGATGAAAATTTAGTTTCAAGGTTATGAACTCTTTGAATGAAAATATTTTTTAATATATATCTTAAATCTTGGGATGAAAATTTAGTTTCAAATCTTTCTTGTAGGGCACATTCATCCGCTGGGACAAGAGGCGTGCAAAGACGGTTCCCGGTGGAAGGTGGACTGCAATTGGTGCAACTGTGTGAGGGGAGGATTCGTATGCAGCCGCAACCCCTGTGGTGAGTGAGCGCGTCAATTTCTTGACCATCAGCCTTTGTGTGCTAATGACGATATTTTCTGAAGCCTTTCTACGGACATATATTTACTAGAAAACGCCAACAGGTCCTGCCACGTTCCCTCCGCCTCCTCCTACCATCACCGCCTTGCCAACATTCCCTACTTCCCTTCCGCTGTGCCTGCAGCCCATGGAGCCTGGCAACTGCTACGGGTTCTTCCCGCGGTACTACTTTAACGTCGCCACGAGACGGTGCGAGTACTTCATCTATGGCGGTTGTGGAGGAAACCAGAACAACTTCCAAACCTTGCAAGAGTGTGAGAAGACCTGCAAGTTAATCCAGTAAAGTAAGTGATTAGTCAAAATTTTGTCCAATACTAGAAAACGAACTTGCGGATATGTTTTATATTGCCCTTTACATTACAATTAAAATAAAGATATTAGAGCGTATTAACTGTATACAAAAAACGTCTCCTGCAAAAAACGTCTCCTTGACTTCCATTCGGCTCCTCTGTGACGTTATGGGAGTTGGCCAGCTAGAGGACAAGAGGTATCGAGATGACGCAGAGCCAGTGGTATTACAACCACCGGCAAGCTTTAAGCGTACCCACTTTTGTGCTCCTTACTGGAGATGATGATGACTTTTGGGTAGTTACGAGGAATGCAAGATTAAATAAACTACGTGAAACTATGATTTTCCCTCCAGTAAATACTGTAAACAGCCATATATTCAGCAATTGTTTGTTTTAATAAAAATAGTAGTGGATTTAATTAATTTACTTTGCCAGTGAATATATTCGAATTCATGGTTCTCTTTTAAAGCTTCCAATCCAATCGATGACATTTTCGGGGAACTGGTTGCTGCTAGGTGCTGGGGTGACATGAGGCTGGGTGACTTCTTCCTTCACTTTCCATAGGTTTGTTTACCTTGGCCAATAATATTAACATTCCTGGTACAAAGACAATATAAACTATCCCTTTGCAAAACCAATTCCCTTATTATCCTGCCTCTGGTCACCCGATACACTTTTGACATTCTGGTTATGTACATTCTATCTATGTGAACTGGTCTCATTAATTCAGTAAATGTTCTTCATACTCCGGTAAAGTAGTACCTTAACACTTACAATGATGAACTTCAGTATTTAACGTGATCTCAACCATTGGTGTCCTTTAGCGCAATGGTTAACGCGCGGGGCCCACAACTGAGAGGTCATGGGTTCGAAGGCTGGCTAGGACTAGACGGGATTGGCATTTTCTTTATACCTTTGTCTTTTCTTCCTCGGCACTTAGTAGAATTCATGTGTTGTGCCCTGCATCCTTAAGAAGTGGCCATTTCCTGCACGTCTTCCACAGCACAATGACGTGGCGCGGGGGGATTCTAAGGGTACGGTTCTTGCTTGCATGGAAAAGCCAAAAAGGATGCCTATAAGCTTGAAACCATCATGTGACCGCCGCCACCTTCAGCCTTCAATCCTTTAAGCTATTTTGCCTGGGTTGGCCGTGCGAGGGTGAGGGAGCGCCGGGGAGGCTCTGATGCGCGAGGGGCCGAACTCATTGATTAGATTAAATAACTGCCTTGAAGCCGTGCAGAGTTGGAAACTTGCCCTAAACTCATTAATAATTCAATTTGAAGTAAAAATAGAACTCGCCCAGAACATTATAAACTGAAAAAAAAGTATATATATATATATATATATATATATATATATATATATATATATATATATATATATATATATATATATATATATATATATATATATATATATATATATATATATATATAATATATATATATATATATATATATATATATATATATATATATATATATATATATATATATATATATATATATATATATATATATATATATATATATATATATATATATATATATATATATATATATATATATATATATATATATATATATATATATATATATATATATATATATATATATATATATATATATATATATATATATATATATATATATATATATATATATATATATATATATATATATATATATATATATATATATATATATATATATATATATATATATATATATATATATATATATATATATATATATATATATATATATATATATATATATATATATATATATATATATATATATATATATATATATATATATATATATATATATATATATAATATATATATATATATATATATATATATATATATATATATATATATATATATATATATATATATATATATATATATATATATATATATATATATATATATATATATATATATATATATATATATATATATATATATATATATATATATATCCACGATTTTTCTTGCGGGATTGGATATTATTTATTAAATTAACTGGGGAGGTTCGGCCACAGTTACATAAGAACATAAGAAATAAGGGAAGCTGCAAGAAGCGACCAGGCTTACACCTGGCAGTCCCTGTATGAAACACACCTACCTATTTCCATCTGCTATCCCCATCCATAAACTTGTCTAATCTTCTCTTAAAGCTCTCTAGTGTCCTAGCACTAACTACATGATTACTGAGTCCGTTCCACTCATTTACCACTCTATTTAAGAACCAATTTTTTTCCTATCTCCTTCCTAAACCTAAATTTTTCAAGCTTGAACCCGTTATTTCTTGTTCTACCCTGGTTGCTGATCCTAAGAATTTTGCTTACATCTCCCTTGTTATAACCCTTATACCACTTAAAGACTTCTATCAGGTCCCCTCTTAACCTACGTCTGTCTAAAGAATGTAAATTTAACAGCTTCAACCTCGCCTCGTAAGGGATACTCCTCATCCCCTGTATCCTTTTAGTCATTCTCCTCTGTACTGATTCTAATAGACCTATATCTTTTCTGTAATGTGGGGACCAGAACTGCACCACGTAGTCTAGATGAGGTCTGACCAGCGCCAAGTATAACTTTAATATTACTCCCGGCCTTCTACTTTTAACACTCCTAAAAATTAATCCTAGTACCCTATTTGCCTTGTTTCTGGCTTCTATGCATTGTTTCCCTAGACGGAGTTCAGAGCTAACTATAACTCCTAAATCTTTCTCGTACCCTGTACCTACCAGAGTTTGGTTGTCTAATGTGTACCTATTGTGTGGGTTTCCTCTACCTACGCTAAGCACTTTGCATTTATTGATATTAAATTGCATTTGCCATCTATCCGTCCATTCATTCATTCTATCTAAGTCTGCCTGCAAGGCGATGGCATCCGATTCTGACCTAATTAATATACCTAACTTTGTGTCATCCGCAAATTTACTAACATCACTACTAATTCCTCTATCCAAGTCATTGATATACATTAGAAATAACAATGGCCCTAATACTGATCCCTGTGGCACCCCATTAATTACATGACCCCACTCGGATTTCGAGCCGTTTATTACCACTCTCTGTCGCCTGTCACTAAGCCATGACCCTATCCAGCCTAACACCTTCCCATCTATCCAGTGTGCCCTAACCTTTCTCAGGAGCCTTTGATGGGGTACCTTGTCAAATGCTTTACTAAAGTCCAGATATAAGATATCATAACTATCACCATTATCTACTGCCTCGTACAACTTACTGTAAAAACTTAACAAGTTTGTCAGGCAAGACTTCCCCTTCGTGAAGCCATGCTGTGACTGATTTATCAAGTTATGTTTGTCTAAATGTTCCCTAATGTTCCTCGCTATTATTGACTCTAACATTTTACCTACAACTGAAGTTAAGCTGACAGGTCTATAATTAAACGCTAAAGTTTTATCTCCTTTCTTAAAGATGGGTACTACATTAGCCTGCCTCCACATTACTGGTACCTCACCTGACTCCAGTGATTTCCTAAAGACAGAAACTAACGGCTCACTAATAATCTCTTTACATTCCTTAAGTACTCTGGGTTATATTTCATCAGGTCCTGGAGACTTTTTTAGCCTATCTATCTCCTGTTCCACTATCTCCCTAGTTATGGAAATATCTGTCAGCTTCTCATTCTCATCTGCTCTAAACACCTGTTCACTATCTGGCATATCCTGCATGATTTCCTGGGTGAAGACAGTTAAAAAATAATCATTCAGAAGTTTACTAATCTCCTCCCCAGAACTAACCAGCTCCCCATCTGCTGCCTATAATGGACCTACAGTATCCTTATTCTTCGTCCTGTATACCTGATCAAATCCCTTGGGGTCCGTCTTCGCCTGGCTCTCTACCTTTGATTCATAATTGTCCATAGCTTTCCTCGTTAACTTCCTGACTGTTCTAACTAATTCATTATATTGTGTCCTTAAAACTTCTTCACCTGCCCTTAATCTCCAATATATACTTCTCTTACGCCCTATATAATGCTCTAACCTAGCAGTCATCCATTTAGGGTCATTTTTTGTGATCTTATTGTTCTATACGGGATATTTACTAACTGACCTGTATGAAATTTATCTACGAAATATTTATACAATTCATCTACATTTACTTCACCTAGTCCCCTCATCTCGTCTCCTACCATCCTCTCCACTCCCTCATCTACTCGCCTCGACCTCACCTCTCCCATTTCAGCATGACCTGACATTCCAACATACTCACACCTAGCTCCCCCCTTCCTCTTTCCTCCTCCCTTCCGGACACATCTTCCCTCCTCTTGTCCTACACCCTCACGCCTCACCTCACCTCTCTCATCCTGCCTTATCTCTCTGAACTCCGTCCCTGACCTGACCTCACCCTGCATCCTTTGCCAGTCCACTCCTTGGAGGTACCTTTTTAATTCTTCAAAATTTGCTCTCCTAAAGTCAGGTATTTTACTAGTGTTTTTGTTTCTAACTGTTTCTTCCCATTCTAAATTGTACCTAATTTCCCTATGGTCACTGTTACCTAGCTGTCCTCCAACCTCTACCTACGTGACTGCTTCCTCCCTGCTAGTAAGAATTAAATCTAGAATATTATTCCCCCTTGTGGGTTCTACGACTACCTGTTTTAAAAAATTATCCTGAATTACCTTAAGAAATTCCTCTGCTTCCTTGTTAGTTGTATATTCATGACATCAGGAACAGATCGCGGCCCAACAGAGTGGACTCATACGGCTAAGAAGTCATGTGAGAGACTTCGCTATATTTCGCTCTTTCCTCGTCCCGGATCCTTGTCTGTTTGTTTACCTTTCTCTCTTTCTGACTGTCTGCCTTCGTATCTAACTGTTTGTCTGCCTGTTTGGCGGTTACCTGTCTGTTTTCCTGTTTGTATGGTTATCTATCTATCTGCCTACACGTCGGTTTTTCTATCTGCCTGTCCGTATCTGTCTATCTGTCTGTTTGCCTGTCTTCCCTCCCCCCTCTCTCCTTCTTTGCTATACATACGAGTACACCTACCAACATCAACTCATGTAATGTATATATTTTCCAGTCTCCTATTACTTCCATCGATACAACTGCGAGAGTCAGGGACGGAAGAGAAGGGAAAGAAAAGGACACAAAAAAAAGTCATGATATCTGGATGGAGTGGAGCCGGTGCAGTCTGCCTCGATCCCTCTGGGGCGCGGGTTATGATGGAAGGCCATGGACTTGGACGCTTCGGGCAGAGGCTTTCGGCTCCGGAATAGCATAAAAGGGAGGTGCGCGGGCCCAGTAATGGATGTATACACTAGATGGAAAAAAAAAAAGAAAAAAAAATTAAACAAAAGGAAAATGAAAAAAAAAAAGTAATGTTTCGTCTCTTCCTTTGTGTATGTGTGTGTGTGTGTTTTGTTTTGTTTTTTTCCTTTTAATAGTGCGTTTCTTGCATTCTGTATTTTATATTTTGTATCTCTACGAAAACTCGCTTTTTATTCACTAACCAACAATGTGTGTGTGTGTGTGTGTGTGTGCTGGAAAGGGGAGCTCACGTGTAGCGACGGAATTAAGTCATTTGAAGGGTAGTGATTTGTTCAAGTTGTGTGTTTCCTGCATGCGCCCTCCCTCTCCCCCTCTCTCTCTCTCTCTCTCTCTCTCTCTCTCTCTCTCTCTCTCTCTCTCTCTCTCTCTCTCTCTCTCTCTCTCTCTCTCTCTCTCTGTAAGGGGAGTCAGATAATTTAGACCTCTTTCTTACTTGTATACCCTTCTTTACGCGCGCGTCTCTTTATTTTTGTGTGAGCATCGTCTGTTTATCTGCACCTCCCCTCACTGTCTGTTTATCATCCAGAGAGAGAGAGAGAGAGAGAGAGAGAGAGAATGTGGGTGTTTTGATAACAGATTATCATATTTTCTGTAGATAATGTAATTCTCTCTCTCTCTCTCTCTCTCTCTCTCTCTCTCTCTCTCTCTCTCTCTCTCTCTCTCTCTCTCTCTCTCTCTCTCTCTCTCTCTCTCTCTCTCTCGAATTCTATGTGTTATTATGTCATTTATATAATTTCCTTTTCCCTGTGCTATTTTTGCATCTGTGTACGTGCTGCCCTCTGGCCGGCCTGTGTAGGAACCTCCAGCAGCAAGGGCCTCAATTCCATGGCGGTGGGAAATACTTGCCAAGTAAAACAAGAAATACAGGCAACGCTGCTGATTGGCTCTCTACCGTATACTTCGAGGGAGGCTGCCAACCAATACCTTTCAGTGTTTGTTTATTCAGTTTAGCTTCAGTCTTTTTGGTGTTGTTCTCCCTCTTATTATTTAACGCAGACTGGTTGAGTGTACTAAATGGATTTATTTTGGTGACTTATTCTCTCTCTTCTCTTGGGTACGTTGAAGAGTGCGCACGATAACTTGACAGCTAGGGTAACTTGGTGAATTAACAGACACGTGCCCGTCTCACTCGTACATAAACGTAAAAAAAAAAAAAAAATAGTAAAGGAAACTGCAAGAAGCCATCAGGTCTACACGCGAGTCCCTTGAAGAAGAAAGTTTTATATTTTTCCACCTATCATCCCCGGATCCCCCCAAAATATTGTCTAACAAGCTTTTAAACCTCCCTATAGACTTTCATAAATGAGCAAAGCATTGAGAGAGAGAGAGAGAGAGGACGAGAGAGAGAGAGAGAGAGAGAGAGACCTACACATCTCCTATAAATGGACACAATAATGGACTTAGCGGGGCACAATTATACAGGAGGTCGTTCTCTATTGCCATCACACGGCCCTGTTTAAAATACTCTACCGGTTAGTATAACAGGTAACGAGGTCGCTGCTCGGTACAGACTCTCATATCACCCATCAATTTGAATGCCTGCACTCACCCATTCGCTACCACTATTTGCCTGCCTGTCTATGAAAAGGTGCCAATAGTTGCGAGTATTGCCAGTGTGCTAGTAATGACACTTGCGACTGAGGAGTGTAGCGGTGGCAGTGGTGGTGGTGACAACGGAGTGAATATGTGCATCGTATCTTAAAATGAACAAATACAAAGGCTGACCTGAAGATCCATCACTTAAGAGTCAAAGGCAGATCTAAACTAATCTCATGGCTTTTGATAAGTTGTATCTTCGCGCAGAATGGGAGGTTAACAATTGAAGTTATTAAGTGGGGTTCGAATACTTTCACTCGTGACAGCTAGTCGAAGCGTACATCAGTTACCGTGGCGGCAATTGAGTTGTGTAATAGCGACACAAAGAACAGACGCATTGCAAAAGGAACATTCATATGCATCGTATTTCATTAAAGAGACAAGGTTTGCAAGTCAAAAGTGCAATGGTCACTTGATCATCCAGTAGGTTCATGGCAATATTTTCTTTTCTCTTTTCGTACTGTCACCTCTCATATTTCCCTCGTAGAATAATTTAGCCTTCCTTTACAAATCCTTGAGCAGCAGTTATTACCCCAGCGTGACAATGAGCAGTTGTCGACAGTGGCGCCAGGTAGCGGCACACTGTGAAAGTTCGTATCTGAAACAATGCCCTCCTCGTGTGGAAGCAACTCCGAGTTGTAACAACTGGTTGCGCTAACGAGCAACTGTCAGAGAGAGTTACTCGCCCAGGCAAATTGTTACGTGTGAAAGCCCTTATTGAAAACAATACTTTACTATAAGTTCCTTCACCCGATTACAGCAATTTTGTGTGAGGCCTTGAGATTTGTCACAGATACCTTTTGCTGTAGAATTGTGTGTGATCTTAAAAAATGTGATTCGTTCAAAATCCGGTGTTCCCCGAAGTTCTGTGAGCGCGTCAAGGAACATCAAATGGGCTGTCTCGCGTACAGCAGTAATCAAAGCTGTTTCAACTCAAATGAAGGCATTAACTCCCGGGGCGACTCCTAAACTTTATGCTTGGCTTCACCTGAAAGCGGTATTGACCCAAGCGAGCGATGGGCACCTGCGTAGTGACTCAGCCTAGAATTACTTCTCCCTTCCACCACCTCTCTCTCTCTCTCTCTCTCTCTCTCTCTCTCTCTCTCTGAAGCTCCATGTGCCATCTCTCTCAGGCTTTTCACACGTACTCTTAATAATGGTCCAAAGAAGGAATCCACAGTTGACATGGCGATACACGACTTTTACTGTTTTGTAATTTTTTTTCTAAACTCTTATATATAAAGGAAATATCGTTACGGGTTTTCACTACAGCAGTACTTTTATGTCGGAAGAGGAAGTGTGATTGGATATGAATGAAATGAAAAATGGACAAAAGATTTTTCGTTTGCCTGTTTTCATTTTGCTTTTCTATACTCCATTCTTTGCTGTCTGTTCATTCTTTGTTTAGTTTTGACGTTATTTCTTCTATTATTCGGTATTCTAGATAATGATAGTTGACAGATTGTTTGCTTGTTGGTTGGTTGGCTGGCTAGTACGTGTGTTCGTTCGTTGACTTGTTTGTTCGTTTGCTAGACTTTCATTTGGTCAGTTGGTCGGAACGTTAAGTAATAACTCCTTAATTATTTTACTCTTTCCATCTCTTTTTTTTTTTTTTTTTCGTGAGTCAGCTATATTTTTTTCTGTTCGTTTACTAATCCCCTAATTCATTATGTAGTCACTGAGTCTCTTACAAACCTTTGCTTTATCTTTATTTCAAGTTTCTCTGATCAAGAAACTGTCTTTAGAGTTTTAGTAAGTAAAAAAATAGAAACTCTTCATTATCTCGCGACATCCCGTCCCGGCAATTATTCCAGCAAGCAGTGAGTGACAAACACCGACGTGAGGCTTCAGCAGGTGTGTGTCAGACTGGCGGGTTCTTCACTCGCCGTGTTGTTCCCTCTTGTCCCCTTTCATCTTTAAACAGTTTTAGTCCAGACTGTCCAATTCTGGTCTTGCTCGTATTGAATGTAAATGAATAATAAATATACTAATGAATCGCTACATGTGAATCTTCAATAAAAGTTTATTGGTAGCGGGCAAAACACTTGCAGACTTTGGAAACACTCCGTCAGAGGGATTGCTGCTGCTGCGCTGGTGGTCCGTTGCTATCGCGACTGAATCTTACCCCAAAGAGAAGCGAGGCAACGGAAACGAGCACTGAAATATGCAAACATGACGAGGACGAAAAGAGCAAGGGAGGGAGAATGTTTTCTTCGCTAGGGAAAGTTACGTAAAACATTCATGAACAAAACATACGATAAAACGGTGCAGGAGAGAAATACTGTAATGATACTGCCCAGTGGAAGTTGTGGCGGTGATGGTGATAGTGGTGGAGGCTGTTAAGGAGACACTGCGAGTGGTAGTGGCGGCTATAATGGTGATGGTGATGCTGGTGAAAGGTAAAATGCGGGACATTTATCAGGGTGCGCTCTGTGGGCGTGGCCATCCGTGTTACGTTTCTCACAGACTGCGGAATGTTGCGAACACCATCCGCGAATTGGCCAGAATAAATTTTCCTCTATGAACATTTCACCCGCAAGGTTTTCCACGTGTTGGATTAAGTCATGTTAGGTTTTATTTGGAAGATTTTCCATGGGGTAAATAATTTTTGCTCAGTGTTCATGGTGGAATCTCCGTGGGTGGAACTGACTTGGATGGAATTTACATAGAAGCAACAGCACCATCGCATCCTACCAGCTTTCGCAGGCACCTCTCTTCTGCCACATCGTCTACTGTTATTCGAATAAGTTTGGATACTTAGCGTTGGCTCAGTGTTAGTATCTTAGGGACAGTACATGTGGTAAAATTAATAGTTAATATTTCTCTAGAAAACGATATTTGACAGTATACAAGAAGAAGAAGCAACCCTGCATGCAAATACCGGACGCCACGTATTCCCCAGGTAGTTGTCAAAACAATGAATGGAGTTTGTATCTGCCTGCAGCAACACTCTGTGAATGAGACTTTTGCCGAGGCGCATCTCTGCTCACCCCGCCCTCGAATTCCTCCGCCGATCAGGGAAAGAGTGATGTGAATTGTTGAGCTTCATTAGCCTCTGCAAGGTGAACGTGTTACACTGCACTTTGGCACACTTTCTCCTGTGATTTGCTTGGAAATTAGCATGATTTTATCGTTATTTTATGCATGGAGAGACGTTTTTTTTTTTTCTCAGTAACGACAGTAAGTGAGAAGTGACATGCTGGTTTTGTGATGCACAGGTAACTAATCATGTTTGTATTCTTTATTAGGGGCATTCTGGCAAGCAAGGGCAGGTGATGGCATTGGTTCTTAGCGCCTTAGAGACTGATGATGATAGAAGGTTGAATTGATAATATTGTGACAATGCAGCGCAAGGGGGCACATTATGGATGGCAACAATAACAGAGTGCGGACGAAGATAACTCTTGCAACATCTCTTTAATGAATGAAGGATATTCCATTCTCTCTTTTCCTCCTGTCCTATCTGTTTCCTTTTATTCGCTATTATTTATTTTTTCATCCACTTAACTTTTTTTTTATTCTTTCTTGCCATCATCTTTTCAGGAATTTCTTCCAGTCTCTGTATTCATTACCGTCTGTGTCTATTATCGTTCATATTGAATTGTCTCTTTTCCTCCTGTCTTGCCTGTTTCTTTATGCTGCGCTTTCTCCTTCATTCGATCATCATTTTCACTTCAGTCTTGCCATCATGTTAAAAAAAAAAAAAAAAATTCCTTCTCTATGAAAATTACTCCATCTTCATTAGCTGGTTTCTCCATCTTGCTGATTGAAAGAGAAGCTGCGTCTGCATTCGATCGGAACAACCTCTCGGGGGAAGATTCAGGTTAATGTGTGAAGAAATGCGTCCAAATTCTCAACACCCGGAAAGTCTAGGAGGTGCTGGGAGAAAGGTAACGAGTGAAGCGGCGAATCCCCAACCCACGACAACCCAAAATGATGATAAAGGCTCGGAAGTGTTGCGGGAATCCGTGTTACTTCAGCTATCACCTTTACCGGTTCAGGGTTCGCCGGTAGCCAGTGCACGTTCCTCTTTTAACTTTTATTCTTCTGTGTATACCAAATAGTCTGCAGGAAATAGGAGAAACAGACGTGTTGTGGAGATGGGAGCCATTAACCCGCAAACTATCGTGTATTTCAAGTGCACTGCTTCAGATTAACTAGGACTGACTTCGCTTGTTTGCTTTGGTTCTCGCCCTGCAAGGCACCACACCACCACTCAGCTAACATTTCCTTGTCTGTTATTCTATGATGTAATATTCATAATTACCTTAAGGAAATTTGCTGCCTCTCCTCCCTCACCGCCTTTCTCTCAGGACGTCTCTTTAATTATTCCTTTTTCCACCATCATTCTGTCCTCTCTTCTGCTTTCCACTTTCCATCATCATCCTTACTGTCATTTCTCTCCGGTCATCTCTCAGTTAATATCTCCTTTCCTCCGCCTTCTGTCATCTCATTTATCTCTCTATTTTACTTTTCCCCTTCCTTCATATATCGTTTCGTCATTTCCTCTGTCATTATTCTCAGGTCTATCTTCTTTCTCCTCTTTTTTTCCGTTTTCTTCCTTTTCCGCCAAGTCTTGTCTTTTATTGTCCTGTTTTTTTTTCTCTCTCTCCTCTTTTGCCTTTTCCTTTCCTTGATTTTTCTGTCTAGCTCTATTTTTCATTGCCTTGTCTTATTTTCTCTCCTCTCCTCTACTTTTCCTTCCTCTCATTAACTTTCCCTTCCTTTTCTCTTATTTTTTTTTCTATCTCCTCTCATCTTTTCGCTCTAGTCTCCTCTCGTCTCTTCTCCTTTCACTCTCTGCTTTGCTCTCTTTTTTCTTTCCCATCATCTTTACTTTTTTTCTTCTTTCCTCTCCTCACGTCATCTTTCCGACCTAATCTTTTCATTTCCTATCCCCCTTCTCTCTCTCTCTCTCTCTCTCTCTCTCTCTCTCTCTCTCTCTCTCTCTCTCTCTCTCTCTCTCTCTCTCTCTCTCTCTCTCTCTTTCTCTCTCTCTCTCTCTCTCTCTCTCTCTCTCTCTCTCTCTCTCTCTCTTGCTCCGTTTCAACACAGCCGCTCGCTTTAACGTATTTATTTTTCCTTGTTCTCACTCGGTTTCTCTTTTTCTACTTCTTCTCTGACTTATTTACTCAGTACAAACTTTTTTTTTTCCCGTATCCACATCGTTTCCTCATTTTTCATGTCTTTGTTTATTTTATCTTCCTCTTCCTTTTTTTCTTCTCTCTTTCTGTGTGTGTGTGCGTGTGTGTGTGTGTGTGTGTGTGTGTGTGTGTGTGTGTGTGTGTGTGTGTGTGTGTGTGTGTGTGTGTGTGTGTGTGTGTGTGTGTGTGTGTGTGTGTGTGTGTGTGTCCTTTCGTCTCTTCTCTCAATTTTCAGCTCCATTCTTCCAATCTCTGTTTTTATTAATCTTCCCTTCTCTCTCTCTCTCTCTCTCTCTCTCTCTCTCTCTCTCTCTCTCTCTCTCTCTCTCTCTCTCTCTCTCTCTTCCTCTGCTTTTTTACTTTTTTCTTGCTAACTTTCGTCCCTTATTTTTCACCTCTCCTCTTCTTCTTCCTTTATTTCTGTATTTGCTTTCTCTTCTCTTCATCACTTCCTCTCCACTTCTGTTAGCGTCCCCTTATCTTCCCTCACCTTCATTCCTTTTCGCCGTTTTCTCTTCTTCCTTTCATTTAACTTGGTCAGCGATCTCTCTCTCTCTCTCTCTCTCTCTCTCTCTCTCTCTCTCTCTCTCTCTCTCTCTCTCTCTCTCTCTCTCTCTCTCTCTCTCTCTCTCTTTGTTTCCTTTCCATTCATGTTCTCCTATTTACATGCTTCCCCTAACCTTTTCTTTTTCCTACGCTTCCAATTTTCTATATATTAATTCTCTCCTCTCTACCCTATTCTTGTCCCTTCCAGAGCAACTCGAAACTGACAAATTCATCCCAAGACATATTTTTTTCATAGCCTCCTCTCTGGTAAGATTGCACTATTGTGACAACCAAACGCTGACAGAGACCATTCCTTTTAATAGTTTATGTCACACTGATTAAGTAAGTAAGGAAGGAGAGAGGAAAGATGTTTGAGAAAGGGAAATGATCATATTGTGTGGAGGCGTAAAGGTTCAGAGAGGTCTGTACATAGCTTGTCCAAAGAGGAAGTACACTACAAATCGACCAGTGTTGGTAAAATGCATTAAATTATTACTGTTCTCCCACTAATAAAAATTTTTTTTCTTTTTTCTGTAGCCACCTCGATAAATATACGCTAACTGGCTTTCGTAAATATTGTTAATAAGCTGTTATGGTGTGTGTGTGTGTGTGTGTGTGTGTGTGTGTGTGTGTGTGTGTGTGTGTGTGTGTGTGTGTGCGCGCGCGCCTTTTCTTCCCCTTATTTTCTCTCTCTCTCTCTCTCTCTCTCTCTCTCTCTCTCTCTCTCTCTCTCTCTCTCTCTCTCTCTCTCTCTCTCTCTCTCTCTCTCCTTTTTCTTTCTTCACATTTTTTTCTTTCTCTTTCTCTTTATTTCTCTGTTGACTTTTTTCATGTTTTTTTTTCTCCTCTTAACATGATGTCGATATTTTATCATCAGCGTTCGTTTTCATCTCATGTTTTTTTTTGTAATAATGAGCAAATCATATATACATTATGTTATTGTATGTCATAATTTTATAGAAAAAGTATTATAGAAAGATACAATAAACAGTATTTCACCCCATTATTACACTGTGGTCTTTTTTTACACACCACAAATATAAATTATTCGAAGCCAAAGTTTGATCCGAAAGAGGGACGCGACGTGAGGCTCGCTGGGTAGTGTGCGGCGGGCAGTATCACGCATCACGTCGCGTCACGTCGTATCTGTGAGTGTTGGTGTGCCTCTGCTTTGTGGGGAAACTTGTGATTGTTTTGTTACATTATATACCTATTTTCTCACAATATGTAATACGTGTTTGTGAGTAAGTGTCGTATCTATTTTACCCTACAAGAGTCCTCAGAGTCATGGATTGTTGCGGAATCAGGGAACTTCTATTTAAGGTGAGTGGTGTTTGTTTTGTTTGTTGACCGCGGGAAACTGGAGAGCAGGGACACGACATTTATGTATAATACGCCGTGATTTCCGTTATTATAGTCTAGTCCCGGAAGGAAGTTACTTTTCTCGGCGTAACGCAACGGGCATGAGTGAAGACACGGCTTTAATTTCCGTAAGCAGCTGTTCCATTCTGTAGATCCATTCTGTAGTGCCGCTCATAATGATACAACTTCTATTGTAAACTTCGCTTCGCTCGTAAAAAGACGGTATATAAATTTTTGAATGATTAGAGGGTCCATCAGACAATATCCCGAATAGGTGGTTGTTAAGTGGCAGCCAGGGACTCTGCGTGGTAGTCGTGGTGTAATCATTACATGACAGTTGAGGAGAGGCGTCACGGATACAGATGCCAACCGTCGGGAGCCAAGGATAATGTTTCGATAAAATAAAAGCTGATTTTGCCCAATTTTTTTTTTTTTCACGAATTAAGAAATTTAAATAGATGCGGTTTCCAAAAAAAGAAAAAAAAAGTGCACGTGTGTTGACAACACCAGCTGACGGCAGTCTGTGAAGCACGGTAACAGGAGTGTAAGGTGTTCATCGCCAGAAAAGGACTGCTGTACTGTTGCCCGTGCTGAAAGACTCGGTAAGTACTGTATCTACTGTATCTACTGCTAATATTCGTGAATTTACAGAATCATGACTGTCTCTACAAGCGAACGATTATTTTCTTAAAATAAAACTGTATACTTCATTGTAATATATAGTAACCACGGAAAGTTGCAAAACCAATGCTCGCTGTTTTCCTTGACAAGGGTATGTTGTAAATGTGCCCATTCATCACCTTACCAGGACTTGCCGGTGATTATCATACGGTGGCAAGCCTCTTAGGCATAGCTTGTCACTGATTTCAAGGCGCCTTCCCAGTTGTTGGGAGAAGGTAGGCATCAGTCCTCCTACCCTCTCCCACATCTGGTAAAGCGCATGCCGTCATTATATAGCCAACTTCTTCTTTCTTAGACTTTCAGGATGGTTGGAAAAAGATAACGCAGTAGGAAAAGACACCAATTTTTCTCCATACATCAAGCATGTATTACTTGGAAGGTGACAAGCTGTATGTATGATAATTACCCACAAGTTACGATATGATGATGGATGCGCGTTTTAATTACAGACCCTCATCAAGAACAGCGGGTATCTGGTTTTGCAAATTTCCGTGGTTACTGTTCATTACCTTCGCCGTTTTTTCCTTCTAACCCAGTTCAGTTTGTAGTGTCCATCTTCTATGTGCTTCATCTTCTGGTGAGACGGACGTTATTCTGTATTGACACAAATTATATCTAAATTGTTATTAGTTATTATTATTATTATTATTATTATCATTATTATTATTATTATTATTATTATTATTATTATTATTGTTATTATTATTATGTTCTTGCTGATATCTACCACCATTACTACTGCTACTACTACTATTACTACTACTACTACTACTACCACCGCTACTACTACTACTACTACTGCTACTACTACTACTACTACTACTACTGCTACTACCACTACCACTAAAACCACTACTACTACCACCGCCATCATCACCATCACCACCATCACCAGCACTAGCATCAGGGTTAACGCATTATTACATCATTATTTAAATATTCTTAAGTAATTCATGGAGCCGTCACTTACTCACGTGGGAAGTGACAATGAGTGACAGGGAATCATAAGAGATGGAAGGACTGGAGTGAATGGTGTAGGAGAAACTGGCGATGGTATCTTTTCTGAGTGGCAGTGATAACAACAAAAGAAAATAATGGAAGCTGCAAGAAGCCATCAGGTCTAAACGTGGCATTCTCTGCATAAAACATGCTGTCCATTTCCATTCGTCTTCCCCATCCACAAATCTCTGAACAAACTCAGTCTGAACCAAAAGAACACTCGCATTTGTCTTCAGCATAAAGTTCTTTGCAAAATGGGACTTGGAATAATTTCTTGTCAGCATGAAAGTGCTATAAATGTAAGATTGGCTAATTGGGGATTTTTATGTCTCATTTTTGTCTCGTATTCATATTATAGATTCACATCACTTTTACGGTAATTGAGGAAAAGCAGGCCTGTTAGGTATTCTGCATTTTGTGCAGGAACTGTTGGGTACGTGATTTTTTCTTTTCTTTTCCTATCTTTTCTACCGCAGTAGGCAATTTGTTGAATGTTTAGGTTTAGGTACGCGTCCGAAAGGTTCGTTCATCATATTCAAATGCATGGATTATGGGTAAGCAGAGGCTCTACAGAATCTGGCATGAACACCAATGCTCATTTCGAAAACCTCTTGCTCTCTCATAAGGTTAAGGGTTACTTTCAAAGCCTTCAAAATTTATGTTATGTTTTCTTTAATTTATTTTTATTTTTTTTCCCACTGATGCCAAAGAGTGTAGGTTCGTGGTATATGAAGTGAACATAAATACAAACAAAATATCGCAATACTGAAACGTTTTGATCTTTCATAAGGACGATTTTCAAAAGCCACAGGTTATAAATCGATATAAATCACCGATGCTGCAGAATCCTTGTTGAAATAGGAGTAGACTTATAAAAACACCAATAACATGCATCAGAACCCGGACATGAGACTGTTTGTGTATTAATTTATCCATTACTTCGTTTTTCTCTACTTTTCTCTGCGCAGTGTAAGTCTGAATGTCTGGATGTTTTTGTCTACATTTCTACTAGTATAGGTTTCTCGTTATATGTTTTTGTCTTTCTATGTTTTTACCTGTTCGTATGTTTACCTGTCTGTCTGTCTGTCTGTCTGCCTGTCAGATTGCAGATACTTTGATTTCCCTGTTTGTATGCATGTTTGAATTTCCCCGATGCGTCTCTCAGTGAGTTACAACCAACCGGATTAAAATAGTGTAGATTCGTGGTACATGAGATAAACACAAATACACATAAAGAAACAAGTGAGTGCAATAGATAAACGTCCCTATACAGCATTTGCAAAGGAGTGACATCATAAATAACATACTGCAAGAAACTGTTAGGCACTGCAATTCCTACAGAAAAGAATTATGGGATAAAAAAAAAATATATATACAACTGTGATTTAAAGAACTGCGGCCGGTAATATGTAACAATTAGCTACGTGAAAATCTTACTCCGACTATACTGCAGCGGCCATCACGAAATGTAATGGTGTAATGAATCTGACTAGTCGTTGCGATGTCAAGGATTTTAACGTGTTTGAGTGAAGGATACTAAATATTTCGCTAAGGACGTTACTTTACTCTCTTGGAGGTTTTCCTATTCATATTTTCTCCTGATTTTGACGTCTATTACTACTAGTCCTGTTGTTGCTGCTGGTACTACTATCACGTACCCAACAGTTCCTCCACAAAATGCAGAATACCTAACAGGCCTGCTTTTCCTCAATTACCGTAAAAGTGATGTGAATCTATAATATGAATACGAGAAAAAATGAGACATAAAAATCCCCAATTAGCCAATCCTACATTTATAGCACTTTCATGCTGACAAGAAATTATTCCAAGTCCCATTTTGCAAAGAAATTTATGCTGAAGACAAATGCGAGTGTTCTTTTGGTTCAGACTGAGTTTGTTCAGAGATTTGTGGATGGGGAAGACGAATGGAAATGGACAGCATGTTTTATGCAGAGAGTGCCACGTTTAGACCTGATGGCTTCTTGCAGCTTCCCTTATTTTCTTTTGTTGTTATCACTGCCACTCAGAAAAGATACCATCGCCAGTTTCTCCTACACCATTCACTCCAGTCCTTCCATCTCTTATGATTCCCTGTCACTCATTGTCACTTCCCACGTGAGTAAGTGACGGCTCCATGAATTACTTAAGAATATTTAAATAATGATGTAATAATGCGTTAACCCTGATGCTAGTGCCGGTGATGGTGGTGATGGTGATGATGGCGGTGGTAGTAGTAGTGGTTTTAGTGGTAGTAGTAGTAGCAGTAGTAGTAGTAGTAGTAGTAGTAGCGGTGGTAGTAGTAGTAGTAGTAGTAGTAGTAGTAATGGTGGTAGATATCAGCAAGAACATAATAATAATAACAATAATAATAATAATAATAATAATAATAATAATAATAATAATAATAACTAATAACAATTTAGATATAATTTGTGTCAATACAGAATAACGTCCGTCTCACCAGAAGATGAAGCACATAGAAGATTGACACAACAAACTGAACTGGGTTAGAAGGAAAAAACGGCGAAGGTAATGAACAGTAACCACGGAAATTTGCAAAACCAGATACCCGCTGTTCTTGATGAGGGTCTGTAATTAAAACGCGCATCCATCATCATATCGTAACTTGTGGGTAATTATCATACATACAGCTTGTCACCTTCCAAGTAATGCATGCTTGATGTAAGGCGAAAAATTGGCGTCTTTTCCTACTGCGTTATCTTTTTCCAACCATCCTGAAAGTCTAAGAAAGAAGAAGTTGGCTATATAATGACGGCATGCGCTTTACCAGATGTGGGAGAGGGTAGGAGGACCGATGCCTACCTTCTCCCAACAACTGGGAAGGCGCCTTGAAATCAGTGACAAGCTATGCCTAAGAGGCTTGCCACCGTATGATAATCACCGGCAAGTCCTGGTAAGGTGATGAATGGGCACATTTACAACATACCCTTGTCAAGGAAAACAGCGAGCATTGGTTTTGCAACTTTCCGTGGTTACTATATATATTACAATGAAGTATACAGTTTTATTTTAAGAAAATAATCGTTCGCTTGTAGAGACAGTCATGATTCTGTAAATTCACGAATATTAGCAGTAGATACAGTAGATACAGTACTTACCGAGTCTTTCAGCACGGGCAACAGTACAGCAGTCCTTTTCTGGCGATGAACACCTTACACTCCTGTTAGCGTGCTTCACAGACTGCCGTCAGCTGGTGTTGTCAACACACGTGCACTTTTTTTTTCTTTTTTTGGAAACCGCATCTATTTAAGTTTCTTAATTCATGTAAAAAATAAAAAGAATCGGGCAAAATCAGCTTTTATTTTATCGAAACATTATCCTTGGCTCCCGACGGTTGGCATCTGTATCCGTGACGCCTCTCCTCAACTGTCATGTAATGATTACACCACGACTACCACGCAGAGTCCCTGGCTGCCACTTAACAACCACCTATTCGGGATATTGTCTGATGGACCCTCTAATCATTCAAAAATTTATATACCGTCTTTTTACGAGCGAAGCGAAGTTTACAATAGAAGTTGTATCATTATGAGCGGCACTACAGAATGGATCTACAAAATGGAACAGCTGCTTACGGAAATTAAAGCCGTGTCTTCACTCATGCCCGTTGCGTTACGCCGAGAAAGGTAACTTCCTTCCGGGACTAGAGTATAATAACGGAAATCACGGCGTATTATACATAAATGTCGTGTCCTTGTTCTCCAGTTTCCCGCGGTCAACAAACAAAACAAACACCACTCACCTTAAGGCGTAGTACATACACACACACACACACACACACACACTCTCTCTCTCTCTCTCTCTCTCTCTCTCTCTCTCTCTCTCTCTCTCTCTCTCTCTCTCTCTCTCTCTCTCCCTCCCCTTCCTCTCGCTTTCTCTATCTCTCTCTCCCGCTGCTTCGTTTGTTTAGTGTTGCCTGTGTTGTGCCCGAAAGTAGTGTTGCAGATTTTATTGCGCTGTGCCCGTAATCCTTCAGTGACCGCCCTGTGCGTGTGTTGCCGCGTCAGGAAAGGAGTGTTGCGTCTCCAGGTGAGTACTCTTCTTGCACAAACACACACACGCACCGCCACTGGCCACTCGTTCAGCAGTTAGGCTCTCTGTAAGTGCCGCAGGAAGAGGCGTGCCTCACTCAAACTGAAGAAAGACACGCTGAGAAAACACACTTGTATTTAGGTACAGTGTGTGTGTGTGTGTGTGTGTGTGTGTGTGTGTGTGTGTGTGTGTGTGTGAGGATGACAATGATGATGATGATGGTGATGATGATGATGGCGACGACAATGATGATGATGACAATGATGATGATGATGATGATGATGATGATGATGATGATGGTGGTGGTGATGATGATGCTGACATTGAAAAAAAAGTAATATATTTTCTAAATCAAGATGTTATATCAACAACTCTCTCTCTCTCTCTCTCTCTCTCTCTCTCTCTCTCTCTCTCTCTCTCTCTCTCTCTCTCTCTCTCTCTCTCTCTCTCTCTCTCTCTCGCTCTCCTTATCTGTGTGGACATCCGGCTAACCTTCGTTTTCTCATCCCATTACTCTTTCTATAAATCCATAAATATAATCCATGAATATAAATCCACAATATTATTATTAAACACTTCATGACAATGTGTGTGTGTGTGTGTGTGTTTATTTTTAGAGTGAAGGAAGAAAATGATGATGATAGTGATGGTGACAATAATGATCATGATGGTGATGATGAAGATGATGATGATGATGATGACGATGATATTGTTGGCGATGACATAACAAGAATAATAACAATGTACTGGCTGCATTGAAAAAACGAAAAAAAACAAACATTTTTTCAAGTCGAGAAATTACATCAGCAACTACTCTCTCTCTCTCTCTCTCTCTCTCTCTCTCTCTCTCTCTCTCTCTCTCTCTCTCTCTCTCTCTCTCTCTCTCTCTCTCTCTCCTTATTTGTCTGAACATCCGGCTATCCTGAAACTTCTCATCGCATTAATCTTTCTGCAAATCCATGAACAGAAAATATTTCAATAAAAAATCTGTATCATTAGTGTGTGTGTGTGTGTGTGTGTGTGTGTGTGTGTGTGTCTGTGTGTGTGTGTGTGTGTGCACGTGTGTGTGTGTGTGTGTGTGTGTGTGTGTGTGTGTGCACGTGTGTGTGTATGTGTGTGTGTGTGTGTGTGTGTGTGTGTGTGTGTGTGTGTGTGTGTGTGTGTGTGTGTGTGTAAGTAAGTAAGTAAGTAAGTAAGTAAAGGTTTATTGCCCATTTGCATAAATACATTTGAGAAAGACATGTTTACAAAAGAAGAAAGATGGCAGAGACTGTCAAGCCGAAGCTTCCCGACAGTCACATATATGTACATAATTATGAATATTGTTTACACCAACACCAATTGGCAATATTTTAGGTAAACTATCTAAAGAATTATTTGAGTAACTAGACTAGTAATAATAGCAATAATAATTACAAGATTAAAGCTAAGGAAATTACAATAAATATACTGCAAATGCAAATATTGATAATAATAATAATAATAATAATAATAATAATAATAATAATAATAATAATAATAATAATAATAATAATAATAATAAAATAATAGTAATAATAATAATAATAATAATAATAATAATAATAATAATAATAATAGTAATAATAATAATAATAATAATGATAATAATAATAATAATAATAATAATAATAATAATAATAGTAATAATAATAATAACAATAACAATAACAATAATAATAATCATAATAATAATAATAATAATAATAATAATAATAATAATAATAATAATAATAATAATAAAATTAAAAGGAAATTAGACTAAACATATCATGAAGGGAAATAAACACTACATATTGCAATACCACATTAGAAAATACATCTATAAAAATTTGCTATACATGGGACAGGCAAAGAATAAGGGAAATTTCAGATAGAAATGTTTGTTTTGTGTTCAAAATGTTAAATTTAAAATTATGTATTTTGGCAGTTATACAAGTATGTCTTCAAAGATCTTTTAAAAGTTGGCAAGTTATCATTATGAAGAAGCATTTTTATTTCCAAAGGTAATGAATTCCATATTTGTGGACCGGAGCATAATACACTATATTTAAAGAGAGTCGTTCTGAATTGCGGACACATAAGATTGACATTATTACCCCGAATATTGTATGATGTCTGTACTAATTTAAAAGGTTGAGCTCCAGAATATTGTGTAAAATACTTATAAATACTTAACAGTAGGAAATGTTTATGAATATTTGAAAACTTCAGAAAATTTTGTTCATTATAAATGTTGCGTGTTGATTCAAACTTATTCATATGGAAAATACATCTAAATATTTTATTTTGAGCAATAGTTATTTTTTTAATAAAAGACTGCCAGGTACACGCCCAGACTGCTGCGCAATAGGTGAGGTGGGGATAACAGAGAGTGTAATAAATACTAGAGAGTGATTCAGTGGTGAGACAATTACGAACTCTAAACAAAATACCACACATCCTTGATCATTTATTTGTAACAAAAGATATCTGTTTACTCCAATTAATATTTTCATCTATATAGACGCCTAAAAATTTAGTGTATTCTACTCTATTCAATGTGTTTTCTGCAATAGTAACAGGGGGAAACTCATGATGTACAGAGCGATTTTGAAACATTATGTAACTTGTTTTTGCAATATTTAAGCTCAGACTATTTATTTTAGTCCAATGATAAATTTTTCTTAATTCTGTAACCAAATCTGTGTGAAGATTGTTAATATTTAAGTTGTTTAATAGTAAATTTGTATCATCAGCATATATAGTGTATTTGAATTTAGAGCTAACATTGACAATATCATTTATATAAATAAGGAAAAGAGTTGGTCCTAATATAGAACCTTGTGGTACACCCTTGTTAATTACTCTGAAGGAAGAATGTGTGAAATTGCAATATACAGATTGTAGCCTATTGCTCAAGTAATTTTCAATTAGTTTTAAAGGAATGCCTCTAACGCCATAATGGTTCAGTTTGGTTAACAAAATCTTGTGATTCAAAGTATCGAATGCTTTGGATAGGTCTAAGAATATTCCTATTAAAAATTGTTTTTGTTCTAGGAAGTGATACACATTAGAAGTGAAATGAAAAATAGCCGTTTCTGTAGAACGACGTGTCCTAAACCCATGTTGAGAGTCTGTAAGTAGATTATTATCTTCAAGATACTTAATAAGGCGTGCATTAATAACTTTTTCAAATACTTTACTGAAGGCAGGTAGTATAGAGATTGGTCTATAATTTTTTATATCTGATCTATTACCTGATTTGAGCAAAGGTATAACTTTGGCTTTTTTTAGTGCCTCAGGGAAGATGCCTGTTTTTAATGTTAAGTTCACTATGTGGGTCAGTGGAAGGATAATGTCACTTACTGACCGTTTCATAACAACTGGGGAAATTTCATCATATCCACAGGAGGATGTTTTGAATGCCTTAATATATTGTTCAATTTCAAAATTTGTGGCTGGATATAAAAACATTGAAAAATTTGGAGAACATTGTAAATTATCTAGAAAATCATTACCAGTAGTTACTGTTATTTGCCCTCCTGCTTGTAGAAAGTGTTCGTTAAATTTATTTGGAATGTTAGAACAAGCTGGTTAAAGTTCTATAACGCTATTTGTACCGTCTGCCGACCTACCAAGTATGTTGTTTATTGATTGCCAGTGGGACTTAGGATTGCCTTGATTAGCTACCAATTGCTCTTGGTAGTACTTTTTCTTAGCTTCCTTTAAGAGCGATGTCAGTCTATGTGTGTGTGTGTATGCACGTGTGTGTGCGTGTGTGTGTGTAGCGCCGATCACTTCCTGCACGAGGTGAGTGTTGCCGTCTTGCGAGCGTCGGTGGTGAAAGCTGCCTTCGTCAGGAGGATCTTCTTCACGTCGGTGGTGACTGCTGCCTTCGTCAGGAGGATCTTCTTCACGTCGGTGGTGACTGCTGCCTTCGTCAGGAGGATCTTCTTCACGTCGGTGGTGACTGCTGCTTTCGTCAGGAGGATCTTCTTCACTTTGGGGACGCGTCTCTGACAACAGTTTTCTTTTCCAGGAGGGTCTTCCCCTTCCGAGTGGCGTCCGCGCTTGCTTCCTTCGTCAGGTAGGTTTGCTCTTCTTCAAGAACTCTCGTCTACACCTTCCTTCTTCAGGAGCGTCTGTCTTGTGCTCATCAAACCACTGGTGACACAGTAGCAGCAGCAGCAGCAGCAGAAGAAGAAGAAGGAGGAGCAGGAGAGGAGCAAAGGGGAACAGGAGGAGGAGGAGGAGGAGGAGGAGGAGGAGAGGAGCAGGAGAAACAGAAGAAGGAGGAGGAGGAGGAGGAGGAGGTGGAGGTGGAGGAGGATTAAGAGCGGAAGGAATAAGAGGAAATTGAAAAAAAAATGGAGGAAGTAAGAGAGAGAGAGAGAGAGAGAGAGAGAGAGAGAGAGAGAGAGAGAGAGAGAGAGATGATAATATCGGTATTTTTTTTTTTCTGTCTCTCTTCTGTCTCTTCCTCCTTTCCCTCTTTTTCCAACTATTTCTCTTCCAACTCCTTCCTCCTCCTCCTCCTCCTCCTCCTCCTCCTCCTCCTCCTCCTCCTTCTCCTCCTCCTCCTCCTCTTCCTCTTCCTCTTCCTCCTCTCTCTCTCTTCCTCCTCTTCTTCCTTTCCATCTTTTTCCTGCTCTTTTTTTTCCTCTCCTCCTCCTCCTCCTCCTCCTCCTTCTCCTCTTTCTTTGCCTCTTTTCATACCCATCTTTCTCCTCCTCTTGATCTTCCTTTTCCTTTTCCTCGTCTTACGTCCTACTTCTCCTCTTCCTCCTTTTCTTTTTCCTCGTCCTACTCTTTCTTCTCTTCCTCTTCTTCTTCCTCTTCCTCCTCCTCCTCCTCCTCCCCTTCCTCTTTTTCCTTCTTTTCGTCCTACTCTTCTTCCTACTCCTCCTCTTTCTTCCCGGTATGCGGGTGATCATAGCTCACCTCAGGGAAATTGACCACCCTGCCGTGCATAGTCTCAGGCCACCCTTGGACAAGGTGTTAACCTGGTAAGTCCCCCGGGCCAGGGTTACGGTGAAACCACTGGGCAGCAGCAGTGGTGGATTGGACTGCAGGCAGAGGATCCCTTGATGGGACAATGGCTGGAGTTCCAAGGTCCTAGTTAGCTGGACCATGCCTTAGTTAGTTTTAGTTAGCTGGGGGCTGCGGTTTAGAGAAGTGTGGCGGTCTCTACACTAATTTAGCCTCCCTGGGAACCAGTTGTTGATGTGAGTCACCCGCCTCTCCCTTGCTAATGGCGGTCCTTTCATCTCTATTCTTCATAATGACTGGTTCTCATCACTTTTCCATCCTTCTCTCATACTATACAAGGAATATTTCAGTTTCTTGGTCTCTCTGGAAGTGCGTCTGATAGTCTCTAGAGTCGGTGGAGAACACCTGGCGACAGGTGCCACCGGCCAGGCCTCGCAAGGGTCGCAGAGGTGTGTCAGACGTGGCTGAAGGTGAGGTTAGGTGCTGGTTCCGTTCCCCCATCTTGCCCGCTATGCCTAGTGTGACTACGCCGGCCCCACTCTATGGGACAGAACTGTGAGGACAATAGCTGCAAGCGCCGGGTTGTGAAAGTCTCACTAGTGTCCGAGATTCTAGGCAAGCGATTAGTCTTTATGGCATTTTCAAGACCCTGTGGGAGCTAACTCCCAGTGTTGGAGGCATCCAACACAGCAGTATCTGATTTCCATGCATAAACTTTTCATTTGCTCAATTTATGGTCACATCTTATCTGAAATTTCGAAAGTGCTCTGATTAATCAGTCCTGCCTTCTCTTCTCAGACAATGCGAAGCCTGTCGTGGCAGGTTTGCTCCTCAATATTTTAGAAATTCTTCTGCCTGCAGGTTGTGTCACCTCCAGAGCAAGATAGAGAGACTCAACGAGAAATACGAGGATAAGTGCAAGCAGTATGAGGACGTCGTGCAACAGCTTGAAACACTAAAAGAGTTCGTTGTCTCTAATACAGGTTGCTCCTCCACAGATGTTGTTCCTGCCATCCCTGACAGAACTGCCTCCTCCACTCCAGGGGCTCCTGCCCGCCCACATACTGTGCTTGCAGTCACCATTCACTTTAGTCAGGAATCGTGCCACCACCACTAATGTTAAGAAATCTTTGCCGATCTCAACACACAACGGGTACCAGATCCTAGCTGAGGAGGAGGAAGATGCGCAAGAGACGAGACTGGTCGGAGACTCAATAGTCAGAGGTCAGCTCCCTGAGTTCTGTGGCAGGGCTCGTAGGACACGTAAGCGTCTATGCATGCCTGGTGGACGCTTAGACGACATCACGGCAGCATATGACGAGGCAGCCTGCTGATCTAATAATAATACCCTCTTTATTATTCACGCAGGTACAAATGATGTTGAAAACACTAGGCTTTCACATACAGCAATACACCGCCACCTATCCTGTCTTTTCTTTCACAGCTGAACATTTCATAGCCTGGCAAGTTGTATTCCGCAAGAAAGTCTCTGTTTGCAGAGTTCAAGAAGAAGAGGAAGAAGAGAAAGAGGAAGAGGAGGAAAAGGAGGAGGAGGAGGAGGAGGAGGAGGAGGAGGAGGAGGAGGAGGAGGAGGAGGAGGAGGAGGAAGAGAGGAGAAGGCAAAGATGATAAGTAGAAGAGGAAGAAGAAGAGAAGAGGAGTAAGAAGACAAAGAAGAACGCGAAGAAGAAGAAGAGGAAAAAGAAGATGAAAAAGAAAAGGAGGAGGAGGAGGAAGAGGAGGAAGAGGAGGAGTGGGACAAGGAAGATGAGGAATAAGAGGGAAAAGAGGAGGAGGAGGAGGAGGACAAGTAAGAAGAAGAAGAAGAAGAAGAAGAAGAAGAAGAAAAGAAGAAGAAGAAGAAGAGTAGTATTTCAAGGGGGAAGAGAAGAAAAATATTATTAGTTGTTGTTGTTGTTGTTGTTGTTGTTGTAGTTGTTGTTGTTGTAATTTAAAATCGATAGTTAGAGTGGATATGTATATATGTGCTGTGAACTTATCATTAAACCCAGCTGTGACCTCACTGAACGTTTCCCTTTGTGTCTCACAACACAAGGGGAGTAGTCACAGCCTGCCCTCTAAAGACAACTCTCTTCCTCCACACAAAACTACAAGCACCTAATAACACACACACCCTTCACTCAAAAAATTTTAAAATCATGGCGACTTCTACACCAGCCTCGGAGTCCCCATCTGGGGAGAGGACCATAAATGTCCCCAGGTCGGACTGCCTTTCCGTCGACGACCCTAAGTGTCTTGACACCCCCCTCAACTTTTTCTTCATTAACTTCTGCAACATTCGCGGTCTAAGATCTAATTTTCAATCTGTAGAACACCACCTCTCCTCTTCTAAACCTCATCTTCTTTTCCTCACTGAAACTCAGGTGTCTGAGGCAACTGACAGTAGCCCCTTTTCTGTTCCCTCCTACTTTCTCTATCCTCATTTTCGATCCAAAGCTGGATGCTGCGTTTATGTGCGCAATGACTTAACCTGCTCTCGTGCCCACGCTCTTGAATCTTCCGAGTTTTCCACCATCTGGCTACGACTACCGAGTCATTCTCATACTAAATTTATCTGTGCTGTATACCTCTCTCCTAACTCCTCTGACTATAAGAAATTCTTTGACTACTTAACTTCCAAAGTGGAGCACATTCTGACCCTCTTCCCTTTTGCAGAGATCTCCATTCTTGGAGACTTCAATGTTCACCACCAGCTTTGGCTTTCCTCTCCCTTCACTGACCATCCTGGTGAACTAGCCTACAACTTTGCTATCCTCCATGACCTAGAGCAATTGGTGCAACACCCTACTCGTATTCCTGACCGTCTTGGAGATACGCCCAACATTCTTGACCTTTTCCTGACCTCTAATCCTTCTGCTTATGCTGTCACCCTTTCTTCTCCGTTGGGCTCCTCCGATCACAATCTTATATCTTTATCTTCTCCTATCACTCCAATCCCTCCTCAGCGAAGGTGCCTCTGGCGTTTTGCCTCTGCTAGTTGGGGGGACCTGAGGAGGTATTTTGCTGATTTTCCTTGGAATGACTACTGCTTCCGTGTCAGAGACCCGTCTTTGTGTGCTGAGCGCATAACAGAGGTGATAGTGTCTGGCATGGAGGCGTACATTCCTCACTCTTTTTCTCGTCCTAAACCTTCTAAACCTTGGTTTAACACAGCTTGTTCTCGTGCTATACATGATAGAGAGGTGGCCCACAAAAGGTACTTAAGCCTTCCTTCACCAGAATCTCATGCACTTTATATTTCTGCCCGGAACCATGCCAAGTCTGTTCTCCAACTAGCCAAAAACTCCTTCATTAACAGAAAATGTCAAAACCTTTCAAGATCTAACTCCCCTCGTGATTTCTGGCATCTAGCCAAAAATATCTCCAATAACTTTGCTTCTTCTTCTTTCCCTCCTCTACTTCAACCAGATGGCACCACTGCTATCACATCTATTTCTAAAGCTGAACTCTTTGCTCAAACCTTTGCTAAAAACTCTACCTTGGACGATTCTGGGCTTGTTCCTTCCTCTCCTCCACCCTCTGACTACTTCATGCCACGTATTAAAATTCTTTGTAATGATGTTTTCCATGCCCTCGCTGGCCTAAACCCTCGGAAGGCTTATGGACCTGATGGGGTCCCTCCTATTGTTCTCCAAAACTGTGCCTCCGTGCTTGCACCTTGCCTAGTCAAACTCTTTCAGCTCTGTCTGTCAACATCTACCTTTCCTTCTTGCTGGAAGTTTGCCTACATTCAACCTGTTCCTAAAAAGGGTGACCGCTCTAATCCCTCAAACTACCGTCCTATTGCTTTAATATCCTGCTTATCTAAAGTTTTTGAATCTATCCTCAACAGGAAGATTCTTAAACATCTATCACTTCACAACCTTCTGTCTGATCGCCAGTATGGGTTCCGTCAAGGCCGCTCTACTGGTGATCTTCTGGCTTTCCTTACCGAGTCTTGGTCATCCTCTTTTAGAGACTTTGGTGAAACTTTTCCTGTTGCCTTGGACATATCAAAAGCCTTTGATAGAGTCTGGCACAAAGCTTTGATTTCCAAACTACCCTCCTACGGTTTCTATCCTTCTCTCTGTAACTTCATCTCAAGTTTCCTTTCTGACCGTTCTATTGCTGCTGTGGTAGACGGTCACTGTTCTTCTCCTAAATCTATTAACAGTGGTGTTCCTCAGGGTTCTGTCCTGTCACCCATTCTCTTCTTATTATTCATTAATGATCTTCTAAACCAAACTTCTTGTCCTATCCACTCCTATGCGGATGATACCACCCTGCACTTTTCCACGTCTTTTCATAGACGTCCAACCCTTCAGGAGGTAAACATATCACGCAGGGAAGCCACAAAACGCCTGACTTCTGATCTTTCTAAAATTTCTGATTGGGGCAGAGCAAACTTGGTATTGTTCAATGCCTCAAAAACTCAATTCCTCCATCTATCAACTCGACACAATCTTCCAGACAACTATCCCCTCTTCTTCAATGACACTCAACTGTCCCCCTCTTCTACACTGAACATCCTCGGTCTGTCCTTTACTTATAATCTGAACTGGAAACTTCACATCTCATCTCTAGCAAAACAGCTTCTATGAAGTTAGGTGTTCTGAGACGTCTCCGTCAGTTTCTCTCACCCCCCCCAGCTGGTAACTCTGTACAAGGGCCTTATCCGTCCATGTATGGAGTATGCTTCACATGTCTGGGAGGGTTCCACTCATACTGCTCTTCTAGACAGGGTGGAATCAAAAGCTTTTCGTCTCATCAACTCCTCTCCTCTAACTGACTGTCTTCAGCCTCTCTCTCACCACCGCAATGTTGCATATCTAGCTGTCTTCTACCGCTATTTTCATGGCAACTGCTCTTCTGATCTTGCTAACTGCATGCCTCTCCTCCTTCCGCGGCCTCGCTGCACAAGACTTTCTTCTTTCTCTCACCCCTATTCTGTCCACCTCTCTAACCTCTCCTTCCTACATAAATAAAAAAAAAAATATGTATGTATGTGTGTATGCATGTGTGTGTATAGCTGTCAGTGTATCCATCTATCTGTCCATCTACCTATTGATCTCTCTGTCTGCCGCTGTTGACAGATACTACAGCATCAGGTTCCCCGGCAGCAGCATGAAGGCAGATGTGTGGCGGCGCTGCCTTGACAAGCTGGCCAATGCCGGCGTCACGGTGGAGTGTGTTGGTGGTGGTGTTGTTGTTGGTGGTATTGTAGCACCGCGCACCAGCCCCATCACGGAGGAGGAGGAGAGGGAGCTGCACACCCTTGCCAGCAGCAGGATGTTATGTGTGTGTGTGTGTGTGTGTGTGTGTGTGTGTGTGTGTATATGTGTGTGTGTGTGTGTGTGTGTGCTTGCGTGCGTGGTATGAGAGAGAGAGAGAGAGAGAGAGAGAGAGAGAGAGAGAGAGAGAGAGAGAGAGAGAGAGAGAGAGAGAGAGAGAGAGAGAGAGAATTTTTTTGTCTTTGTGTGTGTGTGTGTGTGTGTGTCACCACAGCATTCCTGCCCCACTCTTCACCCTCTGGTTCTCCCACACAGACGGCCTGAAGAGCGCGGCGCTCTTCAGTGCGCGCCGAGGATGCAAGATGATTTTCAGTGTTGCGTGCTGTGCGTGTGTTTAGGTCAAGTGTAAGTGACGGCTGAGTTAGTGCAAGATTAGGCTGAGTAGTGTTCTGTTCTGAAGTGTTTGGCGGTTCTTGGGGTCACTTTCCACCTGCAGTATGTCTTGTGTCAAAGTTGAAGCTGAGAATTAAGTTAGTACAAGCGGAGGATTCAAGTGATTTGGTTCAGCTCACGGTGATTCTTAATGTTGCACCTGCTGTTTGTCTTTAGGCTAAGTTAAGTTACAACTAGGTTGAGTCACCTCAAGCTGAGGGTGAAGGCTGCTGTTGCTATTGCTGCTTCTGCTGCTGCTGCTGCTGCTGCTGCTGTTGCATGCAGTCTTCACCTCAACTTGGTCAGGTTGATGCTTTCTTCATTTCTGTGTTGAGTTTCAAGTTTACTACAAGTGGTGGCAGGTTTGTCACGTTCTCGTAAGTGGATGCACGGGTGTGAGTGTGGCGGTGGTGGCGGTGGCGGTGGTGGTGGTGGTGAGAGCCGTGCATCCCCCAGGGAAGGGGAACACCCGCCACGTGCAAGTGTGGCGAGGAGCTTCACCACAAACACTGTATTCTCTGTACCACACATGGCTGATTCCCTCATTAAAAGCTGTAGTACGTGTTGTGCAACCACTTGTTTGTATCTCCTTCAGGTGTGTGTGTGTGTGTGTGTGTGTGTGTGTGTGTGTGTGTGTGTGTGTGTGTGTGTGTGTGTGTGTGTGTGTGTGTGTGTGTGTGTGTTGTTACGTGTGAGCATACACTGAACTCTAGGGGATGGACCATGAAGGGGTGTTGCTCACACTAACAATGGAAGGGTTAAAAGAAAAGAGAAAAGGAGACATTTAAACTGCTATTTAATATCTTAAAGTTAACCCTTAAATTAAGTAACAATACAAAATTGAAGATTATTTGTAAGTAAAAGTAAGTAACACAGTGGCAATCTGAACTGGACTGAATAACTTAAAAGACTGGTTCAGTTAATAACTTAAGCCAAGTTAGTAAATGCATATAGATACAAACTACAAAAATAAACACCTTTACATATACATAATAGAAAATAAATATAAATGTGTTTGTGTGTGTGTAAATGTGTTTATGTGTGTGTGTGTGTGGGTGTGTAACACTGGTGTAACTCTTACCACCGCTCTCGAGTGTATATGAGGCTCCCAGCGTATGCCAAGGCGACCTCAGAGCTGTAGCGACCCTTGGAGGAGACTGAAGCTCGATGGAACTCCACCCCTCGTTATCGGCTTGGTAGCCTGCTAGAGGTCACGTATCCAGTATGCCTCAAGCTATACACGTGGCAGCGCCACGAGTTGAGAGGCAGGCACCTGGTTCCGTGGTAGAGTAGTCACGTGTGTGACATTCCCCCCTTCTTAGGATGACGCAGAAGGAATGACTCTGCGTCATTAGAGAAGTGAGGTGGTTCCTGTCCCGTGAAGGTTGATTCCACCAGAACGTGTGTAGTCTGGGGCCCGGTAGATGGTTCTTCTGGCAGTGCTCGGCCCTCGGCTGCCTCCATCGACCGGTTCACAAGGCACGACTGCATCCCCGGCAACAGGATCCTAGGGTCCTCAGGGTCGCGACGGGTAGTGATGCGAGGCGTAGTGGGAAGGCGAGACAAAGTGTCAGCAAGGCAGTTGTCCAGTCCCTTAATATGGTGCATTTCAATGTGGTAAGGCTGGAGCTGTAGAGACCACCGTAGCAGACGTTGGTTAGTGAAGCGGTTCCTGTTGAGAAAAGTAAAAGGGTTGTGGTCAGTGTAGATTTGGAGTGGCTGGGTGTTGGACTGAAGATAGTACTCAAACTTCTTGATGGCAGAGATAATGGCTAAAAGTTCTTTCTCGATAGTGCTGTAATTCTTCTGATGGATGTTGAACTTCTCGGAGTGGTAGGCGACTGGGTGAAAGATTCCGTCAGATTCTTGCAGGAGGGCGGCACCCGAAGCGTGATCACTGGCGTCAGTATGTATGATGAAGGGTTTACTGAAGTCAGCCGCACGCAAAACCGGTTCCCGAGCAAGCAAGTTCTTAAGTTGATTGAAGGCATGTTGGCAGGCAGGGGTCCATTCGTACGCCACATTCCCACTAGTTAGTCTAGTAAGTGGCCCAGCTGCGTCTGCGAAGTTTGGACAGAAACGCCGGTAGAACCCCGCCATACCCAGGAAACGGCGGAGCTCGCGTCGAGTAGTGGGAGTTGGGTACTTCAGTACTGCGTCGACGTTAGCGGTCTTGAGCCGGACGGAGCCTTGTCCAATCTGATGTCCTAGGTAGGAGACGGTGGCAGCTCCGAACGTAGACTTCGCCAGCTTCACGGTGAGGTTCGCTTCCTGCAGACGGCTGAGCACATTCTGGATCTGGTACAGGTGGTCATCCCAGTCATGTGAAAAAATAAGAATATCATCTAAGTAAACCAGCACTCCTTTTAATCCCTGCATTACCTTGTTCATTGCCCTCTGGAAAGTAGCGGGGCAATTCCTCATGCCAAATGGGGCTACTACATACTGGAAAAGTCCAAAAGGGGTGATGAAGGCAGAGACTATCTGAGCTCTTTCAGTAAGGGCTATTTGATAATGCCCTTTTAATAGGTCCAGCTTAGTAACAAATTTGGCTTGACCCACTTCATCTATCAGGTCGTCTACCCGAGGCAGAGGATAGGCGTCAGGAATGGTGACGGCGTTGACCCGTCGGTAATCCGTGCAGAATCGCAGTTGTCCGTTCTCCTTGGGTACTAGGAGGCAGGGTGATGCCCATGGGGAGCTGCTGGGTATAGCCAAGCCCTGCTCTAATAAGTACTGGACCTCCTTCTGCATCTGTTCTCGTTTCCGGGGGTTGACTCTGTAGGGAGACTGCTTGATAGGGAAGGTCCCTGGGAGCACCTTCACATCATGGCGGAGGACATTACAGATTTTAGGATGGTCACTGAACACGTCATACTGGGAGATCAATCTTGAGATATCCAGTGCTCGAGAGGATGAAAGATGACGGAGCTGATCATCTAAGTGTTGGATAATGTAGGTGTTGTTTTGCGTGTCCTTGGGATGTATGGTGTTTGTGTCAATCTCAGTGGTAATACATTTATCATACATCAATGAACACACAGAGGCAGGTTTTAACTCTGAGTCAGCCTCCTGGGGTTCAATGGTACCACAGGAAGCTACTCTAGGGGTTGGTTGGGCGCCAGTCACAGGGGTTCTACATTTATACATTTTTAGGAGATTAACGTGTATTAACTGTGTTGCCTTTCGGCGGTCTGGAGTGTTTATGATGTAGTTGTTATCTCCTACCTTTTCCACTACCTCATCATCATCTGGGACCTTAGAGGGCCGGAACACTCTCATAAGAACTCCATCCTGTTTGTAAAAGGCAGGGTAATGAGTAATTTGATCTGGAGGGATAACCTTGTCATGAAATTGAGTCAAAGTAGTGTCTTCCTGTTGAGCCTCAGTGAGAAGTTTTTCAGAAAATATTTGATTGAGTTCAAGTGGGGATGGGCTCTTCTTTGGAAGTGAGAAAGTCTGATCAGATTTCCTTGCTTGTACACGAGTAGTGACACAAACAGGGAATAAGCCTGGTTGTTGCTCTTCTAACTGTACAGTGGGGTTATCCATCAGCATTGTGTCACTAATTACCAAAGGGGGAGTCACCTTACTGCCAGCTAGGTCATTAGCGAGGAGTAGTTGAGCATTAGGGATGGGTAAGGCTGGTTCTTCACTAACTCCTATTATCACTTCACCTCTTACTAGTGGGCTATCAAGATGTACCTTAGCTAATGCAATGGGGAAGGGGTCATGGAAGTCTTTTAAATATACCTTTTCACCTGTGTAACACTGTTCAATACCAGGGACTGCTGACTTCAGCACTAGGGACTGAGCTGAACAGGTGTCTCTGACAATCTTAACTGGGTGATCCTTGTTATCAATGCTGATGGTGCCTACAGACCTGAAAGGCTCAAATAAGTCTTTAGGTACAGGGAAGGAGGGAAGAGCTTGTATGGAAGCAACTGGCTTGGCAGGATATGTTTGAGCTACCTTGCACTTGGGATTAGGACAGTTCTTTATGAGGTGCCCCGGCTGTTTACAAAAAGCACAAAATAGAGGTGGTCCAGTACTACTGCCGGTCATTTTACCAACCCCTGAGTTACCTGAGTTCATCTTACCACTAGGAGTCTCGGTCAGCTTGTCTGAGGTTGCCTTGCGATTCACCAGGGAAAAAAGGTCCGCTAACTGAGCGGCTTTGAGAAGATCTGTTTCTTCTTTGTTGGTGATGTGTAACATTACTGAGTAAGGGAGCTTACGCATGAACTCTTCTAAGGCTAAGAGATTTACTAATTCGTCGTACGTGGTTATCGCGGCTGACTTAAGCCAACGCTTGAGAGCCCTCAGTTTCTCTGAGGCAAACTCTAGATAGGTTTGTTGCGGAGTTTTGAACATTTTTCGAAAAGACTGACGGTATCCTTCTGTGGTAATGGAGTACGTCGCTAGGATGCCCTGTTTGACACAGTCGTAATCCGTGTTGTTTTCGAGGCCGTTCACAATAGTTAAAGCCTTTTGGCTGAGTTTGGGTTTAAGAAGCCAAGGCCAGTCTTCTCGGGGCAGTTCAAAATGTACTGCTGTGTCCTCGAACTGTCCAAAGAAAGTTTCGGGGTCTTTGTCAGAGAACTGAGGGAGTAGTGAGAGATATTTAGTTAACTTTTGTTTGAGGTCAGCTGTGGTGGTTGATCGAGATTTTAATTGTGTGAGTTGGGTCTCGTGGATTCTTTCTTTTTCTCTGTCCTCTCTTTCTTTTTCTCTCTCCTCTCTTTCTTTTTCTCTCTCCTCTCTTTCTTTTTCCTCCTTTTCTTTTACATATGCCAGATCTCTTTCCGCTTTTTCTTTTTGAAAAGCTAGTTCTTCTCGCCTTAGTTCTCTCTCTTCTCTCTCTCTTTCTCTTGCTGCCTCTCTCTCTTCTCTCTCTCTTGCTGCCTCTCTCTCTTCTCTCTCTCTTGCTGCCTCTCTCTCTTCTCTCTCTCTTGCTGCCTCTCTCTCTTCTCTCTCTCTTGCTGCCTCTCTCTCTTCTCTCTCTCTTGCTGCCTCTCTCTCTTCTCTCTCTCTTTCTCTTGCTGCCTCTCTCTCTTCTCTTGGTGCCATTAGTTTCAGCTTTTCGAGTTCGAGCATTAAACTGGCGTCGTGCTGTGAAGCAGCACTAGTGGCTTCACCTCCAAGGTGAACTAGGATTTGAGTTCGGAGTTCTTCCTTCCGAATGTCAGACGGATATGAGACATCAAACTGTCGGGCTATGTACTTTAAATCATCCTTTGTCACTTTGGCAGTTTGTAGCTCCGCCACAGAAGGATTACTGCAAAATGCGTCCAAGTTTAACTCATGCGACATGATTAATGAGCGTGAGGTCAATTGAACCAAATCAAGTGTGTCTGAGCCCTACACTGAAACCTGATCCAAGACCTAGGTTCGCCACCACGAGTCGGAAGGACCCGCGTGAACGACAGGTTCGAAACCACGAGTCGGAGGGAAATGAGTTGACCCGCGTGCATCGACAGAGACTCGTTTTTGAGTCTAGTTGAGTCAAGGTTAGCAACGCCTTAACTGTGCTTCTGAAGAGGCAACGAATCGAAGAAGTGTAGCGATAATCACTGCCCCAAAATGACTACCATAGAACTAACACTTAAGCACTTGTAATGGCTTGCCGTATTCGCTGCTTTCAAGCAAAGAGTAGAACGCAAGTTCCCATGTTTTAAGGAGTCTCGGAGTTCGGGGTGAAGGTCACTACTATGGGGAATCGAACCGACACTAAAGCAACACTGAGGAAATCAATTGTTAGGTTTTAACGCTTTTATGACTAGACGCCGGTACCTCGCGTACTTTTAAAGCGGAAAAACGCAAAAATTCACCAACAAAGAAATAAGCACAACTTCATAATATGAACTAGTGTAGTTATATGTATGTGTAAACATGTGTAATATCCCGGACGGGCCTCCAATTGTTACGTGTGAGCATACACTGAACTCTAGCGGATGGACCATGAAGGGGTGTTGCTCACACTAACAATGGAAGGGTTAAAAGAAAAAGAGAAAAGGAGACAGTTAAACTGCTATTTAATATCTTAAAGTTAACCCTTAAATTAAGTAACAATACAAAATTGAAGATTATTTGTAAGTAAAAGTAAGTAACACAGTGGCAATCTGAACTGGACTGAATAACTTAAAAGACTGGTTCAGTTAATAACTTAAGCCAAGTTAGTAAATGCATATAGATACAAATTACAAAAATAAACACCTTTACATATACATAATAGAAAATAAATATAAATGTGTTTGTGTGTGTGTAAATGTGTTTATGTGTGTGTGTGTGTGGGTGTGTAACACTGGTGTAACTCTTACCACCGCTCTCGAGTGTATATGAGGCTCCCAGCGTATGCCAAGGCGACCTCAGAGCTGTAGCGACCCTTGGAGGAGACTGAAGCTCGATGGAACTCCACCCCTCGTTATCGGCTTGGTAGCCTGCTAGAGGTCACGTATCCAGTATGCCTCAAGCTATACACGTGGCAGCGCCACGAGTTGAGAGGCAGGCACCTGGTTCCGTGGTAGAGTAGACACGTGTGTGACAGTGTGTGTGTGTGTGTGTGTGTGTGTGTGTGT